>NC_047093.1:1858333-2168055 GCF_902459505.1 Geotrypetes seraphini | reverse complement strand
TCCCCAATACAAGACGCAATCTCCATACAATCCAGTCCTCAGCTTTCCATACGCTGACACCTGTCCTTCTCCTGACCATCTATAATGAACAATTTAAACAGCAAGCATGGAATTTAAAAATTGGTGCAATGACGTTTAGGAGAGCATGAAAACTTTGCTTTTTTAATGAATGTAATGGAAGGAGGGCAATCTGCTTTTATCCTATCATGATATGTACTTAATGTTCTTATGTTGCTGTTTTCATACTTTTATATTCTGCATTAATGAATCTCTCTAAAAGGCAGCTTATTAATTTCTAAAACCCACAGAATAAGAATTTGATGTTCTCCTCAATAATTGCCAGAGGAATATACATACCATTTGGTGATCTCTTATTATGGGCAAAAGCCTATCCTTTCTCAAGGATGAAAGTTCTATAGTTCCTCTCTTTACATCCTATTTCTCTTTGGCTCTTCCAGGACAATTGTGTGAGTGGTGGGGAAGCAATGCCTTCATAAAATACAGTCAGACAGGGATACAAGGTGAAACAAAAACCTTTATTAACCAAAGACTGATCCTTATCACTCCTCTGGCACAATAAATGAATAATGGCCTAGATTCACTAAAGTCAGTAATTGTCGCTAAACTTGTTTTCACAGGTTTAGCAATGATCACTGCTAACCAACCCGATTCACAAAAAGCACAGTTACTTACCGTAACAGGTGTTATCCAGGGACAGCAGGCATATATTCTCACATGTGGGTGACGTCATCTACGGAGCCCCGATGCGGAAGCATTTTCAAGCAAACTTGATTGAAGATTTAAGTTTGCTCTGCTGCTCCACGCATGCGTGCCTTCCTGCTCCACTAGGGGGTGCATCCCCTCGTGGTCTCCAGTTCACTTAACTAGCCAAGAAGCCAACCTCGGGGAGGTGGGTGGGTTGTGAGAATATATGCCTGCTGTCCCTGGATAACACCTGTTACGGTAAGTAACTGTGCTTTATCCCAGGACAAGCAGGCATGATATTCTCACATGTGGGTGACCTCCAAGCTTACTGAAGAGGGATGGAGGGAAGTTGGCAATTTAAGCAAATAGATTTCGCAACACCGATTGGCCGAACCGGCCATCGCTTCTGGACAGGGAGTCCAGACAGTAGTGGGAGGTGAAGGTATGAACCGAAGACCATGTGGCAGCCTTGCAGATTTCCTCAATAGGTGTTGACCTGAGGAAGGCTACGGAGGCTGCCATCGCTCGGACTTTGTGTCCCGTTACTCGACCATGCAGCGCGAGACCAGCCTGAGCGTAGCAAAAGGAGATGCAATCGGCCAACCAGTTGGACAAGGTGCGTTTGGAAACTGGGTGACCTAACCGGTTTGGGTCGAAGGACAAAAACAGTTGTGGGACTTTCCGGTGTGGCAGAGTGCGTTGGAGGTAAAAGGCCAACGCTCTTTTGCAGTCAAGAGTGTGGAGCGCCACTTCTCCAGGGTGAGAGTGGGGCTTGGGAAAAAACACAGGTAAGACAATGGACTGATTGAGATGGAAATCAGACACTACTTTAGGTAGGAACTTTGGATGGGTGCGGAGTACCACCTTGTCGTGATGGAATACCGTGAAGGGTGGGTCCGCTACCAGAGCTTGTAGCTCACTAACCCGCCGTGCGGACGTGAGTGCAAGTAGGAAAATTACCTTCCAAGTGAGGAATTTTGGATGGCATTTGTCTAGGGGCTCAAATGGAGGTTTCATTAGTTGAGCCAGAACCACGTTAAGGTCCCAAACCACCGGGGGAGGTTTGAGAGGGGGGTGGACGTTCAGCAGGCCCTTCATGAAGCGAGTGACTAAGGGATGGAGCGAGAGGGCTTTCCCTTCCAGGGGCTGATGAAAGGCCGCAATCGCACTGAGGTGTACTCGAATGGAGTTGGTCTTTAGGCCGGAATGAGATAGTTGAAGTAGATAGTCAAGGACCAGGGGGACGGGGACCGACACCGGGTCCTGGCTGTGGGAGGAGCACCAGGTTGAGAATCTGGTCCACTTTTGGGAGTAGCAGGTTCTCGTCGAGGTTTTTCTAGAGGCCTCCAATATCTCCTTGACTGATTGAGACACGGGGAGAGCAGTCAGGGGGAGAGAAACCAAGCATTCAGATGAAGAGATTGAAGATTGGGATGTAACAGTGAACCCTGACCCTGTGACAGTAGAGAGGGAAACAGAGGCAGAGGCAGTGGATCTCTGACACTGAGTTGAAGTAGAAGGGAAAACCACGGCTGGCGTGGCCAGCGAGGGGCAATCAGGATCAGGGTGGCTTGTACTGTTTTCAGGTGGACAAGCGTCCGCAGTATCAGAGGGAACGGCGGGAACGCGTACAGGAACCTTCCCTCCCAATCGAGGAGGAAGGCGTCGGCCTCGAGCCGGTCCGGGGAGTATATCCGGGAGCAGAAGAGAGGCAGCTTGTGATTGTGAGGGGACGCGAACAGGTCTATTTGAGGCGTCCCCCACCGTTCGAACACTCCTCGTAGGGCCTGAGAGTGTAGTGACCACTCGTGTGGCTGGAGGAGGCGGCTGAGTCTGTCCGCCAGGCAGTTTTGTTCTCCTTGTATGTACACCGCCCGAAGGAAGGTGTTGTTGGAGATTGCCCATTTCCAGAGGCGCAGGGCTTCCCGGCAAAGGGGCCAAGATCCTGTGCCCCCTTGTTTGTTTACGTAGTACATCGCTACTTGATTGTCGGTTCGGATGAGAACCACTCGGTCGCGGAGCAGATGTTGGAAGGCTACTGCTGCGAGGTAGATGGCCCGAAGTTCTAGCACGTTGATGTGGCAACGGCGGTCTTGTGCTGACCACATTCCTTGGGTGCGCAGGCCGTCCAGATGGGCTCCCCAAGCGTACTCCGACGAGTCCGTGGTGAGTACCTTGCTGTGGGGTGGGGTGAGGAAGAGCAAACCTTTGGAAAGATTTGAAGAGTCGGCCCACCAGCGGAGCGATCGTTGCAATGAAGGAGTCACTGTCACGGAGCGGTCGATCGGGTCCCGGTCTTGACGCCATTGAGACGCCAGGGTCCATTGAGGGATTCTCAGATGGAGGCGGGCGAAGGGTGTGACATGGACGGTGGAGGCCATGTGGCCCAGGAGGGTCATCATCTGTCGGGCTGATACTGAGGTCAGCCGAGAGATCCTTCGGCTCAGACTTACTAACGCCTCCAGGCGCGGAGGGGGGAGGAAGGAACGGAGGCGAACCGTGTCCAGCGTGGCCCCGATGAACTGTAGGGATTGTGAGGGGCGTAGTTGAGATTTTGGGAAGTTTATTTCGAACCCCAGACTTTGTAGATAGGTAATAGTCTGTTGGGTCGCTGAGATAGCCCCTTCTTTGGACGGGGCTTTGATTAGCCAGTCGTCCAGGTAGGGGAATACCTGGAGGCCCTGGGAGCGTAAGGTTGCTGCTACCACCACGAGGCACTTGGTGAAGACTCGAGGTGATGATGCTAGTCCGAAGGGGAGGACTCGGTATTGTAGGTGCCAGTCTCCTACTTGGAAACGCAAAAACTTGCGGTGAGCGGGGTGCACTGGGACATGTGTGTACGCCTCCTTGAGATCGAGGGAGCAGAGCCAGTCGCCCTCGTCGATCAGGGGGTAGAGTGTTGGTAGTGAGAGCATCCGAAACTTTTCCCGTATCAGGAATTTGTTGAGGCGTCTCAAGTCTAGTATTGGGCGTAGGTCTCCCGTTTTTTTCGGTACCAGAAAGTAACGGGAGTAGAAGCCCTTCCCCCGTTGGTCGGGGGGGACCTTCTCCACTGCTCTCAGGCGAAGCAGGTCTCGAGCTTCGGAGAGGAGTAGAGGTAGCTGAGTCCTGTTGGGAGGGCAATTCCTTGGGGGGTTGTCCGGGGGAATGGCCCGAAAGTTGAGAGAGTACCCTGATGAGATCACGCCAAGGACCCATGCGTCCGTCGTGAGTTGTTCCCAGCGAGGGTAAAAGGCTTTGAGTCGACCTCCGATGGGAAGGCGGCCTGGGACTATGGCGGAGGGGGCCCGCCCCCTTCCGCGTGTCCCGTCAAAAGGACGGGGATGGTTTGGTGGTCGCGGGCGGTTGGGACTTGGGCATGGCCCTGTGATGGGCTTGCGGACGTCTGGGTGGGGGCCGCGAGAAAGCAGGGGTGGACTTTTGTGGGTAGCGGCGCGGAGGGGCCCTGTATGGCCTGGGCGCTGGCGGTTTGGGCTTTTGCCGGACAAGGGAGGTAAATGAGCGTTCATGCTCGGAGAGGCGTTTTGTCGCCGCCTCGATATGTTAAATTAGTAAGTAAACAACGAAGGAACAATAAGCCGAAGTGGTTCACTACAGAGATCTCGGCCCTTATCAAGGAGAAGAAAAAAGCATTCATCTCTTACAAACAATCAGGGAAACAGGTCTCTAGAGCAGACTACTTGACCAAATCAAAAGCCGTCAAAAAGGCAGTCAGGGAGGCTAAGTTTCTCATGGAGGAGTCTCTGGCAAAAAACATCAAGAAGGGAGATAAATCCTTCTTTAGGTATATCAGTGACCGAAGCAAAAACTCAAGCGGGATTGTACGTCTTAGGAAACCAGACGGAGACTATGTGGAAAAGGATTCGGAAAAAGCCCAACTATTAAATGAATACTTCAGCTCAGTCTTCACCCGAGAAGCGCCGGGGCTTGGCCCTCAGCTACAGACAAGGGTTGACTCAGTTGATCCGTTCAGTAGCTTCGAGTTTACGCCAAGCAGTGTCTACAGTGAGCTATCTAGGCTCAAGGTTAACAAGGCAATGGGGCCTGACAACCTACACCCCAGGGTGCTAAGGGAGCTGTGTGATGTCCTGGCGGAGCCACTGTCCAAGCTCTTCAACCTCTCCCTTAGCAAAGGCAGCGTTCCGTCGGACTGGAGGACGGCTAACGTCATTCCACTCCACAAGAAAGGCTCCAAGATGGAGACAGCAAACTACAGACCAGTAAGTCTAACATCGATAGTATGCAAACTAATGGAAACTCTGATAAAACACCAATTGGATAAGATCCTAGATGAGGAGAATCTACGGGATCCCCGTCAACATGGATTTACAAAAGGGAGATCGTGCCAATCCAACTTGATCAGCTTCTTTGACTGGGTGACGGGGAAGCTAGATATTGGGGAGTCCCTGGACATCGTGTACCTGGACTTTAGCAAAGCATTTGATAGCGTACCACACCGCAGGTTGCTGAACAAGATGAGTTCTATAGGATTAGGTGACACATTGACGAAATGGGTTGGGAACTGGCTTGGAGGTAGGCTTCAAAGGGTGGTGGTGAACGGCACACCCTCTAAAATGACGGAGGTGATCAGTGGAGTGCCACAGGGCTCGGTCTTGGGCCCAATCCTATTCAACATCTTTATAAGGGACTTGGCAGAAGGGCTTAGGGGTAAAATAACATTATTCGCCGATGACGCCAAACTAAGTAATGTAGTGGGCAAATGCACAATAGATGATGTTTCAATGCCCGACAACATGATGCACGACCTACTCCTACTGGAGCGCTGGTCTAGGTCCTGGCAACTCAGCTTCAATGCCAAAAAATGCAAAGTTATGCACCTGGGCAGCCAAAATCCATGCAAGACTTACACCCTAAATGGCGAGATCCTTACAAGAACTGAAGCAGAACGTGACCTAGGGGTGATCGTCAGTGAGGACATGAAGGCTGCCAATCAAGTGGAGCAAGCTTCATCCAAAGCAAGACAAGTCATGGGTTGCATACGCAGAGGCTTCGTCAGCCGAAAGCCGGAAGTCATTATGCCATTGTATAGATCCATGGTGAGGCCCCACCTGGAATACTGTGTGCAATTCTGGAGACCGCATTATCGTAAGGATGTGCTGAGACTGGAGTCGGTTCAGAGAATGGCCACTCGGATGGTCTCAGGACTCAAGGATCTCCCATACGAGGAACGGTTAAACAAATTGCAGCTATACTCACTCGAGGAGCGCAGAGAGAGGGGGGACATGATCGAGACGTTCAAGTATCTCTCGGGCCGCATAGAGACGGAGGAAGATATCTTCCTCTTCAAGGGTCCCACGACAACAAGAGGGCATCCGTGGAAAATTAGGGGAGGGAAACTACGAGCTGACACCAGGAAATTCTTTTTCACAGAAAGGGTGGTTGATCGCTGGAATAGTCTTCCACTACATGTGATCGAGGCCAGCAGCGTGCCTGATTTTAAGGCCAGATGGGATCGTCACGTGGGATCTATTCACAGGGCAAAAGAAGAGGAGGGATCTATTCACAGGGCAATGGTAGGGGAGGGACATTAGGGTGGGCAGACTGGATGGGCCTTGGCCCTTATCTGCCGTCTATTTCTATGTTTCTATGTTTCTATGTTTCTATCGAACAATTCCTTTCCCACGCAGGGGAGGTTAGCTAACCGGTCCTGTAAGTTGGGGTCCATGTCGACCAGGCGCAGCCAAGCTAGTCGGCGCATGGCGATAGCGAAGGCTGCTTCTCTGGAGGAGAGTTCGAAGCCATCGTAGGCCGCGTGGAATAGATGAAGGCGCAGGTTGGAGAGGGACTCTAAAAGCAGGCCGAACGTTTCCTGCCGGGAGGCCGGTAGGTCAGTCTCAAAGGCTCTCAATAGTCCAATGAGGTGTTTGAGGTATGATGTGAAGGTGAAAGTGTAGCTTTGCACCCTAGAGGCCATCATTGCGTTTTGGTATAGTCTCCTGCCGAACTTGTCCAGGGTTCGGCCTTCCCGGCCTGGGGGTACCGCTGCTGAGACCCGGGACGGGTGAGCCTTTTTCAAGGAGGATTCCACTAGCAGCGATTGGTGGGAGAGCTGTGGTTGCTCGAATCCCGGATAAGGTACTGTGCGGTACTTGGCCTCCATTTTGGAGGGTACGGCCGTGACCATGTAGGGGGTCTCCAGGTTCCTGAAGAAGGCCTGTTGGAGTACCGGGTTAGGTGGTAAGCGAAGGGACTCTCTGGGCAGTGATGGCATATCCAGCTCCGCCAGGTACTCCTTAGAGTATCTGGAGTCGGACTGGAGATCTAAGTCCAATGCGTGGCCCATGTCTTGGACAAAGCGAGTGAAGGATGGGCGAGATGTCCCCGGAGCCCCGTGCGGGGTCAGGGAACGAGACCTTCGTCGGGTGGAGAAGGATAAGGAGGCTTCCCTCGAGTATCGAGGTTCATGCTCTGATCCATGCTCCGAGGTTGGGGAAGCACTGTGAGAGTGTTCCGGGGTTGTCGATCTTCGGCGTCTCGAGGAGCCCCTCGGAGACGATGCCGGGGTTAGGGGTACCGATCGATGTCGGATTGGTGACCTCGATCCGGACTCCCTCGGAGAATGCGTCCGAGGGGGAGTTCGGAGGATACGCGGGTTGGAGAGTGATAACTCAGCCACCCTTAGTGGTCCTGTACGAGGTGTGGGAGAACGGCCTCGTAGGGTTGGTGAACCTCGGGCCTTCTTGGAGGTACGGCGGTTCGAGGTTTCTGTCGTTCTAGCCCGACGTTTTGCCCCTCGGCGGTCCCCAGAGGGGGAACGTCTCGGGCGTCTCGGCGAGGAGTCCGAGGAGGATGGGATGCGGCGAGGATTGCGCACCTTTCCTCGAGGTTGTTCGGTGTGAGGCTCAGGTTGGTCTGGCACATTCGAGGTCGAGGCCGATTGAAACTGGGCCATTGCAGCGGACAGCTCCGACGTGATCATCGCTCGGAGTAGGTCCTGGAAGACGGGCATGGACAGCATCGAAGGCATGTCCCCTGCCTCTGTGCGCTCCACCGGGGGCGACCTCGTATCAGAGTATTCCCGTGTGGTGGAGGCACGGCCCGAAGGCTTGGAGGGCTTAGACGGGGCTGTAAGCATGGGGCTTCCGCCATGCGTCGCCGTTGTCCCCGAGGCTGGCTTCTTCGCTGTTACAGAACCTGAAGAGGGAAGAGGGGACTTACCCGGAGCCGAGGCTTTCTGTTGTCCCGAGGACTTCGGGGTCGAGTCTCGAGGCGATGCCGAGGTTTCCGGGGCCGAGGTCAAGGCCGGGGCCGAGGCCGGGGCCGACCTCGAGGCCGAAGTGGAGGGTTGGTCCGGGGTGAAGAGATCCGCCATGCGGGCTTTTCTTCGGCGGAGGGCCCGGTTTTGGAAAATAGCGCACTGGGGGCAGGAGTCGGTTGGATGAGTCGCCCCCAGACAAAGGATGCACCGGCGATGCGGGTCTGTGAGAGAAAGAAGCCGCTCGCACCGGGTGCACTTTTTAAAGCCGGTCAAAGGCCGGGACATTAAATCGAAAGTAGCCACGGCTCGATTAGCCACGCGGCCACGGGGACCCGGAAGCCTCCGGGTCGTTGAAAACGAAGCAGGAATCAAGTAAAAAGGTAAGGAATTCGCGCACAGCGACTTAATCGTGAAAAAACAAGAAAAAATCGCGGTGCTAGAAGGCAGTTGGGGCAGAGCCTGAAAAACACGTCTTCTAGGCTCGCGGAAAATTTTGAACTGGAGACCACGAGGGGATGCACCCCCTAGTGGAGCAGGAAGGCACGCATGCGTGGAGCAGCAGAGCAAACTTAAATCTTCAATCAAGTTTGCTTGAAAATGCTTCCGCATCGGGGCTCCGTAGATGACGTCACCCACATGTGAGAATATCATGCCTGCTTGTCCTGGGATAATGGCCCACCACATGCTTTTCCCCTCAATTGCCCATTTTCCGATCCAGCCATGCAAATCAGTAAAACCCTATGCAAAATAGCCAGAACATCTGTCCTATTAAAAAAAAAAAAAGCAGAAGCCCTAACAGCAGTGACAGGAGGCTGCTTCCCCTGTCACTACTGTTAAGGCTCTGTGCATGTCTCAATCACTCACTGACCGATTGAGTTGGTGGGTTTGCATGCAAATCATTTGCATGCAAACTTGATAGTGAATCAATCGCTGTTTGAAAATCAGCCAAAGAATCGGCCAACAGCGATTTGAATCGCTATCTTTAGTGAATCTAGGCCAATGTCTCTTAAGTTCAGAGACCAACTTTACACAGCCCTCAAACCCTCAATACATACATCTATTTGCAGTGTTTTCAAACATGGATCTGGCTCCCTACAGATCTTCTAAACAAAGTTAGTTTGTCTTACCTTGGCTGACTTCTCATAACTTCCATACACACATGCAAGGGAGAACCAAACTCTAAGGTCACTTCTCTCTTCCCAGGTCCTCTCCTAGAGACCTCTTCTCTCGGGGCTTCTTCTCTGACCTCACTGATTAATTCCCTACTAGGACATTTATCCTTCTTCCTGGCTGAACCCTGCCCCTTCTGCTTCAGCAGGATTGCATCACCCTTCTGATGTGGCTCAGTGCCTTCTGGAAGCTTGAATCCACATACTATTGGGCTAGCCCAATGGTACACTTGCAGCCATGGTGAGGGAGAACCCCATACTCTCTCACAACAATATATAGTAATTCAACCACTCCCAACTCTTCCCTTCTTTTGCTCTTATAAAGAGATCCTTACCCTACTTTTTCTCCCCTTTCTGAAAATATGACAACCTAGCCTGGTCACATGCCACTCCTGCTTTCCACTGCCACATTCTGTTAAGACTTGGAGCATTCACACAAATGACTCAGAACTGTTCTCCTCCTCTTTTCATAGTGCACGAAATGGCTCTCTTCAGAATGCTGTCATCTAATATTTTGAACTTTTATTCTTTGAAGGCTTCCCTTATTTATCTTGCTTGGTTTTCACTTGCAGATGAGAATAATTTGTGGCCCCCATCATTTGATTTAAAATCAGTCCAAGACAGACAGGTAAGAACCATAGTATCTGTCCCATCTGCAGTGATTCGTAGCTACTCAAGGACCCAAAACCTTTCTTTCTTCACCAGTTCATCAGACATGTACCATGTGATGTGGGATTCAGATGGGCAGCAATGGGACCTTGGCTGGGGCAGTCTAAGCATGTTTCTGCTTGCTTGAACAACAAAAGCAAGTAGAAACAATCCTAAACTTTATTAGGCTGGTTTTATTAGGGTTTAGGTCAGGGGTGTCCAACCTTTTGGCTTCCCTGAGCCGCATTGGCCGAAAAAAAATTTTCTGGGGCTGCACAAATGCTGAAGCAAGACAGAGTAGGGAGCCGGCAAGACGGTAAACACTCGGGGGCAGCAGAGGAAAACACTGCATCGCCCTCAACCGGGGCCACACAAAATACTTCACAGGGCCACGGGTTGGACATCCCTGGTTTAGGTTATGCTGTGTTTTTTGTTTCCTGCTCAACTTATTTGCAGCTCATACATTTAAACAAACACAGAGTCATGGAGCCACAGGCTGATGTGGCTTAGAAAAGGCTTTTATTTCCCAAAGGAGAAGTGGCAGATCATTACCATGCGAACAGGACTCCAAGGGTGGCTCTTGCTCACATTCTTCACATTACAACATTACATAGCTGCTTTAGCAAAAGTCCACTTACAGCTTCTGCACACATTTATAGAAATACAACCCTCCATTCCATTCCCCCCTATCAAGAAATGAGGGGCAATCCTGGCTTTAAGAGTCACAGGAGCAGGTTACAGCAAAGTATAAGACTGGAGGCAGTAGCAGATACATGGGATTCAAGTGGACAGGTCAATAGAAAGGTGTGAGGTGTGGTGTTGGAGCATCCCATGGTGGGGTATTCTGTGAAGCTCATGACAGGCTTTAAGAATCTGGGGATTTTGGGGGTGGGTGGGATCATTTTTATGTCTTGCTTTGGGGGGCTTTTAAACAGCTTTGCTACTACAGTGGTACCTCGGTTTACGAGTGCACCGGTTTGCGAGTGTTTTGCAAGACGAGGGGGGGTGCCCAATCGTGTCGGGGGGATCGGATCGTGGCGGGGGGGGTGCCCAATCGTGTCGGGGGGGGGTCGGATTGTGGTGGGAGGGGGTGCCGGTTCGAGGCAGGGGGGTGCCATATCGCAGGGGGGTGCCTGATCGCAGGGGGGGCCTTCGAGGGGAGCAATGCCGGTTCTCGGGGGGGGGGGGGGGGGAACGCATCAAAGCGAGTTTGCATTATTTCCTATGGGGAAACTCACTTTGATAAACAAGCATTTTGGATTACGAGCATGCTCCTGGAACGGATTATACTCGTAATCCAAGGTACTACTGTACTTTACTACTGCATACACCACTTTGTTGTGTCTTAATGAAAGATGGTTCATCAAATTAAAAAAGAAACAAAAGGTGTGGAATTCTGGAGAATAAAGCAATATGGAGTTGGGACAGAAAGATGTTCATGGTGAAGTGCAGTGGGAGAAGTGGGTGTAAAGCATCTGTACGAGTCAAAGACCAAAACACAAACAGTCTAAAATTTACCTTCAGGGCTTTGTTTCCTTTGTTGGGGGCCGTCATACCACGAGGGCCTTGTCTGTTACCCAACTCTGGTGAGAAAAAGATCAAAATAAGCTCAAAGCATCCAAGATGGAAGGAGATATCAGAAACACCAGTTTGTTCTCTTCTCCCTAGCCCTCCTCCTTTCTCCCCATGGTTCTCTGACCCTTTTCCCCTCAATAGTGCTGCAAAATCCTGCTTGGCTCCATTTCAGTGCAAGCCTATGTTGTGCCCCAGAGCATGGTAGATAATGAGCTCATATTTGGATGCTCAGCATGCCCTGACCATGCTAGGGTCCACTTCTCTGCCCTGAAGACCAGACCTTCCTGAGCAGATAGTTCCTTACCATGCAAGCAGCCTCATACACGAGTACTGAACAACAGTCACACATGGATCAATACATTTTATTTTTAAGGTGTTTTCAAGTACGGTAGAATTTTCTTTCCTTAAAGATTTGACACAGCAGGGATTCTGCTGGCCTTCTCAGAATGATTTCATGACCCCAAGGAGCTTATTTTCCAAGCACACAGACATCCCCAAATGTCCAACAGACATCCATATGCTAGAAAGTTCAAATACCGATTTGGCAAAGGCAGAATATGGACTTCCAAAATTGCTGTACTGTACATCCAAAGAGCAAGAGGGAGCAAGGTGGGCGGAACTAGAGAGTGACCTTATACAGGACATTCAACAGCAATAAGCAAAAGAGAAGAAACATTCAAGTCTAAAAAGGACACTAATATTTATCCAGGGTACAGAAAGGAGCTCTGATTGAGTAGTTGGTCACTGGAGAGATTGAAGGCATGACACCTCTATTAATGCTCCAGTGGCTACAGTCTCCCTCCCTCTCCCCTGAAAGTGAAACAGCTTCATGTGTTATGCACATTGTTACCAGAGCAAGAAGCACGTTTGAGGAATAACCTAGTAGTTTACAGTCCACTGCATGACCCAAAGGATCCAGGTTGAAATCCCACTTTAAAACTTTTTTTTTTTTTATTGTGAGCCCTCCAAAAATATAAAAATACCTAATGTGACAAAATGAGACGCCTGCAAGTCTGAAGGCTAATGAAATGGTGTGGCTCACAATTAAACTATTGATGTCACATGGTTTACATTCTACTGCACTAAGCCTGCCCCTCTGCTTCATGGATGTGTGTGGCCATTTTGCTAAGAACAATGCTATACAGATGCCCTTTTCTCATGCTTTCCTAGGTTCAAATGTGGCCATTTCAGTTTGGAAAATGGATGTGCATTCTGGACGATCTTAGCACTTGGATGCCTATCTTATGATTTTCAAACAGGACATGAATGTCTGTATCCCGTTTGAAAATACATGCAAGATGGACATCTGTTCGAGATGTCATAGACACATGATGGCAGACAAAGACCAAATGGACAATTCAGTCTGCCCATTTTCAGCATTCTGACATGAATATCCCTTTTGAAAATACTCCTGCACCTGTCTTGTGAAAAGCAGTTGTGTGAGAACTTTAAGTAAAAGCTGTGTGCTTAAACTGTATCAAAACAGTTTGAAGAGGTTTTTTTTAGGTTGCTTTATTTTTTTGTTTAATTCAATCCGTTTTATTAAAGTTTATAATACAAGAAGACAAAATACAAAGTCAGGAAACAAGAAATAATGAACATAGTCCTGCAAAATTCGTACATACATGAATGATAATAACTGTCATAATACACATAAATAGGAATAGTGTGTACCCACAAGATAGAGCATACTCAGGATTAACAATTACTTACAAGGGGATAGAGGAAATTGTGACCATTATTAGACCATCAAACTTTTTTACAGTATGTTAAAATTAGGGCCCACACCCTTTGGAAGGACAATAGAGAGTTAGTACGTTCTGCAGCAACATATTCATACTTAGAATAAAGACATACTGTATTCCACCAGGTATTATGATTAAGCAAAGAGAAGTCCTTCCAGCAGGAAAGATTTGTTTTAACTGCTATTAAGAGCAAGATCCTCAGGAGTTTAGTCTCAAATCTGTCCAGCTCCTGCTTTAGTGCACAAGGACCAAACAATACAATTGAATAAGAGAGCTCTTCATTAATGGGTAAGACATCACAAACAGTAAGTACCCCATATGTATCCCCACATTTGGTGTAGATGAGGACAGTGGAATAACATGTGATCTAGGGTACCCACACCTTGAAGGACGACCAGCATTTATTAGAGCCAGAGGAATGCAGTTTAGAGAGTTTATTTGGGGTCCAGTAAGCTCTATGGTAGAGAAAAAGCACTGTTACAGGATCCGAGGCAACATGGCTTTACAAAAGGTAAATCGTGCCAAACGAACCTGATTGAATTTTTTGATTGGGTAACCAGAGAGCTGGATCGAGGACATATGCTAGATGTAATTTACTTGGATTTCAGCAAAGCCTTTGATACAGTTCCTCATAGGAGACTGTTGAACAAACTTGAAGGGCTGAAGTTAGGACCCAAAGTGGTGAACTGGGTCAGAAACTGGCTGTCGGACAGACGCCAGAGGGTGGTGGTTAATGGAAGTCGCTCGAAGGAAGGAAAGGTGACTAGTGGAGTCCCTCAGGGTTCGGTGCTGGGGCCAATCCTGTTCAATATGTATGTAAGTGACATTGCTGAAGGGTTAGAAGGAAAAGTGTGCCTTTTTGCAGATGATACCAAGATTTGTAACAGAGTAGACACCGAAGAGGGAGTGGAAAATATGAAAAAGGATCTGCAAAAGTTAGAGGAATGGTCTAATGCCTGGCAACTAAAATTCAATGCAAAGAAATGCAGAGTAATGCATTTGGGGATTAATAATAGGAAGGAACCGTATATGCTGGGAGGAGAGAAGCTGATATGCACGGACGGAGAGAGGGACCTTGGGGTGATAGTGTCCGAAGATCTAAAGGCGAAAAAACAGTGTGACAAGGCAGTGGCTGCTGCCAGAAGGATGCTGGGCTATATAAAGAGAGGCGTAGTCAGTAGAAGGAAGAAGGTGTTGATGCCCCTGTACAGGTCATTGGTAAGGCCCCACTTGAAGTATTGTGTTCTGTTTTGGAGACCGTATCTGGCAAAGGACATAAGAAGACTTGAGGCGGTCCAGAGGAGGGCGATGAAAATGATAGGAGGCTTGCGCCAGAAGACATATGAGGAGAGACTGGAAGCCCTGAATATGTATACCCTAGAGAAAAGGAGAGACAGGGGAGATATGATTCAGACGTTCAAATATTTGAAGGGTATTAACATAGAACAAAATCTTTTCCAGAGAAAGGAAAATGGTAAAACCAGAGGACATAATTTGAGGTTGAAGGGTGGTAGATTCAGGGGCAATGGTAGGAAATTCTACTTTACGGAGAGGGTAGTGGATGCCTGGAATGCGCTCCCGAGAGAGGTGGTGGAGAGTAAAACTGTGACTGAGTTCAAAGAAGTGTGGGATGAACACAGAGGATTTAGAATCAGAAAATAATATTAAATATTGAACTAAGGCCAGTACTGGGCAGACTTGCACAGTCTGTGTCTGTATATGGCCGTTTGGTGGAGAATGGGCTGGGGAGGGCTTCAATGGCTGGGAGGGTGTAGATGGACTGGAGTAAGTCTTAACAGAGATTTCAGCAGTTGGAACCCAAGCACAGTACAGGGTAAAGCTTTGGATTCTTACCCAGAAATAGCTAAGAAGAAAAAATTTAAATTGAATCAGGTTGGGCAGACTGGATGGACAATTCGGGTCTTTATCTGCCGTCATCTACTATGTTACTATGTTTGCATAATGGCGGACAACTTCAAGGCTTTAAATGAAGATAACCTTTGGAAAATTTACCCCTCCCTCCATAATTGATTTCTGTAAAGATACTAAAGCAATTCTTGGTCTTTTACCCAACCAAACAAATTTCGTAAGAATACCATTTAACTTTTTATAAAAGGACCCCTGAAAAAAAATTGGTATCATACTAATTTGATAGTAAACCACAGGCAGTATCATCATTTTAATAGTTTGAACTCTCCCCCACCGTGATAAATGCAACGGATTCCACTTCTCACACATTTCTGTTACTTTTTTATAACAAAAGTCTTTCATTCTCCTTCAATATTGTTTTTAATAATGATGCCTAAATATTTTAGACCATCATTTTTCCAGACAAAAGTAAATGAATCGAATAAGCCTTTGGCACAGTGAACATTAAGCGGGAGGACTTCAGACTTACTCCAATTAATCTTATATCCTGAAAACTTTCCAAATTTCTCTATCAATTCAAGTAAGCATGGAATGGTGGACTCTGGATTCCTCAAATAAAGCAGTATATCATCTGCATAAGCAGAAAGTTTATAGTCCCAATTCGAATAAGGAATACCCTGTATCCCCTTTGCTTGATTAATAGCAATTAACAAGGGTTCTAAAACAACATCAAAGAGCAATGGAGACAAGGGACAACCCTGTCTAACCCCCCTTCGCAAGTTAAACCGATCCGATAAACTATTGTTAATGTATAATCTTGCACCAGGAGAGCTATACAGCGTCTGGATCATTTGAATGAAACCAGAGCCCACCCCAAACCATTCCAACGCTTGATACATAAAATTTCATTCTACCCTATCAAAGGCCTTTTCCGCATCCAAAGAAACCAAGAAAGACAGATCATTCACTTTTTTTGTTAAATTTAAAGTATGAAAAGTCAGTCTAGTATTATGAGAAGAATTTCTCCTTGCAACAAATCCTGTTTGGTGAGTATCAATAATAAAAGGGAGAGCTTTTGCCAACCTTAAAGCCAATAATTTGGCAATAATTTTCCCATCCACAATTATTAATGAAATCGGCCTGTAGTTTGAAACCATAGTGGGATCTCTGTTTGGTTTTGGCAAAACAATAACCAAGGAATCTGCCATAGTACCTGAAATACAACCTTTAGTCAGTTGATATTGATATAAATTTAACAAATATGGTAAAAGAGTAATTTGAAATGACTTATAGAATTCTAGAGTATATCCATCACCACCTGGAGCGGATCCAGCTCTAAAGAAATTTCAATGCTATTTCTAATTGTTTTAGAGATATAGGTTCTTCTAAACTTCCTTTTATATGCTCAGGAATTTTTGGTCCATTAATTAAATTTAAAAATTCTAAACCATCTTGTTCTTTGTTTCTATAAGTCTCAGAAGAATATAGGTCCTTATAGAAAGTAAGAAACTGTTGTAAAATATGCTCATTTTTAGTATGTATTTCACCTTTATTATCTTTTATTACAATAATTTTTGTTTTCCTTTTTTTTGCTTTAAGATAGTTTGCTAGTAATTTCCCTGCCTTATTTGAATTTCCACAATACTGAGCTTGCTAATAAAACAAATCATTTCTTACAAACTTTGAAGATAATTCATTATACTTGGCTTTGGCTTTTAATAAAATTTGTAGTGTACTCTGTTCCCATCTGCTAATTAATTTATTTTCCAAAATCATTTCTTTTTCCAAATCATAAAATTGTTTTTTAAGTTGTTTTCTAATATAAGCCGAATATGAAATAATATGTCCTCTCATGGTTGCTTGAAAAGCATCCCACAACACTTCAATATTAATATCATCAGAGGCGTTAATTTGAAAAAATTCAATTATTTTTAATTTGAAATCTTCAAGAAATTTTGAATCTGCAATCAAAGTATTATCAAACCTCCAAATTGGCTTAGCATCAACTTGCTCGTCCACTTGTAATTCAATCCAAACACCACCATGATCAGATAAAATGATAGAATTTATGATGGCTTTTATTACTTTCTGAGCTATTTTATTTGAAACAAAAATATAATCAATCCTTGAAAAAGAATTATGAACCTGTGAACAAAAGGAAAATTCCCGATCACCAAAATGAAGAATACGCCATATATCTATCAAATCACAAGATTGAACCAAATTATCTAAACCTAATGATTTCATAATCCTTCTTGAATTCTTATCCACTATTGGATCCATTACAGCATTGAAATCTTCAGCCACCATTAAATTAGAGGCAGCCAGTGGGAGTAATAATTGTTGTAAAGTCTTAAAAAACTCCATTTGATTCGTATTTGAAGCTTAAACATTGAACAAATCAAGGGTATTATTTCCCATGCTCATTTTGATATGTACCCACCTTCCTAAGGGGTCCGAAGCAACCATTTGGAAATTCGCTGAACACTTTCTACTAACTAAGATAGCAACCCCCACTTTTTTCCCAACTGCTGGAGCAAAAAAACTTTTAGCAATCCAACCCCCTTCCAGCTTCCTAGATTCAATAATTGACATATGCGTCTCTTGAATTAAATAAATATCAGCATTTTGCTTTTTAAGGAAATCTAACATATTTCTTCTTTTTAATCATGTGATTAAGGCCATTGACATTTAATGAAAAAAGCTTAATCATCATCTAAAATATGGAAATACCTATAATAGTATGCATGCTTAATCAACTTGAAATGACTAGACACCAGCACCTTCATGAAAACGAATAATAAATTAATTAAATAACAAACCTCTTTATTCCCTAAAATCATCTTTATCAATAATGTAAAAGAATTCCCCCTCACTAACCCACCCGAACCCTCCCTATAAATGGTTAAACTTGTAACACGCATAGGATATGTAACCCATTCACTCCCCCCAGGCAACGTAAACTCCAATCCATTTTCTCATAAAAATGATAACATAAATCAATTCATTAATGCCATAAATATTCATACAACAATTCATTTCTTTCATAAAATAAATAATCATATTATCAATCAAATTCATGTTGACTATATAGATCAATTATAGTACATCACAGAGACTTATTAATACCCCAAATACTAGCATTAGAACTCATTTGATCCCCTTTAATTATATTCTTCTTTCAAACAAAAATTTTAAATATCTTCATAATATGCATTCTATATTTTGTTTAAAAGCTTTTTTTTTTTTTTAAACAAATATACACCACCCTAACACATTTTAAATTATATCATTAAAATCCCCCCAACCAATTCATTAAAATGAAGACATTAAACACATATTTTATATCCATCCTCATATTCAAATACTTATCATACTTGAGCATAGCACATATAATATTATAGTTGGAAAATCAAATAAATAATTCATAACTACCATATTCCAAAATCAGCTAATGAAAGCAGCAATTAATCCTAGGATTATAACTAATAAGGAATAATCGCTGATACCTTCCTAAATCAATCACAACTGACACATCACACATACAGAACAATTAATATCAAAACAAATAAATTCCATGTGTCTAGATTATCCTAAAGGAATTAAATTAGTTCAAAAACACATTTAACTGTATTTCCTTGTAATCTTGTGACACCAATTGATAAAACCTAAACATGACTGATAGACAATACATTAAGACCAAATAACATACAACATTCAAGACATCACCAACACCATAAAACAAGTCACATACACAAAGGAAAGAACAAAGAAAAATAATAAATAGATATAATCAAATCCTATAACATCTTTGAAATAAAGTAAACTCCATTGGACATCATAAGAACACTATCATGGTGCAGCATATTCCTGTTCATCCTCTTCTTTTCTTCTTTTGAATACCTTCAAATAAACATTGGCTCTGAAATAGCCAAAAAATCTCAGTTTTTCAGGATCCTCAAAATAAAGAGTTATTCCCACTGGATACTCTCATCTTTGCAGGATAGTATAATCCATACTTATATCCTTTTTATTTCAATTGAGGACGAAGCTGAAGGAACTGCTGTCTTACAGCCACAGTGCTCTTTGCAAAATCCGGCAGGAACAATAATTTGGAGCCTTTATAATTTAAGTTTTTATCTGCCTTTGCTAATTTTAATATTTCAAAGGCTTGTTGAAATCTCAATAGCTTGAAAATAAAAGGTCTGGGCTTAGAGTTGTTAGCAGATCTTTGAAAAGGAATCCTATGTGCTCTTTCAATCTCTAGGGGGTACTTAGAATTCAGTTGCAATAATTTTGGCAGCAGATTTTCCAGAAACTGAATTGGATTCCCCCCCTCCAAATTTTCTGCTAGCCCAATTATTTTTACATTCTTCCTCCTCCCGCGATTTTCATAATCTACCAGCTGTTTTTGTAAATCTTTAATAACTCTGTTGTCATCTTTAGATTGGGCTGCAGTTATTTCTAACTGCTCCACTCTGTGTTCTAAAACTGCCATTCTCTGGTTAGCAATCTCCATCTGTTTATTTGTATTTAAAACTTCTTCCTTTACCTCGTGAATACTTTCAGCATTCTTTTGAATCTGCTGTGGATATTTTTTTTTTAAGCTCAGCCATAATTTCTTTTTTTTCAATCTCCTCCTCCTCCGGAAGTGGTGTTTTTGAGGGTGTCACATGATCATGTTTCACTCGCTTCGCCGTGCCAGCTGTCACAAAAGCCGCGGCAATTTTCCCTTGCCGCGTACTGGCCATCTTCACACAGCCTGCGAACCACCCAAAACCACAATTATGGCGAAAATGGTATTTATAATCTTAAAACTGCTGCCTGGAAAAACAGAGCAACTCGATCACACCTCCATGTTTAGCGCGCTCCAAGCCACGCCCCCTGTGTATATCCTCTTCGATAATTACAGACGCAAAAAATGTGTTCTTTGTCGGCGATGGCTTTGTCCTCCTTTAGCACTCCCTTTGTTCCATGGTCATCCAATGGCCCCACCACTTCCTTCGCGGGTTATTTCCCCTTAATATATCGAAAGAACAGCTTGAAGTTTTTTTGCCTCCTTGGCTATTTTTTTCTCATAGTCTCTTTTGGCCCATCTTACCGCCTTATGGCACCTGTTTTGATGATGTTTGTGCTTTTTCCAGTTTTTGTCCGTTTTTTTACCTTTTCCATTCCTTAAATGAAGTCTTCTTGTCTCTGATCGCTTCTTTCACCGCTACAATGAGCTACGCCGGTTCCTTGTTCTATTTCCTCTTGGATCCCTTGAGTATATATAGATTTTGTGCCTCGATGACTGTGTCCTTAAAAAGGGCCCATGCTTGCTCTAGCGTTTTTACAGTGTTTATCTTCTTCCCCACCATGAGTCTCATCCCTTCGTAATTTCCTTTTCTGAAGTTCAGCGCTGTGGCCGTCGTTTTGGATCGATGTTTTGCCTTCATGTCCAGGTTGAAGTGGATCATATTGTGATCACTGCTTCCCAGCATCCCTTCTACTTCTGCACCTTGCGCCGGTCCTCATAGTCCATTTAGAATTAAGTACAGAATTGCATTTCCTCTCGTATTTTCCTTGACAAGTTGTTCCAGGAAGCAATCGCCTACAGCATCCAGGAATTTGGTCTCCCTACCGCAGCCGGAGGTGCCTAGGTTTCAGTCTATCCCCGGATAATTGAAGTCGCACATGATAACTGCGTTGCCTCCCTTGCAGTTGCTTTTAATCTCGTCTATCATTTCTCCATCTGTTTCTTCGGACTGCCCTGGGGGTCGGTAGTAGATGCCGATCTTCGTTTCCGTTCCTTTTGTTTCTGGAATTTTGGCCCATAGAGACTCTACCTTATTTTTTGTTTCCAGCATGTTCTCTCCAGTAGACTCAATTCCCTCTTTAACGTATAGGGCAATACCCTCACCTTTTTGACCCACTGTCTCTGCGGTATAGCTTGTATCCCAGTAGCAGTGTCCCAGACATTTTCCTCGTTTCACCATGTTTCCGTGATGCCAATGATGTCAAGGTTATCTTACATTTATTCTAAGACTTCATTGTTTATTTCTCCGCTGAATGTCCAGCTCTTCTTATTGTAAACTTACTCTGTCCCCCTTCCTCCCTACAAATATTCATGTATTTTAAGACTTCATTGTTTATTTTTTGCTGAACATAAGAACTGCCATCTCCGGATCAGACCTTCGGTCCATCAAGTCCGGTGATCCGCACACGCGGAGGCCCAGCCAGGTGTACACCTGGCGTAATTTTAGTCACCTATATCCCTCTATGCCTCTCGTAAGGAGATGTGCATCTAGTTTGCTTTTAAATCCTAGAACGGTGGATTCCGCAATAACCTCCTCTGGGAGAGCATTCCAAGTGTCCACCACTCGTTGCGTGAAGCAGAACTTCCTGATATTTGTCCTAGACTTGTCCCCCCTTAGCTTCAATCCATGTCCTCTTGTCCGTGTCACATTGGACATTGTAAATAATTTTTTTTCCTGCTCTATTTTGTTGATTCCTTTCAGTATTTTGAAAGTCTCAATCATATCCCCTTGCAGTCTCCTTTTCTCAAAGGGAGAAAAATCCCTGTCTCTTAAGTCGTTCCTCGTATTCCAAGTTCTCCACACATAGTAATATAGTAGATGACGGCAGATAAAGACCCGAATGGTCCATCCAGTCTGCCCAACCTGATTCAATTTAAATTTTTTTATTTTTTCTTCTTAGCTATTTCTGGGCAAGAATCCAAAGCTTTACCCTGTACTGTGCTTGGGTTCCAACTGCCGAAATCTCTGTTAAGACTTACTCTAGCCCATCTACACCCTCCCAGCCATTGAAGCCCTCCCCCGCCCATCCTCCACCAAACAGCCGTATACAGACACAGACCGTGCAAGTCTGCCCAGTACTGGCCTTAGTTCAATATTTAATCTTATTTTCTGATTCTAGATCCTCTGTGTTCATCCCACGCTTCTTTGAACTCAGTCACAGTTTTACTCTCCACCACCTCTCTCGGGAGCGCATTCCAGGCATCCATCACCCTCTCCGTAAAGTAGAATTTCCTAACATTGCCCCTGAATCTACCACCCCTCAACCTCAAATTATGTCCTCTGGTTTTACCATTTTCCTTTCTCTGGAAAAGATTTTGTTCTACGTTAATACCCTTTAAGTATTTGAACGTCTGAATCATATCTCCCCTGTCTCTCCTTTCCTCTAGGGTATACATATTCAGGGCTTCCAGTCTCTCCTCATACGTCTTCTGACGCAAGCCTCCTATCATTTTCGTCGCCCTCCTCTGGACCGCCTCAAGTCTTCTTACGTCCTTCGCCAGATACGGTCTCCAAAATTGAACACAATACTCCAAGTGGGGCCTTACCAATGACCTGTACAGGGGCATCAACACCTTCTTCCTTCTACTGACTACGCCTCTCTTTATACAGCCCAGCATCCTTCTGGCAGCAGCCACTGCCTTGTCACACTGCTTTTTCACCTTTAGATCTTCGGACACTATCACCCCAAGGTCCCTCTCTCCTCAGCTTCTCTCCTCCCAGCATATACGGTTCCTTCCTATTATTAATCCCCAAATGCATTACTCTGCATTGAATTTTAGTTGCCAGGCATTAGACCATTCCTCTAACTTTTGCAGATCCTTTTTCATATTTTCCACTCCCTCTTCGGTGTCTACTCTGTTACAAATCTTGGTATCATCTGCAAAAAGGCACATTTTTCCTTCTATCCCTTCAGCAATGTCACTCACATACATATTGAACAGGATTGGCCCCAGCACCGAACCCTGAGGGACTCCACTAGTCACCTTTCCTTCCTTCGAGCGACTTCCATTAACCACCACCCTCTGGCGTCTGTCCAACAGCCAGTTTCTGACCCAGTTCACCACTTTGGGTCCTAACTTCAGCCCTTCAAGTTTGTTCAACAGTCTCCTATGAGGAACTGTATCAAAGGCTTTGCTGAAATCCAAGTAAATTACATCTAGCATATGTCCTCAATCCAGCTCTCTGGTCACCCAATCAAAAAATTCAATCAGGTTCGTTTGTTACGATTTACCTTTTGTAAAGCCACGTTGCCTCGGATCCTGTAACCCATTAGATTCAAGGAAGTACACTATCCTTTCTTTCAGCAAAACTTCCATTATTTTTCCAACAACTGAAGTGAGCTCACCGGCCTGTAGTTTCCTGCTTCATCCCTGTGACCACTTTTATGAATAGGGACCACATCCGCTCTCCTCCAATCCCCAGGAATCACTCCCGTCTCCAGAGATTTGTTGAAGAAGTCTTTAATAGGACTCGCCAGAACCTCTCTGAGTTCCCTTAGTATCCTGGGATGGATCCCGTCTGGTCCCATCGCTTTGTCCACCTTCAGTTTTTCAAGTTGCTCATAAACATCCTCCTCCGTGAACGGCGCAGAATCTACTCCATTTTCTCGTGTAACTTTGCTAGACAATCTCGGTCCTTCTTCAGGATTTTCTTCTGTGAACACAGAACAGAAGTATTATTAGCTTCGATGCTCGTCTCTGCACCCTCTCCAGCAGTTTTATATCCTTCTTTAGGTTGGGAGACCAATGTTAGCCACAGTATTCCAATTGTGGTCTACCATTGCTCTATAAAGCAGCATTATAACTTTCCCCGATCTACTCGTAATTCCTTTCTTTATCATGCTTAACATTCTATTTGCTTTCTTTGCCGCTGCCGTGCATTGTGCTGATGGTTTCTGGGTCCTAGCTATCATTACACCCAGGTCCTTTTCTTGTTCACTCTTACCCAGAGTTGCACCTGACATTCTATACTCATGTTCCTTGTTCTTTCTGCCTAAATGCATTACTTTGCACTTTTCCATATTAAACTTAATCTGCCATTTCTCCACCCATTTCTCTAACTGACACAAGTCACTCTGGAGTTCCTCGCTATCTTTCTGCGATCTGATTGCCCGGCATAGCTTTGTGTCGTCTGCAAACTTGATGATCTCACTGGATGTTCCTTCTTCTAGGTCATTGATGAAAATATTAAATAAGATGGGCCCAAATACCGAGCCCTGGGGCACACCACTAGTCACTTTCTCCCAGTCTGAGAACTTCCCAGTCTGAGAATGTCCAGCTCTTCTTATTGTAAACCGCCTTGGCTTTGGCGGTATATAAAAAAATAAAATTTTTATTATTATTTTGTGCAAGCTATAGATAAGGAAATGAGAATTCTAAGAGAGTCAAATTTATAGGACTGTTCCCACATAGGCAGGATGGCCTGACAGGGGGTTTTTGGGGTAGGCTGATGGCAGCAGGCTCACCTCGCTGTAGTCAGCTGGGGACAGAGGAAAGCCATAAAGGGGAGAGAGAGAAGCACCAGCCCCCATTTGGGGGGGGGCATTGGGGAGAGAGAGAAGCACATGCGGTGGTAGGGGGATAGAAGGAGGGATTGACAGAGAAGCACTAAAAAGGTATAGAAGATGAGAAGGGGGACTAAGGAAATGGGTGAAAGGTGGGGCGGGGCAGGGGTAAGACTTGTGAAAGGTGGGGGATGGGGATGTGTCCTCTTTTTGTACTTCACAAATATTGTAACCCTAACCTAGAAAAGAAAAATTCCAACCAGTCAGGAACCACCATAGATAAGTCTATGATAAAAACCAGATTAGAAAAAGAGGTCATTAAGTGTGCACGAGAACAAGATGGTGGCGGCGTGAGTTGTTAGAGACGGAGTTCTGTCTACTCTTGCTTTATCTTTTGGAATATTACCTTTTGGTGTGGTTTTTCCAGCCATGCCTCATACAAAACGTAAGAACGTTGTCCGGGGAGACCCCTCCATAATCGGTCAATCGTTGATGGAGCACTTTCTAACAAGCTCCCCGGTTACCTTTGGGGGAGAAATGCCTGCTGTTGCCCCAATGGAAGGAGCCACCGGAGCCTTAGGCTTGGAAATGTCTCTTCCCCCCCCAACAGCCCAATCACCGCCAAATCCAGCGCAGGGCAGCATGCAACGTGAGAGAGCGGCAAGCCAGATGAGCACGGCGTCTTCACACAGAGGAGGGTTAAATTGCTGACCGAGACGCTGAGTCGATATTCTCTGGAGTGGCAGAGGGAGCTGACTCCTCAGCGATGACACTGGCAAATATCTTCAAGATAGTACAGAGACTCAAAACTCCGGCAACAAAATCGGCGGAAGACATCTCTAAAGTCGTGAGTAAATTAGAAGATTTGACTACTTCAGTACAACCTATCCAAATAGAGATAAGAAATTTGAGCGAGTTGATAAAGAGATTTCTTCATTACAGACTTTTTCAGAAACTGTGGTGAAAGAAAGGAACTTTCTACAACATAAAATAGAATAGCTGGAAAACTTTAATAGGAGATTAAACTTGCGTGTTTTGAACTTCCCCAAGTTAAATTTAGTTTCAGCTATTGACACCTTTAAGAAATACTTAATGGAGACTTTAAAAATTGCTGCAGATCTGATACCACTGATAAATAAAATATATTACTTGCCAAGAAGTTAAATAACTCTCCTCCACAAGAGATAGATTTAAAGAACTTAACTGGTATACTTGAAACATCTCAGGAAGAAGTTCAATACCGTGGTACTTTGTTAGTTTCTTTTGATTTTGAGCAGGACTTAAATACGATAATGAAAATTTTCTTTCGTTCCTCCCAGAGTTTGTTCATGGGAGAAAAAATATATGGATTTTTCCTGATGTTATTAAGTCCACTCAAGAGAGAAGGAAAATATTCCTGAGTATAAGAGAGGAGACTATAAAAATTGGAGCTACCTTTTTGCTCAGTTATCTATGCAAATGTATGATTAAATATGCTGAAATGAAATATGTGTATTTTGTGCTGGAGCAACTTTGAAGTTTTCTGGATGCAAAAAAGTAATATAGATTTGAGGGCTGTTATTAGAAAATTGAACTGGATGGAATCACGCTAAGCCTTTTTTCTTTGAGAAACAGAAATATTGTTAGAGAGCTCCTTATCTCGTTATATTCTTGTTCTCCTGGATATTACAGAGGTCCAAGAAAGAGTGGCTGTTTAACTCTTTATAAATTTTGCATAATTTATTTTACTTATTAAAAACTTCTTTCTACAGATTTAATCTGTTTACATGATTTTATGCAAATATGTGTTCTTATATTTTTCTTCTCTGATTTTCTGTAACAAGAGGATTCTTGTATTGTATTTTTGAAATCTATAAATAAAGAAAAAGAAAAAAAGAAAGAGGTCATTAATTCTAAAACTGCCCAGTTTGTTTATGCGACAAACTCTTTTTTCCATCTGATTGAAAACCCAGACTTCATTAATATGGTTCAGTCACTGAGATAGGGATACAGTCCACCCAGCAAAGCAGATGTTGCAGGGAAACTGCTGGATAAAGTGTATGACAGAGAAATGGACCAATGTGCAACAACAGGTCTAGAGGGTAAAGAAAAAGGAAATTTCTTTCTTGCAGAAACAATTGATACTTCAGGAAATGCACATACAGCAGAATACTTACAGAAGTAACAGCAGAAGCTATAATAGAATGTGAACAAAAATTCAAATGCCTAGTACACAGTTTAGTCACAGACAATTCTGCAAATGAATTCAAAACGAGAAGAAATTTAGAAGAGCATGAACAGAATACCAAGCTAATACAGTGGTACCTCGGTTTACGAGTGCACCGGTTTGCGAGTGTTTTGCAAGACGAGCAAAACATTTGCAAAATCGGTGCTTCGGAAACCAAGCATGGCTCGATTTACGAGCACCCTCCCCGCAATCCGGCACCCCCCCCTCCTGCGATCCGGCACCCCCCCCCCCTGCCTCGAACCGGCCCCCCCCCGCCACGATCCGACCCCCCCCCGCCACGATCCGACCCCCCCCCCCCCCGACACAATTGGGCACCCCCCTGCCGCTTCTTACCCTCATCTGGGCACTCTTGAAGAACTGCCTTCGTCTGCTGGGCCTTGAGCATCTGAGCATGCTCAAGGCCTGCGAGTTCACGTTCTGCTTATATCCGATAAACTATTTATATCGGATAAATTGTCTTTACATGATAAAATGCTGTAAACCCTGCTTTAACATTTGTTTTTATCTGATAAATTGTGTATTGCTGATAAATTGTTTAAAATTGTTCAAACTGTTTGTAAATCTGCGTGTCAACTCAGATACTACTGTAACTGATGTAAACCGCCTAGAACTCTCCGGGTATGGCGGTATATAAGAATAAAATTATTATTATTATTATTATTGAGCATGCTCAGATGCTCAAGACCCAGCAGACGAGGAGTCCGATCTTCTAGAGTGCCCAGATGAGGGTAAGCAGCGGCGGGGGGGTGCCCAATTGTGTCGGGGGGATGTCGGATCGTGTCGGGGGGGTGCCCAATCGTGTCGGGGGGTGCCCAATCGTGGCGGGGGGGTGTCGGATCATGGCGGGGGGGGGGTGCCGGTTCGAGGCAGGGGGGTGCCGGATCGCAGAGGGGGGTGTCTGATCGCAGGGGGGGCCTTCGAGGGGAGCAATGCCGGTTCTCAGGGGGGGGGAACGCATCAAAGCGAGTTTCCATTATTTCCTATGGGGAAACTCACTTTGATAAACGAGCATTTTGGATTACGAGCATGCTCCTGGAACGGATTATACTCGTAATCCAAGGTACTACTGTATATGGTTCCAGTGCTCATTCGCTGCATCTATTACTACTACCTATTTCTAAAGCACTGCTAAAGGTACATAGTGTTATATATTAAGCCATACAGTCCCTGCTCAGTACAGCTTACAATCTAATTAACAGATGAACAGAATGAGTAGGAGACTAGGGGATTTCTTAGGTATGGATGCATAACAAGCCAGTAGGGGCTAGGACTGAAAAGCAACCTCGAAGAAGTAGGCCCTTAGACTGGATTTGAAAACTGCCAGGGATGGAGTGTGATGTACTGACTCAGGCAGTCTGTTTCAGGCATATGGTGCAGCAAGAGAGAAGAGTCTGGAGTTGGCAGTAGAGGAGAAGGGTACAGTTAAGTCATACTTGCCCAATGAACAGAGTTCCCGAGGAGGGAGAAATAAGAGAGGAAAGATATTAAGGAGCTGCAGAATGAATGTACTTGTAGGATAGTAAGAGGAGTTTGAACTATAAGCTGAAATGGATGGGGAGCCAATGAAGTGACTTGAGAAGAGGGGATGATGAGGGCATAGCAACTGCAGAATATGAGTTGTGCAGCAGAATATTTTGGACAGACTGAAGGGTAGAGAGATGGTTAAGTGGAAGGCCCATGAGAAGCAATTTACAGTAGTCAAGGCTAAACTAAGAGTATGGATAAAGGTTCTGGGGGTGTGCTCAAAGGGGATGGGTCAGATTTTGGTGATATCTATTCTAGTAGTTAGGTGTGCATTCTGGTTAGATAGGTAATCTCCCCATGCTTGCGAGCCATGCAGAAGGAATCCACTCCAGCTTTTGAATCAAGGTTTATTAAAAATTTGATTACTCACCTATTAACATTCTAGGCGATACACAATACAATTAAATTGAGGGGATCAAAATTAAAATAATTAACAAGAATCAAAACACAGACAAGACCCACAAACAAACGGAAAACAAGAGGGTAGAGGGTAAAATACAATATTTTAGAAAAGAAAACAGTTAAGGATAACACAGAGGGGTAGGGGAAAGTTAGTTGAGCGCTGCTTTTTCATAGGTTGTAAGAGAGTCCTAAATTATGGAGTAAAAGCATCTCTGTAGAGGAAGCTTTTTAATGCCCTTTAAATTTATCAATGTTTGATTCTTCCCTCAGATAAGAGGGCAGGGAGTTCCAGATTTAGGGTGCTGTAACAGCAAATGAAGTGGTACATCGCATATGAAAAGTTTTGAGGGAGGGAACAAAAAGTAGATTCTGAGAATCCCTCCTCCTTCACCAGAGGGCTCAACTGCTCCCTTCAGTTTGTACCAAAGCAGGCAATATTCCTATATATAAACACATGCGAAGGAGGGGTACAGGAAAATTCCCCGAACTACAATTCTGTTCTGCTCTGAAATTATAAACAAACATGTTAAACATTGCCATTGAATAATCACACCATTGAAACATTATGCTAAATAGAAACTTTATAGAGCTCAAGTATTAGCCCAATGTGTTATAGCAATTGATTATTCTTTATACCCTTAAGTTCTGACATCCAAAGTTTAGTTTGGACGCAAACTTTCTGACTGAGACAATAAGCAGGCACAGATGATAACTGACAGAGGAGGGCTCCAGAATGACACACCTATCTACTAGAAAAGATATTAGCAAGTAAGAATCTAACCTCTTTTTCTAGTGCAATAGGTGTGTCATTCTGGATGGACAGAGATGGAGAGAATGAGAGAAAGAGGTCATGGATGTAAGCAAACTTGTTAGAGACAGAGTGAACATTCCAGATGGCACAAGAGAAGGGCAGGGAAGAAGGGGAAAGGAGAGGGATAGAGAAGATTAGAGACGTTGAAGTGTAACTCGTATGAGTAGGGTGAGAGTTGATTAGGAGGACCAGGGCTGGGAATGATATCCCCAGCAGAGAGCAAAAGAAGGAGCAAGAGAATATGGACAAGAGTAGGAGAGGCTTGGGAACCACATCACAAACATAAGAATAGCATTATTGGGTCAGATCAATGGTCCATCAAGCCCAGTAGCCCGTTCTCACGGTGGCCAATCCAGGTCACTAGTACCTGGCCAAAACCCAAGGTGTAGCAATATTCTATGCTACCGATACATGGCAAGCAGTGGCTTCCCCCGTGTTTTTCTCAATAGCAGACTATGGACTTTTCCTCCAGGAACTTGTCCAAACCTTTCTCAAAACCAGCTATGCTATCCACATCCTCTGGCAACGCATTCCAGAGCTTAACCATGCTCCGAGTGAAAAAATATTTCCTCCAATTGGTTTTAAAAGTATTTCCCTGTAACGTCATTGCGTGTCCCCTAGTCTTGAAAAATTGATCTACTTGTACCCATTCTACTCCACTCAGGATTTTGTAGACTTCAATCATATCTCCCCTCAGCCGTCTCTTTTCCAAGCTAAAGACAAGGTTCATGTAGGCAGAATGGGGATAGTTGAATGAGAGGAAGAAAGTGTTGAAGCTTTAGGAGGTGAGAAAAGGGAAGAAGACAGAAGGGAAGGAGATGTGACAAGTTCAAGAAGTGGGCAATATGGTTTTGAGGAGTTCAATAGTTTGGGGTGGAGAAGGGATTGGGGAGAGTCAGTATTAGGTGGTGGTGGTGAGCAGGAGCCATGGTTAGGGTTATCAGATTTCCTCTTAAAAAAAAAAAAGGACACCTGGCCCTGCCCTGCCCCCCCCCTCCCCCAAACCTCATGTCTCCTTCCCTGAGCTTGGGGCCTACCAAAACCTAGACAAACTGCTGGGTTTTGGAAATCCCTCTGGGCACCTGGACAGTCCTCTAAAGAGGGGACATGTCTTGGTTTTTCCAGCCATGGAGGTGGAAAAGGGGGGATAGGAAGGCTAGGCACCTGGAGTGAAAGCCCTAAGTGGAATGGGTGGACTAGAGAGTTACTCAGAGAATGCTGGGATGGATATGCATTGGCACAAGATCTATCTGTTAAGGAGCCAGTAGCCTGGTGCTACTGTGAGAAACAGAAGTAGTAGCAGAGTTACAAGAAGGATTCTCATGGAATTGGCATGGCTGTGTGGCTTTCCATCAACAATTTAACCATTACCTAGCAAGGTTCTGTCACGTGAGAGAGCAATGAGCTTTGGGTCTAGCAGAAGAATCAAACCCTGGTTCCGTTAATGAGACTGTGATTTTCAGCATGTGTCAGCCAGGCCCTGATTTTATAGAAGCCGATATATGAGTTGATTTTATAAAACTTAGGCTTCCATTATAGAAGCGCTTAGCGGCACCTAAATGTGCTTAGGCAGCTCCAATTTATACTAGGGTTTTCTATGCCTAAAGTTAGAAGCCAATATCAGAACCTAACAGCACCTGATTCACAAAGAGGCACCTAACTCAAAAACACGCTCATGATCTGCCTTTCAACCACACTCACTTTTTTGAGTTAGGTCCAACTAAAGTTGAATGTGAGGTACTGAGTGCAATATCAGCACTGATTGGCACCTAACTTTTGGCGGACTACAGAATCAGGGCCTTACTGCCTAGTAAGTTTCTGTCACATGACAGAGCAAGGGAGTTTAGATTTAACAGAGAGACTTCAGTGTCCTAGGAATAAAGATTGTCGTTGAAATTACTAAATACTCCCATAGCAATCATTTTGTAGCAGTAGCTCTAAAATGAATGGGTGGAACCAAGTCAATGTTCCCACAAGATGTTAGATGAAACTCTGTAGTGGACTGTTTTGAGCAGTGTATCAAGAATTGGCCTATTCTGATGAAAGTTTGTAAACAAAATTGAGAGAAAATAGATGGCACTGTTATGGCTAAAATCCTCAACAATGGACTTAAGAGAAATGTTGAAGATGTACTGAGAATTCCAAAACCTCTTCTGAAGCTTTACATAAAATACAGAAAAATAGCTTTATTGCTGATGCTGTTGAAATTTGGAAGGAACCGAGTGAGCACTTAAAACCAGAACTGCACAATAACAATTAAATTACAAGCATTAAAAAAAAAGAGACAATCACTGTCTCCAGATCATTTTCTTGAAAATATTGTCAATATTCAATACCAGGGTCAAACCTTAAGTGCTGAAGAAGAAAATTGAGTTATGACATAAGTATCCAGGAATCATCCATCTGTAATGAGAACTATAATAAAATTCAGAGCCAAGAGGGAACCATTCAAGGAATATATGTTTTCCGATGATGTTTTAAAGAAAGTCACACCGGTGAACTGGTAGTCCCTGATTAAGCACTTGGATTTAGAGACTGTTGAAGTAATGATTTCACTTTTAACAGCAGTAGCTTCTTCTGCTGGCACAGAAAGAATATTCTCTGCCTTTGGATTTATTCATTGCTCACTGAGAGCTGATAAAGCAGAAAAGCTTGTTTTTCTTTGCCACTTTATGAACAAAAGAGTTAACATGGATGCTTAAGCAAAGACAAAAATATATGCTATAACGTTATTGTTTTGGTCAAATAAAAGTATTGAAACTGTTATTAAGGTAAAGATTATGTTTCTCTTTTCAACAAAGTACAACAGAAAAGTTGTCCAAATATGAACTATTAATTTATGAAACTAGAGATAGTTCACCTCACAATAATTTTGCAATTTTTATCTATGTATGTCTTATAACTGTAAAACTAGCATGACAAATGATTTTTCAAAAAATGAAACCTTCATCTGGTTGTAAATATTAAGCTGACAGCAGCAAAATCAGTGATAGTAAGGGGTAGTATGGGAGAGTATTCAAGGATTTTTTTTTTTTTTTGGGGGGGGGATATGACTATGGGAAAGGACTGGCATGATAGGGGAAGAGGTGAGGGTGTGAGCAGGGGAATGGGAAGTAAAGGACATGGAAGTGGGGAAGGGCGAAATGGGAGAGAGTGGGGCGACGGTCCGTCCGGACAAAGGCGATGGACTCGGGTCCCTGGGCGGGGCACGAGAGCGACTAGACAGGGCCATAGGATGAGGGAGCGGGAGCGCGCCTCTGGGCCGCGCTCTCGCTCCGAGCAGCCGGCTCCGTCCCAACTTCTCCCACATCCTACCATCGAAATCAGGCCTCGGGATGACGATGTTGTTGTTGTTGCCGCCGCCGCCGCCGGCCCCGCCGATTTCCTCCAGCGGCGCCCCGCCCCCTCTGACGCGCCTCCTCTTCACCAGGAAATTCAGTGAAGGCGCGAGCACAGCCACACGTGAGGAGTGACGTCACCGAGCTCAGATCGAGCTTGACAAAGGCTACTGAGCATGCGCTGTAGGTTCCCGCCCGAACGAGTGCCTTTGAACCTTTCATTGAAAAGCGAACTGCAGGGCGGGATTGTTGGAGCCTCTTAAAGGTGAGCCACATTCGCTTTCTCCATGGACAAAGCAGAATAGACAACTCCAAAGGAGGAGGCAGCTTGCAGCTCTGTATAGTTGTTGAGAATGTAAATATGGAAGGGAGTTCAGGAGAAAAAGAAACAACCTAGCAAAAGAATACTGAGTCTGCTAAGCCATTGGAAGCAGTTCATTTGCCAGTGGTTAGTTATAGTCAGTGTTCTCCCCAGAACTTTTTTCCAACCGGGTGGCGGGGAAAATTAAGGGCTCCTTTTACTAAGCTGCAATAGCGTTTTTAGCGCATGCAGAATTGCCGCGCTAGACAGCTAGAACTAACGCCAGCTCAATGCTGGCATTAGCGTCTAGCACATGCGGCAATTCTGCGCGAGCTAAGCGCGCGGTAAAACTGCTATTGCAGCTTAGTAAAAGGAGCCCTAAATGTGTACTATTTGTATTAGTTAATTATTATTAGTTATTTTCCAATGCTTAAGATGACTGCCTTTCTTAAGGTTTGACACTTGTTCCAATAATTTTTTTATTAAATTTAAGAAGTATCCAATTCTAGAAGTGAATAATTAGATATTTGCCCTCTTTCAAATGGTATAGAGCAGCGTCTCTCAAACTTTTTTAACTCCTGCACACTAAACGGAGCAAATGTTTTTCATGGCTGGAAAAAATTTCTGGGGAGAACACTGTTGCCGTTAGTTTTCAAGGTCCAATCACGTCAAAGAATGATGCTTATCTAGGCAGATGTATAATAAAAAGAATGGATAAGATAACATGAGAAGTGAAATTATCATGAATCAGAGGGATACATGCCCTGTAAGTCCTAAAAGCAGGTTTGTGGATTAGATATAAACTATGAAGGCAGTGGTGTACCTAGCATATGTGACACCCGAGGCCCATCATTTTTTGACACACTTCCCCCCATCTGTATGAAAAACATGATTTTTAGTAACAGTGCACACATCGCACAAGAGTGTACCTAGGAAAAGGCAGCATCTTGCATACTGCAGTGAGCAGTACATCAATACACCCATTGTAAAACTAAACAAGCCAGACTAGTACAGATCAATCCTGCACAGTCAATCCTAACAGAAAAGCATATCTTTCGAACACAGAAAACACCTTCACTTAGTATGGAATATGTAATCACAAACTAACCCCTCCCCCTTTTACAAAACCGTAGTGCGGTTTTTAGCCATATTGGTAACAGTTCAGACTCTCATAGAATTCTGAGCAATTACCACCATGGCCGGTGCAAAAAAAACGCTCTACAGTTTTGTAAAAAGGGAGATAAAATAGAAAAACATAGACAAAGGTTAAATTGGAACCACCAAGAAGCTGGACTCTGCATACAATGCAACACCACAGAAACAGCAATGCATCTCCTCTAAAGCAAAAAAATAGAAACATAGAAATAGACGGCAGATAAGGGCCACGGCCCATCTAGTCTGCCCACCCTAATGACCCTCCCCTATCTTTGCCTTGTGAATAGATCCCATGTGTCGATCCCATTTGGCCTTAAAGTCAGGCACGCTGCTGGCCTCAATCACCTGCAGTGGAAGACCATTCCAGCGATCAACCACCCTTTCAGTGAAAAAGAATTTCCTGGTGTCACCTCGTAGTTTCCCGCCTCTGATTTTCCACGGATGCCCTCTTGTTGCCGCGGGTCCCTTGAAAAAGAAGATATCTTCCTCCGCCTCGACGCGGCCCGTGAGATACTTGAACGTCTCGATCATGTCCCCCCTCTCTCTGCGCTCCTCGAGCGAGTATAGCTGTAATTTGTCTAAACGTTCTTCGTATGGGAGATCCTTGAGTCCCGAGACCATCCGGGTGGCCATTCTCTGTACCGACTCCAGTCTCAGCACATCCTTGCGATAATGCGGCCTCCAGAATTGCACACAAAGCAAATAAATATAATTTTTTTTCTACATTGTCTTCTCTGGTTTCTGCTTTCCTCATAGTCTTGTCACTCTCTTCCTTTCATCCACTGTCTACCCTCTCTCTGCCCCTTCTATATGGCATCTTCTCTCCTTGTATTCCCCTTCCATCTCTCTACCCCTATTATTCTGGCATCCATCTTCTTCCCTTCCCTCCTTCAATGGTCTGGCATCTCTCTCCTTTTCTTCCCTTCCCTCTCCCACACCTCAATGGTCTGGCATTTCACTCTCTCCTCTCCCTTCCCCCACTTCCATCAGCATCTGCCCCCTTTCTTTCCCTCCAACCCAATTCCATCCAGTATCCTTACCCCTTATGTCTCTCTCCTTTCCCTGTATACCAATTCCATCAGCATCTGCCCCCTTTCTCTCCCTCCACCACCCTTCCATACCACCCTGACCTCCTTTTTCTCCCTCCACCACCCTTCTATGCTCCTCGCTCCCTCCAAACCAGCAAGGTCCCATGATGACTGCTTCTGTTACCTCTGCCTCTGGAAGATGTAAATGACGTTGGAGGGGGTGGGCCGGCAGACGCAGGGAGTTGTGGCAAGGTTCCGCAATGACTGCAGCTGCCGGTCCACCCCTTCCAACATCACTTATGTCTTCCGGAGGCAGAGGCGGCATAGCGGGACCTTCCTGCACTTCACTGCGGCTGCCGACTCTGCTTCAGAATAAGTACTGCAGCCATGCTGAGGTGCAGGTGCCATTTAGAGCAGCTTGGAAGGTTCTGGATCCAGCCGGCTGTGTACCCCCCTAGGGCTGGTACCCGGGGCGGTCTGCCACTGTATGAGGGGACAAAAAATAATAAAAAGAATGGATAACTTTACCGATTTAGACATGTCATACAATTATAACCACAAAAATATGTCATAAAATGTAATTCTAAACTCAAAAGACTTCAGACGAAAAGCAGACTATAGAAAGGAAACCAGAAGAGACCAAACCCATAGTACTAAGATCCAAATGCTAAAATCGGACATGTCCATATGAAGAGATGTGCGGATCACCGCTAATTATAACGAGTGAGTCTTTAAAATATGAGACGGTAACGGATAGCCAGACCTGGTGGACGGAAGTGACAAATACTGGAGCCAAAACCAGAGTACCGTGATGAAACTTGAATATGGATATCTATTTATACTTTTGAGTAAAATTGCGATGCGAACATGTCATAGAAAAAAATAAATAATGTGTAAACTAAAAACCAAGAACAACATATTGTAACACCGAACTCAGAATTAATGAAATAACTTGCTAAAAGAACTTAACCCCCCCCCTAAAATAGGGGTTACAAACAGTATGCCTAGACTATATAGACCTAAACAGGGCAAAAGTAAACGTATGGGAAATGAACAGCTGATAATACAGAATGTATCTTGAAAACATAAGCCGATAGTAGCTCAAAGACAAGCCGACCGGGTAGATAAAAAGTGAACCTGGGAAAGATCTAAATTATTGTACAAATGAGCTTCTATTAAAACCAAAGAATAAAACCACAGCACTCGGGAAAATAAAAAAGGGAGAGTAAAATGGACTTACCAAAAAGGTCTCTGCACTGATGAGATAAACTCGTACGCAGAATAAATGTGAACATGCGACAGTGGGGCTATGATATTTGATCTGTTGAAAGAGGCGCCAAAAAAGTGTTGGCAGTGGCTTGAATGCACACTGATAGGGGAGGGCATCGGGCTGTTAAAAAATGCTGCTTTAATAAATAAATGAAAATACTGGTGAAAGACTAAATAAAAAACCAAAACCATGATAAAATGCCGAATCTGACTGCAAGTGGTAGTGAAAGTAGCATAAGGCACCCGTAGTACTGTTAGTGCCAGAGCTGCTTAGAATAAAGAACCGTGCTGTACATGAGGAGAAAAAAGAAAGAATGAGGTGATAAGATGTAAAGTGCTGGCCCCTCACTGCACCACTTGATAAAATTAAGGAGCAATGTTCTAGAGCAGGAGTGCCCACACTTTTTGGGCTTGCGAGCTACTTTTAAAATGACCAAGTCAAAATGTTCTACCAACAATAAAATTTTTAAAAAAACCACAAAGCACACTATACGCAGAGAAAATGTTAATAATCATTCCTATTCCGAGGTTTTTTCAAAGAGGTCAAAGCAGATGACTCTAAGCACTGTCACCTCAGTAACAACCATACAAAAATAGACAAATACCCCCCTCCCTTTTTACTAAATCACGATAGCAGTTTTTAGCACAGGGAGCTGCACTGAATGCCCAGCGCTGCTCTCGAAGCTCATAGGCTCACTGCGCTAAAAACTGCTATTGCGGTTTAGTAAAAGGGGACCATAGTGTAAAATATAGACAGCAAATATAAATTCAGACACATTTTGATCAGTAAATTTAAAATAAAATCATTTTTCCTACCTTGTTGTCTGGTGATTTCATGAGTCTCTGGTTGCACTTTCTTCTTCTGACTGTGCATCCAATATTTCTTCCCTTCTTTCAGCCTGTATGCTTCCTCTCCTCCTGACCTCATTCCCCTCCCCCCAATCTTTTCTTCCTCTCTCCATGACCTTTTTTTTTCTGTTTCTCTTCTTTCCTTCTGTCTCCCTGCCTGCCCTCTTTCTTTCTTTCTCCTTGCCCTCCCCCAAGCCACTTCCAATGCCGCTGCCATCAAGGAACAGGCCCCCAAGCCACCACCATCGGATAACAGGCCCCAAAGCCGCCACCGCCGCCCCAAGCTCTCCCTGCTTCGGGCTGACCAGCATTCCTCTCCCCGACGTCAATTCTGCCGTCGGGGAGAGGAAGGCTGATCGGCCCAAGATCGCGATCGACCTATTGGGGAAATACTGCCGGGTCCTGCCTTCGCAGAAACAGAAAGTAAGCAAGACCCGGCAGTAAGAAGAGCAAATGGTAAGCTTCACTGACCTGTCTCCCGTCTTAGCCCGTAGCGAACGCATGCTTCGGGGCTCTAACATGTGCGTGCCGGCTTCCCTTCTCTTCCCCCCCCCCCGGACATAACTTCCGGTTCGGAGGGAAGAAAAGGGAAGCCGGCACGCACACATTAGAGCCCCGGAGCATAAGTTCGCTACGGGCTAAGGCGTGAAATCTCCAAGCCGGCTTTTTTTTTTAATGTTGAGCAGCAGCGGCAGCGGCAGAATTTAGCTGGGCGATCATCTAAATTACCCGGGCGGACCGCCCGGCTAAAAGGCCCTAGGGAGAACACTGCACTTTCACATCAACAGTAGCAAGAGCCAGCTGTAGGTCCCATGATTGACGTGCCACTCGAATGACATTTTATTATTATGTCCATCGCTTTGAATTATGATTAAGCGATTAATCAAAAACACTAATAAACTTGAAACTTGATCTTGTGCTCTGCTCTGGAGGTTAACTTGCTTGGACGGCCAGACCTGGACATGTTGGCAGTTGTTTGGAAAGTCCTCCACTTGTACACTATTTTCCAGACCGTGGAATGGCTAATGTCAAATTCTATCGAGATCTTTTTAAATCCCTTACTAGACTTATAAGCTGCTACAATCTTCTTTCTCAAGGCCTCAGACAGCTCTTTTGATCTCACCAGGGTGTTCACTCTCACTGCAGCAGTCATGAGCACACCAAACTAAATGTCTGAGGTTTAAGTAGGGCAAACCTCCTTCAAAATGCTGAGTAACGATGTTCTAATCATGTACACCTGATGTGATACACCTGTGTGTGATTTGAGCCACTGTAAGAGGGAAAATATGTGGGTGTGTCCTAATTTATTCCTCAGTTATAATACACATTTTTGTGGATATCTTTTGTTTCATTAGTAAATCAAGGAAAATTTTTGTTGTTTACCTACAATCACATCACTTTCTTTTCCAGATATAAATAAAAAAAAGATTTGACATCAATATATGAACATTTCTTAAGAAAGAACTAAATATTTCATGGGGTGTCCTAATTTTTTCATATGACTGTAGGTGCCTCAAGGCTGCACAGTAGAAATGCCTAGATTCAATTAGAGAATACTGGTTCACCTCATGCTTGGACATCTATACTTGCATCAGCCATAAGAGCTGGCACATGTGCAGATGACAGATATGTACATAAGTGGGAGTCCACCCAGGTGTAGAATATACCACTTGCAATTACACACGATGAGGTTCATAATCGAAACAAAAATATGTCTAAAAACCCGCCTCAATTGGCACTTGGATGATCAAAAAGACAGGTAAGTTGTCCAAGTGCCGATAATCGAAACGGGTTTTAGACGTATCTAAAAGCAGCTTAGGCCTTTTCACTGCCACTGTGGGCCCAGAGTGAAAAGGGGTGTTTTTCGAGGAGTGGTTAGGGTGGGATGTGGGCTGACCTAGACTTAGTCTTCCTGCACCGATAATCAAAAGTTTAACGAGACTGCCTAGATGGAACTTATACGTTGTGACTTAGGCGATCTAAAAACAGGTATAAGTGCCCAGAAGGTATCTAAAGTGACCAAATAACCACTGCAGGGATAAAGTACAGATCACCACATACTCCCCCCAGTGATCACTGACACCACCCCCTCCACCACCATAAAAATTGGAATAAAAACGTACATACCTGCCTCCAGAACATCAGCACCTGCATAGGAAAGCCTAGTAGAGCTGCACAGTCTGGACAATCAAACAGCTGAACTTAGAAGTAGACGATTCTCAAAAAAAAAATTATTTTGGACATATTTTTCGAGAATGTACTTTAGATGCTGTCTACTTTGGATGACTAGCACCTTAGGCCCAAAATGGACTTAGACTTTTTTTTTATTATGCCGCTCTAAGTTAAACAGGTATTTGCAGAACACAGATCTCTCTTAACACTTCACGGATAATGTGCATATGGATATGCACAGGAACTAAACAATAACACACTTGCTTAAAATGTAAGCTCCTAGGTTACAGAATTGCCCTTTTAGGTGGAAATCTATTTTATTAATGAACCTACAATCCTATACCAGAATAATTATACTTCCTCAATAGCATAAATATAACACAGTTCATTCCATTAAAGAAAATAGTCCAATTTCTAACTCTTCACAGCTCCAAAATAATCCCCCCTCCCCCCATACTCCACTGCCGAGAAAGGAAATTATACATAAGCTGGTTAAAAATCAAACTTCTCAGTCTTGCAGGAAAAAAATTGTATATAAACCTCCCATTTTGCCAACACTTTAAGGAGTGTCTAGCTTCTTGTGCATCCAACTTGCTACCTGGGATCCCAAAAACTATCATTGGGAATTCCAAAAAGCATGAGATAAAGAGCCTTCAAGCAAGTAGGAAGAATTGCCCTATTAAAGTATAAACTTTGAAACAATGACTATGTTCCTCCTCTTTGACATCCTTCCCAACCCCTTCTTTCCCTTGTTGCAAAGTCACCATTACTGTCTGAAGGTCACGAAGGTGGGGAGTAGGATGGCAGGTGATTCATTCCTCACCCCACCCTCACCACAGACCACTGTTAGTACACACTGCAAGTCCAAACTCATGCTGGGAGTAAAGCACATTTCACAAGTATCTTCAACACCCTGCCCTGCTGCATCCTGTAGCTTTGCCATGTGACACAATTCCCCTCCTCTTCTTTAAGGTTGATTGACAAAGTGGAGACGCTGTGAGTACACCAAGTCCACAATGTAAAGAAGCAGGTTGAGATGAGTGAAGATGGTGATCACCAGCTGGCTGTCCCAAGCACATCTCCCCCAACTGCATTGCTGTGGGCGCTGTACTGAGCCATATTTATTATCGAAGCAAAACACGGGCCAGATCACAGCAGCACTCATGTACAGTAACACTGCCAGCACTGTGTAGATAACCACCAAGCGCTCAAATGGGCAGTGGAGGACTGCCCTCTTCCCTGTCACATTCAGGATAATGATTACCACAGTGACCATGAAGCAGAAACTGTAGACAGCCACACACCACTGAGTGGCCACATAGCGCTTATACTGGCTTTCACTCACCAGGGCTCCAAAGATGATGCAAGCCACAAAAGCCTGGACAATTTTCAAAAGGCCAGAGATGGTGGCCATATAACTGCTGGCCTGGCCAGGCCTAGCCCGGATCAGGAATACTTCCACCATGTACACAATGAATAATAAGCTGGCAAAAACACTGGCCGCAATGCGGAAGTCTCTAACTTCACAACCGATCGAGTAGCAACTGAGCTGCACAAAATAGAGAACATAGATAATTGCTGCTGTAATGGACAGTAGTGTGGCCAGCATGGCAAAAGCAGCAGTGAAATTACCCCAGGACAGGACATGCAGGCAGCTGTGCATACGTGTGAGTTCACAAGTGAGGATGAAAACTGTAACAGCAAAACAGAAACACCATACAAAGACACAGAAAGTCCCAGGAGCTGCACTGAACCCTGCTCGGTGCGCCACTAGACTGAAGGTAGTACATCCAAATGCTGCCTGTAACAAACGGGCCACACCAGTGGGAGATGCTACGGCTCCCAAATTCAGAGTATGTCCCTCCGTATTCTCCATGTCCTTATGTGAGGCGATGGCTGAAAACAGCACTCCTTGGCCCTGATTCCTTGTCAGATGTGCTTCTGCTCAGGGTGTTGGCAGCAAACGCTGGGTGGTGCTTGGACCACCAGGAAGATAATGGGGGATTTCTGCAAGCCTACCGCTTTGCTTCTCTCCTATGTTAACGTTCTCTGGCCTGTGCTGAGTTCTGCAGCTGCAGTTCATGGGTATAAATATCAGCTGTATTAATAGTGCTGGAATGGAATGCATACACTTTGACCCTATGAGACTGTCACGTTCTGGTGTAGCTTACACCCAGACATCCCTTTCAAGATTTAATTTTGTCACTAGTTCTCCCTTTCAATTAGTGCATGAGGGGATCTGTCCAGAAAGCTGCAGGCAACTGTATCCAATCATTGCCAAAGCGTGAGTGTGAGAGTAGATAAGGACCATTATCCCACTTCTTCCAGCCACTGATCCTAGAATCCTCTTTGCTTCCACCACCTCTTTTGTAGACTGTTGCAAAGATCCATCAACATTTCCACCTTTCCATTAAGAAATTTCTCTTTTTTACATTGTTTATTCTTCAGAATTGCTTAATATGTATTACCATATATAAAAGACATTATCCCAGGACAAGCAGGCAGCATATTCTCAATAGTGGGTGACGTTACCGACGGAGCCCCGCAGCCGACAGCCTCGAAAGCAGACTTGCTTGAAGATCTTTGTAAGAGCTTCCGAGTGAGTGCCTTCCCGCCCGAGTTAGGGTGCGCGTCTCCTGTGAGGTACCTCAGTTCAATGTTTTCCGCGGAGCCGAGAAGTCCTCTTCTTTCAGCTCTGCAGCCTTCGTTGCCTTCTCTCACCAAGGCTTTATTATTTTAATAGTCGCTGTGCTCGCGTTTCATTAGTGAATTTTCTTTTCTTGACAAATCTAAAAAAAAAAAAACCTTTTAATTTTTCTTTATTTCTTTTTTCTTCCAGCCAGCGGCCTTACGGCCTAGGCCTGGCCGCTCACCTCGTTCAGTACGTCAGCCTTTGTTTTTTCTATGTCCCAGCCTCTCACCGGGTTCAAAAAGTGTAGCCAGTGCAACAAGACCCTTTCAATCACTGATCCTCACAGTCGGTGTATTGCTTGCCTGGGTCCTGAACATTGCCCCGACACTTGTTTGCACTGTGCTACCTTCCAACCTCGGGCCCTTCATCGGCGCCGTGCCAAGCTCCTCCAACTTTTTGGCACGATGGACCAGCCGTCTGACAAGGTCTCGACCTCGGCTTCAGGGACGGCCTCGATCTCTAAGTCCTCGACATCGACTCTAGCCTCTGCCTCCATCAAGGCCTCGATCTCGACACCTTCGACCTCGAAAGCCTTGGCAGCAGTTCCTATGAAGACCTCCTCAACGGGTAAGTCTCCTGTCTCTCATAAGAACATAAGAATTGCCCCTGTCGGGTCAGACCGGAGGTCCATCGTGCCCGGCAGTCCGCTCACGTGTCAGCCCCTCAGGTCCAGGACCTGATAGTGCTCATACCCTAAAACTGTCATACGCTTTTCGCTTATGTCCTGTAGAGTAACCTTCTATCTATACCCTGTAATCCCTTTCACTTCCAGGAAGTCATCCAGTCCCATTGTGAAACCCAGTATTGTACTCTGTCCTATTACCTCATTTGGAAGCGTGTTCCAGGTGTCCACTACCCTCTGAGTGAAGAAAAACTTCCTTGCATTCGTTTTGAATCTGTCCCCTCTCAGTTTTTCTGAATGACCTCTTGTTTTTGTTGTCCCCGCTAGTCTGAAGAATCTGCCCCTCTCCACCTTCTCTATGCCTTTCATGATTTTATACGTCTGTATCATGTCTCCTCTCAGTCTCCGCTTTTCCAGGGTAAAGAGCCCCAGTTTGTCTAACCTTTCGGAATATGAAAGGTTCTCCATTCCTTTTATCATCCTAGTTGCTCTCCTCTGGACCCTCTCAAGCATCGCCATGTCTTTCTTAAGGTACGGTGACCAGTATTGGGCACAGTATTCCAGATGTGGTCGCACCATTGCTCAATACAATGGCAGGATAACTTCCTTCGTTCTGGTAGTGATACCTTTTTGATAATGCCCAGCATTCTGTTTGCTTTCTTTGAGGCCGCTACACATTGCGCTGCTGGCTTCATTGTTGTATCCACCAATACCCCCAGGTCTTTTTCTAGGGTGCCTTTCCCCAGCACCCTTCCTCCCATCGTATAGCTGTACATGGGGTTTCCTTTCCCCGTGTGCAAGACCTTACATTTCTCTACATTGAAGCTCATCTGCCATCTTTTTGCCCATTCACACAGTTTGTTCAGGTCGCTCTGTAATTCTTTGCATTCCTCAACAGTTTCGACTCTGTTGGAGAGTTTTGTATCGTCCGCGAACTTGATAACTTCACACTTCGTGCCCGTTTCCAGATCATTAATGAATATATTGAACAGCAGCGGTCCCAGCACAGACCTCTGTGGGACACCACTCGTGACCCCTTTCCAGTCAGAGTAGTGTCCTTTTACTACTACCCTCTGCTTCCTATCCGCCAGCCAATTTTGGATCCATCAGGTACTACTCCTAAGAAGCCTCTGGAGTCCCAGGCATCCCAGGCCGTATCTGCTGGCCTACCAGCCTCTACTAGACCTCCAGCTAAGCGTGCCTCCAAGCATCGGGAATACTCATCCTCGAGGTCGCCCTCCTTGGAGCGCACTGCTGCATCTTCGAGACCTGATCCCTTTGTCTCGGTGCCCATGTTCGAGGACATGTTAAAAGCCATTCTGACCACTCAGATTTCCTCGGTCATGGCTCAACTACTCCCGTCCTCGACCCTGCTTCCTGCGAGCCAGCCTGAGCAGCAGTCTGAGACTCCTGTAGAAGCACCTCGAGGCAAGCCTCAGAAGTCTCATTGTCTCTCATCCAGTGACTCTTCGCCTTCTCTTCGGTATCAATCTCCTCAACCTCGATCAAGGCATCGCTCGAGGCATTCGAGGCATCTCACTTCTAAGCTTAGTCTGGAGTCCCTTCTTCAACGAAAACCCTCTACTCCTCCAGATACTGAGTCTTCCATGCCTCGTTTATCAAAAGCTGTTGAGGCTTCTACTAAATTTAAGCATAAGTGTCGCAAGGCTCTTACACCAGCGGCTTCTCCTCGATATCCATCGAAGTTGAAGACTCCTCCATCGAGACCGCCTCCGAGGGAGTCTTCTCCTGCCTCGACCCACTCTGTTCCTTGAACCCTGAGAACTTCACCATCGAGGGTTTTGAAGCGCAAGCACTCTTTAACTCCTCCTGTTGCAAGTAGTGCAGCTTCTTCAATCACTGTGTGCCTGGACTCTGAGCCTCCTTTGCAGTATTCCAGAGAGGCTTCTCCCTCGTATTCAGTGGTTCCCAAGTCTCGCACTCCTTCTCCTGAAGGTGCCTCAACCTCAAAGTCTGCCTCTTTTGCCAAATTTGTTTTTGACATGGGACAAGCTCTTCAGCTGGATCTCCTGAATACTTGGCCGATATGGAGTTACCTCATCCGCCCAAGGAGACCTTGAGGCTTCCTATGACTCCGGTGTTGAAGCAAACTTTCTTCCGGAACATGGAAACTCCTTATTCCATTACAGCCATCCCATCCAAGCTGGAATCTAGGTATCGCACAGTACCTTGCAAGGGCTTTGAGAAATCTCAATTATCCCACCAGTCCTTGGTTGTGGAATCTTCTCTGAAGAAAGCTCACCCATCTAAGCTCTACGCTGCGGTCCCTCTAAGCAGGGAGGGCCGTACCATGGACAAGTTTGGTCGCAGGCAATATCAAAATTCCATGATATAGTGATAATTCTCACTTTTACTGCTTATTTCAACTATTTCCTCAAATTGATGCCTAAGTTCTACCCAGCTCTAGAGGAGCAGAGTCTTCCTGAATTTAAACAGAACTCTATCTCAACTTCGACTCTTCATGCTGCAAGCCACATATGATGCCTTTGAGCTCTCTTCTAGAGTCTCTACCTTTGCAGTAGCCATGCGTCGTCTAGCCTGGCTCTGCATTGTTCATATGGAGCCCAACTTGCAAGACCGTCTAGCGAACTTACCTTGCCAGGGCAATGAAATCTTTGATTATTCTATTGAGGCGGCTACAAAACATCTCTCTGAACATGAGCGCTCTTTTTCTTCCTTAATTCGGCCAAAGCCTAAGACTCCTGCTCGGCCGTACAAGCAACCACTATGTCGTTATCCTCAAAAAACGACACCAGCTTTCTCCAGGCCTCTGCCTAGAAGGCCTCCACAGCAACGACAGCAGAAGGCTCAGACTTCTGCTGCGACTAAACCTGCTCCGTCTTTTTGACATTCCCACTCTGAGCATGCAAACCTCCCTGCATCAGAATTCTCTTTTGCCCATAGAAGGTTGTCTTCACCACTTTTATCACCAGTTGGAGATGATCACCTCAGATCTCTGGGTTTTCAACATCCTTTGGGAGGGATACTCACTTCACTTTCTTCAGGTGCCTCCAGATCGCCCTCCAAGAGAGTGTCCTTCCAATTCGTCGCAACTTCCCCTTCTTTTTCAGGAAGCTCAGGCTCTTCTTCGCCTTCGAGCTGTCGAAGAGGTTCCTCTGAACCAACGGGACATGGGCTTTAATTCCCCTTATTTTCTAATTCCAAAGAAGACGGGATTTACGACTCATTCTGGACCTCAGAGCCCTCAACAAATTTCTAGTCAAAGAGAAGTTTTGGATGCTTTCTTTGCCAACTCTGTCTTCCCTGATGAATCAGGGAGATTGGCTATGCTCTCTGGATCTCAAAGAGACTTACACTCATGTCCCGATTCATCCAGCCTCTCACAAGTATTTAAGATTTCGGGTGGGGAATCTTAATCTACAATACAGAGTTCTTCCCTTCGGACTCGCCTCATCCCCCAGAGTCTTCACAAAGTGTCTGGTGGTGGTGGCTGCAGCCCTCCGTACCCAGGGTCTTCAAGTTTTTCCGTACCTGGACGACTGGCTCGTCAAAGACCCTTCTCAACAAGGTGTTATTGCAGCGACCCAACAGACTATTATGTTCCTCCAAAGTCTGGGGTTCGAAATCAACTTTCCAAAATCCCAGTTGACCTCCATCTCAGTCTCTCCAGTTCATTGGGGCCACTCTGGACACTGTCCAGCTCAGAGTGTTTCTACCTCCACTACGTCGCGATACCCTCATTCGCCTTTGCCATCAAGTGTCTCATCTCACCTCAATTTCAACAAGACAAATGCTGGTTCTGCTCGGTCACATGGCTTCCACAGTTCACGTGACATCTGTTGCCAGACTTCATCTTCGCATACCTCAGTGGACCCTGGCATCTCAGTGGCAACAAACTACCGACCCGCTTTCTCAACAAATTACAGTAACTCCTTTGTTGAAGCAGTCTCTCCACTGGTGGATGCTCTCTTCCAATCTTTCCAGAGATTTGCTGTTCCACAATCTCCCTCATCAGAAGGTTCTTACAACAGACTCTTCAACCTACATATGGGGAGCCCATCTAGACGGTCTCCTTACCCAAAGTCATTGGTCTCCTCCGGACCGTCTTTGTCACATCAGTCTGTTGGAACTCAGAGCGATTTTCAATGCCCTCAAAGCTTTTCAACACCTTCTTCACAACAAGGTCATCCTTGTCCGGACGGACAACCAAGTCACTATGTACTATGTCAACAAACAGGGAGGGACGGGATCTCACTCCCTTTGTCAAGAAGCTCTGAAGCTGTGGAATTGGGCAATCCATCAAAACATCTTTCTCAGAGCTGTCTATATTCAAGGTCAGCACAACTATCTGGCAGACAAGTTGAATCGTCTTCTGCAACCACACAAATGGACACTCAATTCTTCACCTCTACGTCAAGTGTTTGCTTGATGGGGGACTCCTCAAATAGACCTCTTTGCCTCTCCCCTCAACAACAAGACATCTCAATTCTGCTCCCGAATATACTCTCCCCAGCATCTCGAGGCAGATGCTTTCCTACTGGATTGGACGGGTCAGTTTCTCTATGCCTTCCCTCCATTCCCTCTGATTCTCAAGACTCTTGTCAAACTCAAGACAGAACATGCCACCATGATTCTGATAGCTCCTCGGTGGCCCAGACAACCGTGATACTCCCTTCTACTTCAACTCAGCACCAGGGAGCCTCTGCTTCTACCAGTTTTTCCCTCTCTGCTTACTCAGAGTCAAGGGTCCTTGCTACATCCCAACCTGCAGTCTCTACACTTAACAGCTTGGTACCTTTCAACCTAATAGACTCTACAGTTCTCTCAGTCTGTACAGGATATTTTAGTAGCTTCCAGAAAACCATCCACTAGGCAGTTTTAGGGCCAGAAATGGACTAGATTTTCTGCTTGGTGTTCCACTTGCCATATGGAGCCAATGTCTACCTCCTTGGCTTCTGTTTTGGATTATTTACTTCACTTATCAAAATCTGGACTCCAGTCTACATTTATCCGAGTCCATCTCAGTGCGATTGCTGCGTTTCATCAGCCTCTTAATGGGAAACCTCTGTCTGCACACCCTGTGGTTTCCCACTTTATGAAAGGACTTTTTAATGTTCACCCACTGCTCAAACCACCTCCAGTGGTATGGGATCTCCATATTGTCCTGGCTCAATTGATGAAGCCTCCATTTGAACCAATTGATAAGGCTCATCTCAAGTACCTTACTTGGAAAGTAGTTTTCCTGATTGCCCTCATGTCTGCTCGAAGAGTCAGTGAGTTACAAGCTTTGGTTATGGATCCACCTTTCACAGTTTTCCACCATGACAAGGTGGTCCTCCACACTCATCCAAAATTCTTACCTAAAGTTGTTTCAGAATTTCACGTCAATCAATCTATTGTTTTTCCAGTATTTTTTCCGAAGCCTCATTCTCACCCTGGAGAAGTGGCGCTCCATATTTTGGACTGTAAACGTGCTTTGGCTTTCTACTTGCAACGCACTCAACCTCACAGGACAGCCCCACAACTTTTCATCTCCTTCGATCCAAATAAATTGGGGCATCCTGTCTCGAAGCGAACCATATCCAACTGGATAGCTGCTTGCATCTCTTTCTGCTATGCTCAGGCTGGTCTCCCTCTGCAGAGTCGAGTCATGGGCCACAAAGTTAGAGCAATGGTGGCGTCTGTAGCTTTCCTCAAATCAACTCCTATTGAGGAAATCTGCAAGGCTGCCACTTGGTCCTCGGTTCATACTTTCACCTCTCATTACTGTCTGGATACTTTCTCCAGACGGGATGGCCATTTTGGTCAGTCTGTTTTATAAAATTTCTTTTCTTAACTTGCCAACTCTCCCTCCATCCCATTATGCTTAGCTTGGAGGTCACCCACCTGTTGAGAATATGCTGCCTGCTTGTCCTGGGATAAAGCACAGTTACTTACTGTAACAGTTGTTATCCAGGGACAGCAGGCAGATAGTCACACAAACCACCCTCCTCCCCTGGTTAGCTTCTTAGCTAGTTATCTGAACTGAGGTACCTCATAGGAGACGCATGGCCTGACTCGGGCGGGAAGGCACTCGTGTATGCGCAGTGCAGCACTCGTAAGCTCTTACAAAGATCTTCAAGCAAGTCTGCTTGCGAAGCTCTCCACTACGGGGCTCCGTCGGTGACGTCACCCACCTGTTGGCTTCTTAGCTAGGTATCTGAACTGAGGTAACCACAAAAAAACTCTGTGGAGTGACGATATTCCTAAATGGACTTTATTTGAAAGTGTCAGAGTTCCAAAGGTACACTGAAATCATCCACATAAAATAATTCCATCCACATAAAAATAAATCATCCACATAAGAGCCTTAAAGGACCTAGTCCGCTAGGGATACAGGACCCAACACGGTCCATGTTTCAACAAAAAGTCTTCTTTAGGGGTACCTGGGGGTCCTATAAAGGTGAGTACGTGGGAAACAATTGTGTGGTGAGCCGGAAGTGAGACGCGCACCCTAACTCGGGCGGGAAGGCACTTACGCATGTGCAGTGCAGCACTCGGAAGCTCTTACAAAGATCTTCAAGCAAGTCTGCTTTCGAGGCTGTCCGCTGCGGGGCTCTGTCGGTGATGTCACCCACTGTTGAGAATATCTGCCTGCTTTCCCTGGATAACAACTGTTACGGTAAGTAACTGTGCTTTCAACATCAGAATGTCCTTCTCCCCCCCCCCCCCCCTCCGGTCCCTTAACTTAAGAAAGAGGAAATTTTACTACCAGTCTGTATCAGCCAAAATTAGAACATAAGAACATAAAAATTGCCGTTGCTGGGTCAGCCCAGTAATCCATCGTGCCCAGCAGTCCGCTCACGCGGCGGCCCTTAGGTCAAAGACCAGTGCCCTAACTAAGACTAGCCTTACCTGCGTACGTTCTGGTTCAGCAGGAACTTGTCTAACTTTGTCCTGAATCCCTGAAGGGTATTTTCCCCTATAACAGCCTCCGGAAGAGTGTTCCAGTTTTCTACCACTCTCTGGGTGATGAAGAACTTTCTTATGTTTGTAAGGAATCTGTCCCCTTTTAACTTTAGAGAGTGCCCTCTTGTTTTTTACCTTGGGGGTGAACAACCTGTCTTTATTTACTAAGTCTATTCCCTTCATTATCTTGAATGTTTCAATCATGCCCCTCTCAGTCTCCTCTTTTCAAGGGAGAAGAGGCCCAGTTTCTCTAATCTCTCATTGTATGGCAACTCCTCCAGCCCCTTAACCATTTTAGTCGCTCTTCTCTGGACCTTTTCGAGTAGTACTGTGTCCTTCTTCATGATGTCAGCAGGAGAGACTACAAAAGAAGTTCGCTGATAGAACAGTTCAAGATTCTGGGAAGGAAGCTGAAGATGAGGACCCAGAAGATAGCATTCTCAGAGATCCTACCGGTACCGAGGGCAGATGTGAAAAGGCAGGATGAACTACAATCAATAAATGCGTGGATGAGGAGATGGTGTGAGGAAGAAGGATTCCACTTCGTGAGGAACTGGACGACGTTCTGGGGCAAGAGCAAGCTCTACAGGAGAGATGGATTGCACCTGAGCACAGCGGGAACTAGACTTCTAGCAAACAATGTCAAGAGAGGAATAGAACAGGCTTTAAACTAAGAAGAAGGGGAAAGCCGACAGTCGACCAAGCGTCGATGTTTTGGAAAAAGGTATCCCGTGAAGATACTGAGGGGAAAAAAGGCTGGGAAGAAACAATGGACAAATTACAGGAGTCAACTAATCAAGAAGAGAAGGTTAGAAAGATTGTAGCCCAAGAGAAGTATCTAAAGACCGAAGCACAGGGAAAGGAATTAAAGGCAGCAAAATTCCAGGAGCTAAATTGCATATATACTAATGCAAGGAGCCTAAGAAACAAAATGGGGGAATTAGAAGCCATGATCATTGCAGAAGACATAGACATCATTGGAATCTCTGAAACATGGTGGAATGAGGAAAGCAAATGGGATACAGCACTGCCGGGGTACAAGCTCTATCGCCAGGACAGGTCAGGACAGAAAGGAGGTGGAATAGCACTATACATAAAAGAAAGCATACAATCAACAAGAATGGACACAGCGGAGACGACCAACAAGCTAGAATCACTATGGGTTAAAATACCAGGAAGGAAAGGGCCTGAAATAAAGATAGGCCTATACTATCGTCCACCCGGACAAACCGGAGACATCGATGAAGAAATGGAAGCCGAGATGAAGCGAGAATGCAAAGGCGGTAACACGGTTATTATGGGAGACTTCAACTACCCTGGGATAGACTGGAGTCTCGGAAGTTCAAGATGCGCTAGGGAGACAGAATTTCTGGAGGCTGTACAAGATTGCTTCATGGAACAGCTTGTTAGAGAACCGACAAGAGAAAATGCCACTCTGGATCTAATCCTAAATGGGCTAAGGGGACCTGCAAAGGAAGTGGAAGTAGTGGGACCGTTGGGAAACAGCGATCATAATATGATCAAGTTCAAGATGGAAGTAGGAATACTGAAAAGAAAGAGAACCATAGCGACAACTTTTAACTTCAGGAAGGGTAACTACGAAGCAATGAGGGGAATGGTAAAGAAGAAACTTAGGAACACTTCCCAAAAATGGCAGACGGTAGAACATGCCTGGTCCTTTTTCAAGGACACGGTGAGCGAGGCGCAAAATCTATATATCCCCAAATTCAGAAAAGGGTGCAACAAGAGTCGAATAAAAGACCCGGCGTGGATAACTAAAATAGTGAAGGAAGTGATAAGCAATAAGAAAAATTCATTCAGAAAATGGAAAAGGGACAAAACTGAGGTAAACTGGAGAGAGCACAGGAAGTATCAAAAAGAATGTCACCGTGTGGTACGAAAAGCCAAAAGAGAGTATGAAGAGACACTAGCCAGGGAAGCACGAAATTTCAAACCGTTCTTTAGATATGTTAAAGGGAAACAGCCGGCTAGGGAGGAGGTGGGACCACTGGATGACGGAGACAGGAAGGGAGCGGTGAAGGAAGAGAAAGAGGTCGCAGAAAGACTTAACATGTTCTTTTCATCTGTATTCACAAACGAAGACACAACCAACATACCGGAACCTGAGCAATTCTTCAATGGAAATCAAGCACAAAAGTTAACATCCATAGAAGTGAGCCTTGATGATGTGCGCAGACAGATAGAAAAACTAAAAACTGACAAATCCCCGGGTCCGGATGGAATCCATCCAAGGGTGCTGAAGGAACTAAAAGAGGAAATAGCGGAACTACTACAGCAAATTTGCAACCTGTCTCTGAAAACAGGTGTGATTCCGGAGGATTGGAAGATAGCCAACGTTACGCCCATCTTTAAAAAGGGATCAAGAGGAGACCCGGGAAACTACAGACCGGTGAGTCTGACCTCTGTTCCGGGGAAAATGGCGGAAGCACTAATAAAAGAAAAAATTGATGAACATTTTGAAAAACACGAACTTCTGATAACCAGCCAACATGGTTTCTGCAGGGGGAGATCGTGTCTGACCAACTTATTGCACTTCTTCGAGGGAATTAACAAACAGATGGACAAAGGAGACCCCATAGACATCATATACCTAGATTTCCAGAAAGCCTTTGACAAGGTGCCTCATGAACGTCTACTCCGGAAACTGAAGAACCATGGGGTGGACGGAGCCGTGCATAGATGGATCAGAAACTGGTTAGCGGGTAGGAAACAGAGGGTAGGGGTGAAGGGACACTACTCAGACTGGAGGAAAGTCACGAGTGGTGTCCCGCAGGGCTCAGTGCTCGGGCCACTGCTATTTAATATATTCATAAATGATCTAGAAACAGGAACAAAGAGTGAGATAATAAAATTTGCGGATGACACCAAACTATTTAGTGGAGCTCGGACAAAGGAAGACTGTGAAAAATTGCAAAGGGACTTGGACAAATTGGGAGAATGGGCAGAGAGATGGCAGATGAAGTTCAATGTAGAGAAATGTAAAGTATTGCATGTGGGAATCAGAAACCCGAGGCACAGCTATACAATGGGAGGGATGTTATTGAATGAGAGTACCCAAGAAAGGGACTTGGGGGTAATGACAATGAAGCCGACGGCACAGTGCGCAGCGGCCGCCAAGAGAGCGAATAAAATGCTGGGGATAATCAAGAAGGGTATTACAACAAGAACGAAAGAAGTTATCCTGCCGCTGTACCGGGCAATGGTGCGTCCGCATCTTGAGTACTGCGTCCAGTATTGGTCACCATACCTTAAGAAGGATATGGCATTACTCGAGAGAGTTCAGAGGAGAGCGACACGACTGATTAAGGGGATGGAAAGCCTTTCATACGCTGAGAGATTGGAGAAACTGGGTCTCTTTTCCCTGGAGAAGAGAAGACTTAGAGGGGATATGATAGAGACTTACAAGATCATGAAGGGCATAGAGAGAGTAGAGAGGGACAGATTCTTCAAACTTTCAGAACATAAAAAAACAAGAGGGCATTCGGAAAAGTTGAAAGGGGACAGATTCAAAACAAATGCTAGGAAGTTCTTCTTTACCCAACGTGTGGTGGACACCTGGAATGCGCTTCCAGAGGACGTTATAGGGCAGCGAACGGTACTGGGGTTTAAGAAAGGATTGGACAATTTCCTGCTGGAAAAGGGGATAGAGGGGTATAGATAAAAGATTACTGCACAGGTCCTGGACCTGATGGGCCGCCGCGTGAGCGGACTGCTGGGCGCGATGGACCTTAGGTCTAACCCAGCGGAGGCATTTCTTATGTTCTTATTATGTTCTTATGTATGGCGACTAGTGCTGGACGCAGCATTCCAGGTGAGGGCGTACCATGGCCCGGTATAGCAGCATGATAACCTTCTCCGATCTGTTCATGATCCCCTTCTTAATCATTCCTAGCATTCTGTTCACCCTTTTCCCCGCTGCCACACATTGCATGGATGGCTTCCCAACCAGTACTCCCAAGTCTTTCCTGGGGGGTCTCTCCAAGTACTGCACCGGACATCCTGTATTCTGTCAGCCTAGCATTGCTAACAGTAAGCATTTTCGGTTGGCCTAACCAATGCCAGCAAAGGCCTATGGGAGATCATATCATTCATGTCTGACCTTAGGGAATGTCATTGCAAACAGCCTTAGCAAGTCTAAATTAAATCAGTGCTTAAAAGGTAACAAATGAACTTGCAGCTAAGAGGTGCGAAGAGGTGTTAAGAAGATGTCTGATGCTTAGGATGTACAATGGGTCCAGGTGCACAGATATTGTCAGAGGCATACTGTAAATTACATTTGACTCCAGTCTGTAAAGGACAGGTCCTCCCCCTATTCTTCTACAGTCTCGCACACCTAACTCACTTTCCTGATCAGTGAAACTAACCATTGTTTCAGACAGTTTACAAAGGATGGGGATACTTAACTTCAATAGATTCTATTTGTTATAAAAAGCCCCCTCTCAACATCAGCCCCACTTCTTGCTCTACCTAGAACTTCATGCTTCTCTGTCTCAACATCACCCCTTTCCTGTCTTTCTTCCCCTTGGATTCTTTTCTTTGTCTGTTCTCTCTCATTCACAAGAACACAGAATCAGTCTCTGTATTTGCAAAACTTATTCAATTGTAATGCTTAATTGTAATCTTTATGAATCTTGCTTTCTGTATTTCTGCACAATATATATATATATATTCTTTATGCAAGCACTCTTAGTGGTCTTTGTCAGTGATTTTACTACCTAATGAAACCTCTGTGAAGGCATTGAACCCAGGACCTAGCATTTGTAAGGGTGCTTTAACCTAACCCCTCCAGACCTTACATTTTGGGGGGGGTCTAACCTTACATATTTGTGTATAAGATTTTTATTACCGACATGTATCACCTTACACTTATCGACGTTAAACCTCATTCGCCATGTCGCGGCCCATTTCTCGAGCATGTTTATGTCACGTTGCAGGTCTTCGCAATCCTCCTGCATCTTCACTACTCTAAATAACTTCGTGTCATCTGCTAATTTAATCACCTCATTCATCATACCAATTTCCAGGTCGTTTATAAATATGTTGAAGAGCACGGGTCCAAGCACCGAACCCTGCAGCACTCCACTCGTGATGCTTTTCCAATCCAAGTATTGTCCATTTACCCCCACTCTCTGTTTCCTATCTGCCAGCCAGTTTTTAATCCACGTATTTTACCCTCGATTCTATGGCTCGCAATTTTTCGAAGTAGTCGTTCATGTGGAACCTTGTCAAATGCCTTCTGAAAATCCAGATATATAATATCGACCGGGTCACCCTTGTCTATCTGCTGTTTACTCCCTCGAAGAAGTGCAGCAAGTTCGTCAAGCAAAATCTTCCTCTGCTGAAGCCGTGCTGGCTGGTCCTCATCAGATTGTGTCCGTCAAGGTGATCAGTGATGCGGTCCTATCATCTTTCCCGGTACCGAGGTCAGACTCACCAGTCTGTAGTTTCACAGATCTCCCCTTGAACCTTTTTTGAAGATCGGCTGCATACCACATGTGTGAGGGAATTCCAAAAAGGCTCCCCTGTTTGATGAAGTCTCTGACCATTTTTGGAGTCCAAGTCAGTCCCTTTGCCTCTCTAATGACAATAAAGTTATCATTTGAGATGTCCTTTGTACAAGCATTGGCAGGTCTGCCATCAACAATTAAGGGGTCCTTTTATTAAGGCACACTAACCGATTTAGTGTGCGCCAAATGCTAAGGCACTTATAAAATATAATGGATGCCTTAGCATTTAGCGTGCGCTGAATTGGTTAACGCGTCTTAATTAAAGGAACCCTAAGTAAGAACATAAAAATTGCTGCTGTTGGGTCAGACCAGTGGTCCATCGTGCCCAGCAGTCCGCTCACGCGGCAGTCCTTGGTCAAAGACCAGCGCTCTAACTGAGATTAGCCCTACCTGCGTATGTTCTGGTTCTGGGGTTTTTTGGGTTTTTTTCATAAGTACCTAATTAAAAAAATCCTTGAACCCTTTGGGTAAAGGGAATACCACATAAAATTTATCAAATAGAAGAGCAGGGCACAAGAAAGGTATTATAAGCAGAACGAAAGAAGTTATCCTGCCGTTGTATCGGGCAATGGTGCGCCCGCATCTGGAGTACTGCGTCCAATATTGGTCGCCATATCTGAAGAAGGATATGGCGATATTCGAGAGGGTTCAGAAGAGAGCGACACGTTTGATAAAAGGTATGGAAAACCTTTCATATGGTGAAAGATTAGAGAGACTGGGGCTTTTTTCGCTGGAGAAGCGGAGACTTAGAGGGGATATGATAGAGACTTACAAGATCACGAAGGGCATAGAGAAAGTGGAGAGGGATAGATTCTTCAAACTTTCGACAACTACAAGAACGAGAGGGCATTTGGAAAAATTAAAAGGGGACAGATTCAGAACCAATGTTAGGAAGTTCTTCTTCACCCAACAGGTGGTGGACACCTGGAGTTCAAGAAGGGATTGGACAATTTTCTGAAGGAAAAAGGGATAGAAGGGTATAGATAGAGGGCTATTATACAGGTCCTGGACCTGATGGGCTGCCCTGTGAGCAGACTGTTGGGCATGATGGACCTCAGGTCTGACCCAGCAGAGGCACAGCTTATGTTCTTATGTTCTTAACCACCCTATATTCCACACATATGATGCAGGATCATATTCTTGGGTCTAAAAAGTGGTGATTTTTGGACATTGCCAAAATCTATGTCTCATCATGTTAGGCTGAGTATCCCTGAATGTCCTATGAAGAGACAGGTACATTATCATGTTTATTTTATATATTGAATTTCCCAGAACTGAATATTTTCAGCAATGTGACAAGTGCCTAATAAACAAGGTTTAACAAAATCACCCTGAATTTCAACTTACAGTTCGCTACAAACGTATGCTAAAGAGCCATAGACAAAATCTAGCAATTTACTCTGTGGATCTTGATAGTTTTGCAAAGGTACAGGGAGCTGTGTTGAGACAAAACAAAAGTGAATATCATCTTCATATCAGTACAGTGGTCCAACGTTGCTTTTATCGGCTACATATGATCAGATCATTATCCAAACTATTAGATGCCTCATCGTTGAACATTTTGATTCATTCTCTCATGATTTCGTGCATTGACTATTGTAATGCCCTTTATAAAGACATAACTAAAAAAGAAGTTCAAGTTCAAGTTTATTAGGTTTTATATACCGCCTATCAAGGTTATCTAAGCGGTTTTTTTACAATCAGGTACTCAAGCATTTTCCCTCTCTGTCCCGGTGGGCTCACATTCTATCTAACGTACCTGGGGCTATGGAGGATTAAGTGACTTGCCCAGGGTCACAAGGAGCAGTGCGGGGTTTGAACCCACAACCCCAGGGTGCTGAGGCTGTAGATCCAACCACTGCGCCACACACTCCTCTCCAGAAGACTCCAGATAATACAGAACACCGCTGTAAAGATTATATTCAATGCAAAGAAATCCGACCATGTTACCTCCCCTTTTGCAAGAAGCCCACTGGTTGCCAGTGGAACACAGAATCACTTACAAAATTCTTCAGTTAATATTTAAGACCAGACAAAACAATCAACCTGAATTTATTAATAATTTTCTTACCTCTTATAATCCTTCTAAGACCCTAAGATCGACAGCTAATAACCTTTTCTCTATTCAGTCACTGAAGTATATAAATACAATGAGGTCTACTATCTTCTCTGTCACTGCCCCCTCTCTTTGGAATAGTATCCCAAATTACTTATGCGAAGAATCAATTCTTAATAATTTTAAGACGAAGCTAAAGAAATTTCTCTTCCTTGATGCCTTTGAGACCTAACTGTCCTTTTAAGGGCAATTGAGTTCAACACTATTTATTGAAGCCCCTCCTTTTGTTTTTTCCTTAATTGTTCTCTTTTACTTTGACTTTTGTAGTTCTTGCCTTTTTACCTTGTGTTCCTGTTTGTCTTTGTTTTTAAAAGTCTTTGAAAGTTATTAAAAGTTACAGTTTGGTGACGTAATGTCAGCTTAAACTTGTATTTTAGCTAAAGTTTGTTTTATGTTTTTATGAATTTGTACACCGCCTAGAAGGCTGATTGGGTGGTATAAGAAATTTTAAATAAACTTGAAACTTGTATTTCAGAGTGCAGGGGAGGTTAAGGCAACAAGGAAACGTGATGGTTCAGTTGCACATAACCTCTTTCTTAGACTCCTGCTTAAATAAGAGAAGTAAGACCAGGGACAAAGTCTTTATTGCTTTTGAATTGGAAAAAGTGAAGTAGTTGAAAAAAAATTGTGACATATGCAAACCCATCACCAAGCTTGACACAGGGGTAGGATTATGGGATAAGCCTGCAAAATTTCACCTAGTTATTTAACAGTAGTAATACGAGGGGGTGCAGAAAAGTTCTCAGCCCAAACAAGAAGGAAATGACGTGGAGCCATGAAACTTACACGTTATTCCACTTTTTCACTCCTAAGTTCAACCTACTTGGTACATCGTGTTTCAGAGCATTTTTTTTCCTGGTATTTTCATTAACAACAGTTGGGGTGGAGGATGTTATTGAAAAGTTATGCTGTGTGTTTAGTGCAATCCAGGACAGGTAACAGGCTGAGCATTCCTAGTGAATAAAGAATGGAAGCCAGCCTTTGTTGTAATCTAAAAGAAGAGCAAAAAGAGAAACCCTGTGAACTTGTTGAAGACTGAATTCAAGTTTCAAGTTTATTTATTCTTGATGAATCGCCTATATAAATTGCTAGGCGATGTACAATGAAATAACATGTATTAATAAATGAAACAAGTACAATATTAATAGTGACATAAAAACAAATTTGTTGTTAGTTAAAATATAACACACTTTACAAACTGATTGTAAACCTAATTTTAAATTAATGTGTGGGTAAAACATACAAGACATGTGTGGTTAAGTGGGGGAGTAGTTACAGTTTTTGATAGATGAGAGGAAAAAACATAAAAGGGAAAAAACAAAAGGTGGGTAATAATGGTTGTTTAAAAAAAAAAAAAAAGTGAAAAATATAAAACTCGGTGATGGTTATAAGATTATCATTTTTTTTATTAGTCCTAAGCTCCGTACGAATTGTGAATTGTGAGTTCGAGTTTCACCTGGTCTGGGAGCCATGAGCTTGATTTGTATATTTGATGAATCCAACAGATTTTCTCTTTACCTTGTTCCTCCTCTGAGAGAAAGAGGCTTGGGATGTTCCAAATGTTAAGAACATGACTGGAGAAGTAACGAGCAATTTTATGAAGGGGAATGTAATACCGTGTTTCCCCGAAAATAACACAGTGTGTCATATTAATTTGGGGCCCAAAAACGAACTAGATCTTTTTTTCAGGGTAGGTCTTATTTTTTCATGTACAATGATCATCTCTCCTTTCCTCTCCATCCCCATTCTTCCTCTTTCCTTTCTCTCCCCCAAATGTGCAGGATCTTTCCTCCCCTCTCACCCATCCCTTTGTACCTTCCCTCTGCAGCATCTTTCTTTCCCTCCCTCCCTCCCATCCCCCTATGCAGCAGAACCCTTGCACTATGCATAGCATCTTTCTATCCCTCCCTCGTGCAGCAGAACCTTTGCCCAGCTTCTATCCCTCCCTTCCGTGCAACTGCAGCAGAACCCTTGAACAGCCCGCCCTGCTGCGCAGCTGAACCCCCGCTGACCATCCCATCCCTCCATCTCGCCCTCCCATCCAAACCCCGCCGACCACAAGACCTACATACCTCCTTCCACAGAGCAGCATTGGCAGTACTCTATAGCAGTGTTGTGCCGCAGGGCCGCCATCAGGGCAGTACTACCAGTCCTGCATTCAGGGGCCCGGAGCTGACAGGGGGCCCGGGCTCCCCCAGGGTCCTAGGCAGTGTTCTAAGGCAGGGGCACCAGTAGCTCGCCAAGGCAAAGTGAGTCGATCACCCAGGACTCACTTTGTCTTGGCGATCTAATCTATCGAGCCGATAAGTCTTCTTCTCCCCGACGTCAATTCTGCAGTCGGAGAGGAAGTTCGGGCCAGCCAATCGCTGCCTGGCTGGGCGGAACTTCCTCTCCGATTGCAGAATTGACGTCAGGGAGAGCATGCGTCGGCTTTGGGGCCTGTTATCCATTGGTGGGTCCTGTTCCCCGATGGCAGCGGCAGTGGCAGTGGCTTGGGGAACGGCAGGGAGAAAGAAAGAAAGGGGGCAGGCAGGGAAACAGAAGGAAAGAAGAGAAACAGAAAAAAAGAAAGAAAGGTCAGGGAGAGAGGAAGAAAAAGTTGGGGGAGGGAATGAGGTGTGGAGGAGAGAAAGCATACAGGCTGATAGAAGGGAAGAAAGATTGGATGCACAGTCAGAAGAAGAAAGTGCAACCAGAAATCACCAGACAAGGTAGGAAAAATGATTTTATTTTAAATTTAGCAAAGTGGAGGCAGTATTACCACAGTTTTCAAAGGAATTTGCCCAAATAACTTAATAGTTAACTGAGTAAATTCCCAGAGATGAAAACTTCCCTTCACTTACTATGCACAGTTCTGAATTTATATCTGCTGTCTATATTTTACAATATGGTCCCCTTTTACTAAACCGCAATAGTGGTTTTTAGCGCAGGGAGCCTATGAGCGTCAAGAGCAGTGCTGGGCATTCAGCGCAGCTCCCTGCGCTAAAAACTGCTATTGTGGTTTAATAAAAAGGATGGAGGGTATATTTGTCTATTTTTGTATGGTTGTTACTTAGGTGACAATGCATAGAGTCATCTGCCTTGACCTCTTTGAAAAAAACCCAGAATAGGAATGATAATTAACATTTTCTCAGCGTATAGTGTGTTTTTTAATTTTATTATTGGTAGATCATTTTGACTTGGTCATTTTAAAGTAGCTCACAAGCTCAAAAAGTTTGGGCACCTCTGAGCTACAGCGTTGAAACTGTGTATTTCTATTTTATCCCCCCTTTTACAAAACTGTGGAGCGTTTTTTAGCGCCAGCCGTGGTGGTAGCAGCTCTGATGCTCAGAATTCTATGAGTGTCAGGGCTGTTACCACTGTGGCTAAAATCCACACTACAGTTTTGTAAAAGGGTAAGGGGTTAGTTTGTGATGACATATTCCATACTAGGCGAAGGTGTTTTCTGTGTTCTGTGTGTTTGAAAGACATGGTTTTCTGTTAGGATTGACGGTGTAGGATTGATCTGTGCTGGTCTGGCTTGTTTAGTTTTACAGAGCTGTCATCTGGAGCTGTCATCCGCCGGCTCATCGGGGATCGATCAGAAGAGTGCTGAGTGTGACGGACAGCGGCTATCTGGAGGAGACAAGCGCAGTAAGTCCTGAGTGACAGTGAGATACTGCAGTGATGGACAAGTTTTTGAAAAGGAAAGAACTAGACTCTGAACAAAATTTGGAGCCAGATGAGAGCCCAAGTATGAGTGGGGGTCAAAAGAAAGCAAAGATGGTTAGCGCAAGCAAATTCTCTGGCGCAAGGCAATATAGCGAAAGCTATATTTCAGTTGGATTTACTTTCACTGGAGATGCAAACAAACCAACTCCACTGTCCGTGGTGTGTGGTGAAAAGCTAGCTAACAGTGCTATGGTCCCAAGCAAACTTAAACGCCATCTCCAAACGAAACACCCTTCGCTTCAAAACAAGAATGCGGACTATTTTGTTCACCTGCGTGACAACACGGAGAAACAGGCAGCTTTCATGAGAAAAACCACAAAGGTAAATGAAAGAGTTCTTAAAGCTAGCTATCAAGTTGCTGAACTTATAGCCAAGTCAAAAAAGTCGCACACTGTGGCAGAGACATTAATACTTCCTGCCTGCAAAGCTATTGTAGAGGAGATGCTCGGACCTGAAGCAGCTAAGGAAATAGCCAAAGTCCCTCTCTCAAACAACACAATTTCCAGACGTATTAATGACATGTCTGCAGACATCGAAAGTGTGGTTTTGGAAAAGATCCGTATCAGTGAGAAATTTGCATTGCAACTTGACGAGTCTACTGATATCAATGGACATGCTCAACTCTTGGCCAATGTGCGTTTTGTTGATGGTGATGCAATTAGAGAAAACTTCTTTTTTTGCAAGGCATTGCCAGAAAAAACAACAGGAGAAGAAATTTTTCGGGTCACATCAGAATACCTTGAAAAAGGAGGACTTAAGTGGGAAAACTGCACAAGTGTCTGCACCGATGGAGCTGCAGCCATGGTCGGGCGCACCAAAGGCTTTGTAAGCAGAGTGAAGGAAAGAAATCCAGATGTGATTGTTACGCATTGTTTTTTACACCGCGAGGCCCTCGTAGCCAAGACTTTACCAGCAGTCCTAGTTCATGTGTTGGATGATGTTGTGTGCATGGTAAACTTTGTAAGGTCACAACCCGTGAAAAGTTGCATATTTGCAGCTTTGTGTGAGGAGATGGGAACGAAGCATAAAACCTTGCTGTTTCATACGGAGGTCCGGTGGTTGTCGCGTGGCAAGGTCTTGGTTCGTGTGTATGAGCTGCGGGAGGAACTTAAAGTGTTTCTGACAAATGAGAGGTCAGATTACGCAAAGCAGCTTGCAAGTGATGAGTGGTGTGCAAGGCTGGCATACCTGGCAGATATATTTTATCATCTGAATGAACTGAACACACGAATGCAAGGCCGAAGTGAAAACCTGCTTACAAGTACAGATAAAATAAATGGATTCCGTTCAAAGGTGCAACTCTGGATTCAACACGTGGAAAGTGGCAATCTTGAAATGTTCACACTCACCAAGCAATGGCAAGGTGTTCACACTGCTGCACTGTGTGAGATAATAGTTAAACATTTAAAAACTCTTGAGGAGAAGTTGTCATTTTATTTCTCTTCAGTCTCCACTGAATGCCTTGACTGGGTTAGAGACCCTTATAGCTCAGCATCAGTTGGTGGAAAGGACATGACTTTACAGGAGCAGGAGGAACTAACTGAACTGAGACAAAATCGTGGTTTCAAGCTAAGATTTGCTGATCTACCTTTGGACAGTTTTTGGTTGGATACCGCCAAGGAGTTCCCCCTTCTGGCAAACAAAGCTATTTTGACATTGCTCCCATTTTCCACTACATATCTGTGTGAGATTAGCTTTTCAAGCATGATTGCTATAAAAACCAAATACAGAGAGAGACTGAGAGCTGTTGACGAAGAGCTACGTGTGTGTCTTTCTTCGATTCCAGCCAGAATATCAGCTTTGTGTTCAGCCAAACAGGCCCAGGTTTCGCACTGAATAAAGTATTTTATAATTTTTCACTATTCTGTTTACTTAATATTTCATAATAAAGTAATTATAAAATACTTTCCTTGTGTTTATTTGATTCCTATTCAAGAGAATTACTTTATATATAGTCAATATAGGCACAGAGTTAAATTTTTTAACATTTTCTAATGGTGGTGTGCCTCGTGATTTTTTTCATGAAACAAGTGTGCCTTTGCCCAAAAAAGGTTGAAAAACACTGCTCTATAGCCTTCTCCCACAGGGGCCTTCCATGCACCGTGTTGCTGATGACATCATCAGTGATGCAGCAGACAAAACAGCCTGTGGAGGGAGGTAGTAGGTCTCAGGGTCGGCGGGATTTGGACGAGAGGGAGAGATGAAAAGATAGGAGAGTCAGCGGGGGTTCGGCTGTGCAGGGGGAAGCACTGCTGCCAGCGAATCCAGGGACTAGGGCTTATTTTCGGGGTAGGTCTTATTTTCAAAGAAACACGGTAGTACTACTTTTGATTATAGATTTTCTCTGGTTAATTTGTTGAAGAACTGGTGATACGTAACTGTCATACTAGATTATTGCCCTTTATTTAATGTTATGTTTAACTGGTGCTGATAATTGGCAGTTAACCCCTCATAATTGTCTACAATTGGACATAATTGAAACTATTTATTTATTGGGATTTATTAACCACCTTTATGAAGAGATTCACCCAAGGCGGTGTACAGCAGGCATACCGCCCCTTTTAAAAAACTGTGAAAATGATTTTTATCGCTAGCTGGCACACTGAATGCTGTGCGCTCTGGCCTGTGCTAAAAACCACTTTCACTGTTTTGTAAAAAGGGGGGGGGGATAGTTAGATGCCATCAAATCATGTTTGAGTCCTAGCTACTTGATGAGTTACAGATCTAAAAAGAAATCGGTTTTGGGCTAGTGTGGTAAGGTTGTCTTCAACGGTTGTCTTTAATGGTTGTCTTCAACGTGTCCAGTAATCTGGTTGTAGGTTGCCCTCTTCTATCTTCCCAAATATGATGTCCTTCGCCAATGATCTTTCTCTGATGGTGTGACCAAAATAAGAGAGTCATAACTTCATCATTTGGGCTTCAAGTGACATAGCTGGTTTGATCTCTTCCAGAATCAATTTGTTAGTTCTCCAGGCAGTCCACATAAAATCCTTCTCCCAACACCAAAACTCAGCAGGTATAATTCAACATAAAACTTACAATTCTGTTAATAATATAACTTTAAAAAATGCATTCTATAAAAAGTAGGCACCTAGGGGAGGATGGGTCTGGGGGAGGGGATGAGTGTTACTGGTGTCCTTTCTTCTTTCTGGTCATTATTTCCTTGCTTGAGTTTGCAGGTTTTAATGACCATGTATTAGCCACAAATGATTGGTTGCCTTGATTGTTTCTTTTCTTCTTGTGAGGGAGGGGGAGGGAAGAGTACTATGACTTAGGGATGACCTGTTGGTCATTTTATATTTCCTTGGATGTATAATTTTGAGGTCCTCAAGAAAATTGTTGAAACATAAACGTAGGCACCTAGTCCAAAGCACCTTCATAAAAGGGGGCAGATTGTGCACGTGTTTTCTAATTAGGTGACTTGTGAATTAGACGCCGTTATTTAGGCGAAGAAAATCCTGGCATAAATTGGGTGCACTTAAAATTAGGACGCCTAGTGATATCTAAGCCCACTTAGGTGATGCTAAGCACGATTCTATACAGTGCGTCTAATTTTTATTGAGTAGCACTTACTGCCATACTAGTCAGCACCTGTTTTTGAGGTGGGCTATTATAGAATTAGGATCTAATGTGCATTATATTACCGTCATACACATTAATTTAGGTCAGTAGGGGGGGTTACCTAGTAATGAGATGCAAATGCATGCAAAACCCAGCTCATTTCTATGAATACCACAACTTGTATTAATCCTGGAAAAATCTTGCCCTCAATCCCCAAAGCACTGGGCTGTTAGCTTGTAGCCTGATGCTCCTGGGAGGCAAACAAAAAGTTCTCCTCAAAGAGCTGCCAAGAGTCCACTCCTCATTCCCTGTAACTCCCCTGGGCCTATCTTAAAGGTTCTCTGCTCTCTACTAGGTTTGGGCAGGAATGATTCCAGCACTGGGGCATATATGACAGCTTGACCCCTAGCAACAGGACTGTAAGACTACTGCTAGAGGTCACATTTGCAATTTTGCTGCTATAGCCAGCATGGACAGGAGTGACTGGGGCCTATTCCATGGATTGCTTAAGCTATGCCTGAGGAATCTACAGGGTATGGTTCACCAGAGGGAGGAGACTAGATGATAGGAGTGATGGGAGTTTTATTTTTTTTGAGGGGGAGGGGCACAAAGAGCCAGATTCTTTGGTAGGGGGGAAGGGGTCTCCTAAGGCTGCAGAGGAGATAAGGGTTTGGGGAATTTTTATGTTGGGCTTATTGGGCAAAACAAGAAGGCCTCTGCAATGTATTGGAAGGTTAAGTTTAAGGGTGGAAACAAGTGTGTAGCATTGGAAAAAACTGGGAACATGATTTGGGAGAGAATGTGGTTGAGGATGTATGGGAGTTTTTTTTGGACTAGGATTTGTAGGCCTGTAGCTCATTTCTTGTTTTATGTTGCACATTGGGCACTATGGACTTCCTATAACGTGTTCCAAGTTGCCAAAGAATGGGTCAATTCCTGTAATCTGGAAGTGGGGTCTTTTAGACACATGGGGCCCAATAATCAGACTTCGGGAGGCAGTAAACCCGGAAATTGAATGCCGGGACATATTCGGCAATCAGCATTGAATTCTTGGGGGGGTTTTGGCTGTAAAAAAAACAACTCTACCCAGTTAAACCAATATTCAAAGATATACCTGCTAGCTATGCAGGTCTGTTTGGTCAGCCAGTGAGTATTGCCGCTGCTGGATCAGACCTGTGGTCCATCGTGCCCAGCAGTCAAAGACCAGTGCTCTAAATGAGTCCAGCCTCACCTGCATACGTTCCAGAATCCAAATTTGTAGGGGTGTGCACGACATTTGGAATGGCAGAGAACACTAAAGATAACCCTACTACCTAATAAGGTTGCACTCCTTTGTTGAATCAATGTTAATGCAATAATGGACTGCAGTTAGAGGGGAGATGTCAGTTCTGGGCTGTTGCACTCTCTTCCATTAGGGTGAAATCACAGGAAGCTGCCATTGCTGTACAAATATTCAGTTATAGACAAATACCAAAAGCAGCAACTCTTCTGTTAATAGTATAATCAGTTATGAAGCCCTTTATAAACCATGCACTGTTTACATTCTTTGAACAGTCATTCGCTCCTGCAGTTATAAATATGATTTACATAATACAATAAATAGAATTATAATGGCCGTCTAGCAGGAGATTGGCTTTCCATAATTAAAAACCCCATAGAATGGACTATGTCTCTTTTGTGTGTCTTTGCTCATGAGTCACGTTACAATGGCCAGATTAGATGAAAGGTCAATACCTCTTTCCATTGAATAACTTGGTTTTTTTTAAGAAACTGTCCCCAGCAAAATCATGTGACCTTTATTTGGTATCTCGGTGGCCAGAGCTTTTCAGCATAGACTGAGTCTTGCTAATGACATCTACCAACAATGTTTATTGTAAAAATGCTTCCTTGTATCTTTCAGGTCCTGTGTTATCGGGGATGGAGGGGCCTGAGGTGAGGGTGGGGGCTCAAAAATCGGAGGCAATACAATATGTTTGAGATCAGGACCATTAGTCTGGTGCCATCTCTTGTTGTGAGCCCGGGTCTTTTAGCTACCACTGTTCAGCATTCCCAGAAGTTTGGTGGGCTCCAGGCCCTGTTGCTGGGCCATCTTCTGCACATCAAAACCCAAATGCATCAGAAACTGGATCACATTCATCTCCTGCCCACTCAGTTGATCCCGGATTGTTGGACATGAGGGGTTGCAGTGAGGCCAAGGACAACTGTCTATTAGATGAAGGGGGCAGCCCTTGAGGGGAGATTTCCCATTCTTGTTCTCTTGGAGGCTTCTGTCCCAGCAGTGCAGGGCACGAGGTAATGAGGTCCCTTTTACCTGAATATCTATCCAATGACTGCAAAAAAAAATCAAATAAAATGAGCCTGTGCAGGTCAAAAGCAGAGACACCGATAAACAGATACAGAAAGAAGACAATGGGTCTCATTTACCAAGATTTTGTCCCACTCCAGGGGTCAGTTTATAAGGGGGGGAGTCCTTGTGTATTCACGTTACTGGGATACAGGATAGACAGAGCAATGTTGCCATATGCATGTAGATTTTATAAAACACCTAGGCACATACACCTTTACAGTACCTTCTATGTGGGTTGACATCTGCTTTGGCACTAGGAGCCAATTTGATACATAGGTGCCCAAACTATAAATTGCCTTTTTGTATTAAAAAAAATTACACCCCCTTCCCTCCTTGGCTGTGGGGTCAAAGCTTGGTAAATGAAGTTAAATGTGTGAAAATTATGAAAGTATTACACACCTCTTTATACAGAGGGTCAATAAACAAGTGGAGGCATGCCTGACATGCAAGAGAGGTCACTAGCATACTAGTTGGGGGTGAGGGAGACATTGAGAGCGCCAGAAAGACATCCAAAATAACTTACCTGCGTGTAATAATTTCATGTGACAAACAGGCTGGAGCAAAGCTAGCTCTGCAAAAGAACACATGAAGGACACGTCATTTGGCTGTCTATGAGACTGTACACTGCGTCAGCCACAGGCAGATGGCAGCAGGGTCCTGCAGTCCTGTCCTTTTCTAACCTCTAAGTATATTTAGCATGTTATATGAAACACCAAAGGCACATGCTATCCTACTTTTTTATTTGTTAATAGCCCAAAGCCATACACAGAGCACATGAACTGTGTAGTGAAGTGTCCAAAGGCAGCTCATTGGTTTTAGGCCATGTGACACTTTTGTTAGGTTGTGACCCACTTTGGATCATGACAGGCAGGTAATAAATACAATAAAACAAACATACCCCAAAGGGTATCCAATTAAATTGTGTGCGTGAGGCAGCAGGAGAGAGAGGGATTTCTGGCCAAGCACGAGCTGAAAGAACATGCGAACTTAGAAAACAGAGGGTAGGGTTAAATGTTCATTTCTCTCAATGGAGGAGAGTAAACAGTGGAGTGGCACAGGAGTCTGTACTGGGATTGGTGCTATTTAACTTATTTATAAATGATCTGGAAATTGGAACGATGAGTGAAGTGATTAAATTTGCAGATGACACTAAACTAAAGCGATGTCTGCAAATTATCCAAAATAGTGCTATTAAACTGATCTATAACGCTAGAAAATATGATCATGTTACACCATTATTTATTGACGCTCACTGGCTCCCTATTAGCCATCGCATATTGTTTAAGGTTATGTTGCTTATATTTAAAACTTTGGCTTACAATGAACCCCAGTTTATATCAAGAATGCTAATTCCCCACAGCTCTGCGCGTACACTCAGATCATCTTTTCAAAATCTATTAGTTGTTCCTTCTCTAAAAATAATAGGTACACGAAGATCAGACATGTTTTCTGTAATCGGTCCCCAATGGTGGAACTCTTTGCCTCAAACACATCAAAAACGAAAAAGATATCCCTTCTTTTAAAAAATCCTTGAAAACACACCTTTTTAAAGATGCTTTTAACATTTAAACCTTTTTCGACTTTTATGATATATTTTTTTTTAACTATCCTGTTTCCTTTTGTTTTTTCCCTTATTTGTCTTTCTCGATATAACAGATGTATCTTTTTACCCTCCTCCCCTTCCAACTAATGTTTGTCCTGTCTTAATCTCAATGTTCATGTATTTTGTATTTTTTAATTCTATCCTATTTTATAATTATGTACATCGCTTTGTAAACAGATTCAGCGATTCATCAAATATTTAATAAACCTTGAAACCTTAAAGCCTTAAACTGTTCAAAGTTGTTAACACATGCGGATTGTGAAAAATTACAGGCGTCCAAGTGGCAGATGAAATTTAATGTGGACAAATGCAAAGTGATGCACATTGGGAAGAATAACCCGAATCACAGTTACTGGATGCTAGGGTCCACCTTGGGGGTTAGCGCCCAAGAAAAAGATCTGGGTGTCATCGTAGACAATACGATGAAATCTGCCCAATGTGTGGTGGCGGCCAAAAAAGCAAACAGGATGCTAGGAATTATTTTAAAAAAGGGATGGTTAACAAGACTAAGAATGTTATAATGCCTCGGTATCACTCAATGGTGCAACCTCACCTTTAATATTGCATTCAGTTCTGGTCTCCTTATCTCAAAAAAGATATAGTGGTACTAGAAAAGGTTCAAAGAAGAGTGACCAAGATAATAAAGGGTATAGAACTCCTCTCATGTGAGGAAAGACTAAAGAGGTTAGGGCTCTTCAGCTTGGAAAAGAGACAGCTGAGGGGAGATATGATTGGAGTCTATAAAATCCTGAGTGGAGTTGAACGGGTACAAGTGGATCGATTTTTCACTCTGTCAAAAATTACAAAGACTAGGGGACATTCGATGAAGTTACAGAAAAATATTTTTAAAAGCAATAGGAGGAAATATTTTTTCACTAAGAGAATAGTTCAACTTTGGAATGCATTGCCAGAGGTTGTGGTAAGAGCAGATAGCGTAGCTGGTTCTAAGAAAGGTTTGGATAAGTTCCTGGAGGGAAAAGTCCATAGTCTGTTATTGATAAAGACATGGGGGAAGCCTCTGCTTGCCCTGGATTGGTAGCATGGAATGTTGCTACTTTTTGGGTTTTGGCCAGGTATTAGGGACCTGGATTGGCCACCATGAGAATGGATTACTGGGCTTGATTGACCATTGGTCTGACCCAGTAAGGCTATTATGTTCTTATGGAGCTTCTTTTGCAGACCTATGGTGGCTTTGAATCTGTAACGAAACCTTGCTCAGTGGGGCAGATAAGGATTTAAACAGCCTGTCCATTCTGTGTATTAGTGCTGCCATGCTACAGAGCAACATCAAGCTCAGGCACTACAAATCCACCATCCCTGTATGATTAATTATCTCCTTGTGGTGCTCATTCTACACACATTTTAGCCTGTGCTGACCTCTTCTTCTAGAGCTTTCTTTCTATGAAGACAGGAATAGGGCAGATGAACTATTTCTACCTATCGATATCTGAATTCCCATCCCTTTTCTTGCGTTTGCCTACTTAAGGTTCATTTCATGTGGTAGAAATTAAAGTAGACTCATCAATGGTTCAGACAAATACATTGTCACCTTCTTGGTGCCTTTCCCTTAGGAATAGTGCCTAGTAGAAAAGAGAGAAAGCAGCACTGAAGAGCTGTTGGTAGTCCTCAGATCCTTCTAACAGCAAAAGAGAATGAGTGGGTTTAGAGAGTCCACTGGAGTTCCCAGATCCTTCTGACAGCAAGTGGGAATAAGCAGGTTTAGAGAGCCCGTTGGAGTTTCCTGATCCTTCCTACAGCAAGATTTTGATTAGCATATCCCTACTGTGGGGGTCTCCTAGAAGTAGTGAGATCCAGGATTCTCTATTTATTTATTTATTTATTCATTCATTCAATTTTCTATACCGTTCTCCCAGGGGAGCTCAGAACGGTTTACATTAATTTATTCAGGTACTCAAGCATTTTTCCCTGAGAAATGTTCTGGCAGTTGGTAATAAAGCAAGCCCACAAAGTATGGAGCCATACTGGACTTAGCTCTTATGACTGGGGAAAGTGTTTCTGATTTTACAGTGGAACAGGCACAGCCTGTCAAGGTTCACGGGGAACAAAAGAAGGAAGGGCAAACACAAACACAAAATTATTCAGAGTAGTGAGGATGCAGAAGGATTGCGAAGACCTGCAATGTGACATAAACATTCTCGAGAAATGGGCTGTGACATGGCAAATGAGGTTTAACATGGATAAGTGTAAGGTGATGCTTGTCGGTAAGAAAAATATTATACACGAATACAGGATGTCAGGTGCAGTACTTGGAGAGACCCCCCAGGAAAGAGACTTGGGAATACTGGTTGACAAGTCAATGAAGCCGTCTGCGCAATGCGCAGCGAAAAGGGTGAACAGAATGCTAGGAATGATTAAGAAGAGGATCACAAACAGATCGGAGAAGGTTATCATGCCGCTATACTGGGCCATGGTATGCCCCCACCTGGAATACTGCATCCAGCACTGGTTGCCGTACATGAAGAAGGACATGGTACTACTCGAGAGGGTCCAGAGAAGAGCAACTAAAATAGTTAAGGGACTGGAGGACTTGCTGTACAGTGAGAGATTAGAGAAACTGAGCCTCGTCTCCCTTGAAAAGAGGAGACTGAGAGAGGACATGATCGAAACATTCAAGATAATGAAGGGAATAGACTTGGTAGATAAAGACAGGTTGTTCACCCTCTCCAAGGTAGAAAGAACGAGAGGGCACTCTCTAAAGTTAAAAGGGGACAGATTCCGTAGAAACATAAGGAAGTTCTTCTTCACCCAGAGTGTGGTAGAAAACTGGAACACTCTTCCAGAGGTTGTTATAGGGGAAAACACCCTCCAGGGATTGAAGACAAAGTTAGACAAGTTCATACTGAACCAGAACGTAAGCAGGTAAGGCTAGACTCAGGGCACTGGTCTTTGACCTAAGGGCCGCCGTGTGAGCGGGCTGCTGGGCACGATGGCCACTGGTCTGACCCAGCAGCGGCTATTCTTATGTTCAGATGGACAAGAGGGAACCCATAGACATCATTTACCTTGACTTCCAAAAAGCCTTCGATACGGTACCCCATGAGCGACTGCTTAAAAAGCTGTGGAACCACGGGGTGGAAGGGGATGTCTACCGATGGATGAAACACTGGTTGGCAGGCAGGAAACAGAGGGTTGGAGTAAAAGGCCATTACTCAGACTGGCAATGGGTCACGAGTGGAATCCCGCAGGGGTCGGTGCTGGGACCGCTCCTGTTCAATATATTTATAAACGACTTGGAGACAGGGATGAAATGTGAGGTTATTAAATTTGCAGATGACACCAAACTTTGCAGCAGGGTAAGAACCACGGAAGACTGCGAAGACCTGCAAAGGGACCTAACGAAACTGGAAGAGTGGGCAAAAAAGTGGCAAATGAGCTTTAATATAAAGAAATGCAAGGTCATGCATGTAGGGAAAAATAACCCGATGTTCAGTTACAAGATGGGGGGTTCATTGCTGGGGTAAGTAACCTTGAAAGAGACCTAGAGGTGTGGGTGGATACAACAATGAAAGCATCGTCACAATGTGCGACAGCCTCAAAGAAAGCAAACAGAATGCTGGGTATTATCAAAAAGGGCATCACGACCAGGACGAAGGAAGTCATCATGCCGCTGTATCGTGCAATGGTGCGCCCTCATCTGGAGTTCTGTGTCCAGTATCGGTCACCATACCTCAAAAAGGACATGGCAATTCTTGAGGGAGTCCAGAGAAGAGCAACTAAATTGATAAGAGGTATGGAAAACTTATCTTACGCTGACAGGTTGAAAAAGCTGGGGCTATTCTTCCTGGAAAAGCGGAGACTTAGAGGAGACTTGATAGAAACCTTCAAAATCTTGAAAGGCTTAGAGAAGGTAGACAGGGACAGATTCTTCAAACTATGGGGAACCACAAGTACAAGGGGGCACTCGGAGAAATTGAAAGGGGACAGGTTTAGAACAAATGCTAGGAAGTTCTTCTTTACTCAGAGGGTGGTGGACACATGGAACGCGCTCCCGGAGGCTGTGATAGGGCAGAGCACGCTACTGGGGTTCAAGGAAGGTTTAGATAAATTCCTGCAGGATAAGGGGATTGATGGGTACAGATAGAAAGTAGAGATAGGTTATAGGAAAGTCAGGGACCACTTAACAGGTCATGGACCTGATGGGCTGCCGCGGGTGCGGACCGCTGGGCGCGATGGACCTCTGGTCTGACCCAGTGGAAGCAATTTCTTATGTTCTTATGGCATGGATCAATCTCTCATCCAGGGAAAGAGCTAAAGCAAGAACTTACCTTATACAGAAGCCTCACTGTTCTTTGATAGGAGAAGGTTTGTATTCATGTTTATTCATTATACTTGATGAATTGCATAATTTTGGACCAGCCAAGTCTAAGTGATTACAAAATACTTTAAAAAGCCATCCAGAAAGTTAGAAAATAACTCTATAAATTACATAATAGAAAAGGTTCAGATACACCAGGGGAAAGATGGAACATAGGGCCAGATTCTCAAAAATTAAGGTTGCCTTTAATGCGGCCACTAAACTGATTCCAGCCAGTTTAGCCTGCATGCATTTTAGCGGCAGATTATCAAAACGGCTTATCACCGTCTTTTGTGAGCTTTCTAGCAGTCTCTGACACTGCCATACAAATGGGCTCTTCAATATTTAAATGAGCACTCTGGTGGATTCTTCAACATTGCCAACTCCAAGAGCAGTGTCAGCTTTTAGCAACATAAAATCAGTGACTGGTCCGGGGGTGTTGGTACAATTCCAGCATTGTGAAAAGTGCATTTTGTGGCGTGTGTTTTGACTGTGGCTAATGAAACAAAATAAAAATTACATGATTCACATAAATTATAGTTTGTTTGGGTTTTATTTAGGGGGAGTGGTAAAAGCACGCTTCTTGAACGCGTGTATTATAGCCGTGTCTTATGAATTATAGTAGTTTTTGTGGGAGAAAAGGCGTCTTAGACATGCTTGTTAAAAGCCAATGTTGCATCTCCCCTTCCGTCGCAAAACAACACCCCTTCAGCAGTGGGAGGGATGCCCACTCTCTCCTGCCACCACGCAACCTCATCCCCCGTGCCTCCAATGAACCCTGCCCTCTCTCCCTTACCTTACTTAGATGGCTGGCCACAGGGATGCCTACTCCCTCTGGCCCACCTCTTCAAAATGGCAGGCCTTCCCCTCTCCAGTGCATCCTCCTATGGGTGGGGCCTTAGGAGTCTGGGCCAATCAGAGCCTTAGGCTCCTCCTCGGTGCATCTCAGGATGAACTGGGGAGGAGGCCTTAAACAACCTGGGCCAATCAGAGCCTCAGGCCCCTCCCAGTGCATCCCAGGATGAACTGGAGAGGGGAAGGTCCACTATTTTGAAGAGGTGGGCCTGCTGGCTGGAGAGAGTAGGGATTTTGCGGCAGCAGGGCTACAAATATTGGTGGTTCTACCCCTTTGCGCTGCAGATAACAGTGAGAAACACCACCAAGAAAGTTAAAACTGCAGAGGAAGCACTATTACTGATGGCATCCTTCCGGCCAGCCATCTGTTCCTTAGCCTCCCATATTCCTCAGCAAGGCCATCAAAGGAAAGCATGGCTCCCCCCACCCATACATGGCTATGAATATGTAAAAAAGTTTAGCTCAATTAAGAAAGGTCCTATAATATTGGTTAGGGCAGGGGTAGGCAATTCTGGTCCTCAAGAGCCAGGTCAGGTTTTCAGGATATCCTCAATAAATATGCATGAGATAAACATAAGATTTGCCACTGCTGGGTCAGACCAGTGGTCCATCGTGCCCAGCAGTCCGCTCACGTGGCAGCCCTTAGGTAAAAGACCAATGCCCTATTTGAGTCTAGCCTTACTTGTGTATGTTCTGTTCCAGTAGGAACTTATCCAACCTTTTCTTGAATCCCTGAAGGGTGCTTTCCCCTATAACAGCCTCCGGAAAAGCGTTCCAGATTTGCATCTCAAGGAGGCAGTGCATGCAAATCCATCTCATACATATTCATTGTGGATAGCCTGAAAACCTGACCTGACTCCAGCTCTTGAGGACCGGAATTGCCTACCCCTGGCTAGGGGGAAAGTCAGGAAGAAAAGAAATAGCAGAGAGAAGAAAATACTTCCTATCAGGAAACTACTTAACTTGCTGTTTGATTCAAGTGGCTAAGAATACTCTCATAAAAACATCAAGATGTGGCAAAAGCTGGTGTAATCTATCAAGAGGGAGACAGGGCAAGGCCTATAGAGGAATATTTTCCACCATCTGCTGTTCCATGCGAAGACTGTATAAGACTTTGGTGCGACCTCATTTAGAATATTGTGTACAATTCTGGAGGCCGCACCTACAAAAAGATATAAAAAGGATGGAGTTGGTCCAGAGGAAGGCTACTGAAATGGTGCATGGACTTCATCATAAGTCGTATGGGGACAGGCTTAAAGATCTCAATCTGTATACTCTGGAGGAAAGGCGGGAGAAGGGAGATATGATAGAGACGTTTAAATACCTATGTGGTGTAAATGCGCATGAGTCGAGTCTCTTTCATTTAAAAGGAAGCTCTGGAATGAGAGAGCATAGGATGAAGTTGTGATAGGCTCTGGAATAATCAAAGGAAATACTTTTTTTACAGAAAGGGTGGTAGATGCTTGGAACAGTCTCCTGGTAGAGGTGGTGGAGACAGAGACTGTCTGATTTCAAGAAAGCTTGGGATAGTCATGTGGGATATCTTAGGGAGAGGAAGAGATAATGGTTATTGCAGATGGACATTTGGCCATTTGACCTTTATCTGCTATCATGTTTCTATGAAAGGAAGTGCTGGTGTGAGATAGCATAGGATGAGGTGACAAACCCAGGAGTAACCTAAGGAAATACTACTTCATGGAAGGGGGGTGAGTGAATTTCCATGAGAACCATTTGCATTCAAGAAAGCATGTGACAAACGCAGAGGGAGAGATTAGTAGTTGGTATTTAGATGGGCAGACTGAATAAGCAGTCTGGTCTTGGATCTGCCATCAGTTCTGGGTTTCTATGTTAATAACTCTTTAGCTTTCTTTTTGAAACTTTGCCTCTAACTTGCCAGTAATTAAGCTCTTTCCTGCTTCCTTTACTGTGATCTACTTTTCTTTTTATGAACGGCATCCTTTCACCTCACCATTTAAACACATTGACAGTCCTTCAATCGTTTACCTTTTCAAATGCATGGAACGCATACAGTTCAAGCTTCCAAGTCAGTCTTATTACAGTTGCATATGGATGCTGTTTAACCTTTGCAACTGCACCCTTTAGATTTCCTTTCTGCTCAGTTGGTCATATTCTACCTTTTAAAGTTAAATGCGGTGCCAAATATACATTTTTTAAATACCATGGCCACTGTTAAAAAAAAACCCCACAAAACCAAATAGACTTGCTGCCAGGTCCAAATATTGATGCATTTGTTCCCACTATGTCTCCTACTTTCCTGCCTGGCACCAGTCCAATGGTAGCAGAAATAAGGTTGTGTTAATGAAATAGCTGACTGCCAGTCCGTAATCCTTAGAAGTGCAAATGTTTGCCTGCAAGGAAGCTGCCCATTACTTAACGTCTATTAACATTAAGTAAACATCTGCTACAAGTGTTTTCTTATATTCTCCTTGAAATCAGTCCATGTCAGCAAATTAACTGAAGTATCCTTTTTTCTTGTACTGTATGGGTTTTGTCATTTAAGTTGTTTACTCATTGAAGAATTTAAAATTGGCATGTTTAATAGAGTTGTTAAAGTGACAAGAGATTTACAGCACTGAAAAATGTATGGAGAACATAACATGCCCTTATGTCCCAAAATCTTCTACAGTTCTCTACTCGCCTAATGTAACCCAAATATGGGTCTGTTTTCAGGCCTTTCAGAATGCCCTTGCATTTCTAAAACACTGTCTCATAATTATCCCTCTCTTCTCTCCTATGGGTTTTGCAATGATTTCATATGGCTTTAAGTGCAGGGTCTATGCCATTTTGATAGCTCTGTCTAGACTTCATATCTAGCCACATTACAGCTCAGATCTCTGTCATCCAAGGAGCGGTTCCTGAAGGCTGAAGACAGGCAGATTCTGTTCTTCTCCACACAAAAGTGAAACTAAGAAGGAGGCCCATGAGCTGATCTGTGTGAAATGGAGGAATATTCAGTTTCTGGAATCCAGTGGATTACAGACCAATTTTACATCTGATTCATTTTTGACTAAATGGCCAGAGTGTTGGATTTTATGGTATTATTGAACCTCCTCTGCTTTCAGTACTGTTAATTTTGAGGTTATCTTATGTTATAGAAGTGATTGTATTTCACCAACTTCCTTACTGAAAGGTTCAAAATGGATCACAATATAAAAGAAAAAAAAGAATCACTGCACAATATTATTCATTTAGAAAATGCTTTCTAAACAAGAATGTCTTGAGAGATTTAGGAAAATACAGTAATATATGAATTTGAATATCTCAAATTATTAGGTAAAGAATTCCAAAACGGGATGGACTAATAAAGAGAGCGTGTCTGAATGTTTTTATACTGACGGTAACGGAGTAAGCAGGAACGCAAAGCATGCAAGGCCTACAAACTCCTGGAAAGGAGAATAAACTGATCAAATATTTAGATGAAGAACCATCAAATATAATTTAAAGAAAGCACGCAGATGAATTAGAGAAGGTGGAGCACGCTCATATTTTCTGAGACGAAAGATAATTTTAGCTGCTGTATCCTATAAAATTTGAAGTCTTTACAGGACTTAGGAAAAATGGTTGAAAACAAATCAAGCGATGAAAGTATGTAGGCCTGTATTAAAAATGATCCTTGGAAAATAATGAATGCCCTTGGCAAAGTTGTTTGAAGAGAACAGATCTTACTACATTATTAACTTGTAGCATTATAGATGAAATAGTTATCAAAATCATTAAACCTAAGGTTACAGGGAAGTGGGCTTGCTTGGGTTTGATCTCATCTGACTGACAGAAATGTGCAAGTGGAAACGGGATGAAGTATCTGCTTTACATACTGTATCATGGGCGTGCCGTGCCGCAAGGTTTGGCACTTCCTGCATTGTTAATTAATTTAGTTTTATGCAATGAACAAAAATGGAATACAACACATCAATTGGTTATTGACCCATAACGCAGATGGGCAGCGCCGCGCTAATCAACAACTCTGAAAGATAGTCAGTACAAAAGTATTCCATCAAAGAGAGAAAAAAAGCAACCCAAAAACATCATAGACAAAGCAAACCCATACAACACAACCCTCACTTGTCCATGGCTCAAAGAAAAACAACAAACTTAGAAGAGAAAGAAAAGACAAAGACATAGAGAAATGATACCTCATACATCAATCAGCTGCAAGTCCTCGCTAATTTATATAAGAGTCCCAGACTTTATGAAATATACTAAATCGACCATATTTAAACGCTGTTAATTTAGACATCAAGCAAATATAGTCCAATGAAGGAGCCGAAGGTTTCTTCCAATGGTGCACCACCACTACTTTAGCTGCTACAAACAATGATATAGCAAATTTATGAACCTTCTGAGAAATCCCCGGCAAGCGGGCGGGCATACAAAACACAATATTCCACCCACCATGGATATATAACAGAAGAAATAGCTGTTAATAATTGCAAAATCAAATTCCAAAAAGCCATGATCTCTGGACAGGACTACCAAATGTGCAAAAAGGTGCCTCTTCTACCTTGCCAACACTGATCCAAGGTGGCTGGAAACATCCGAGAAAGCCTGGCTGGAGTCAAGTACCACTGGTAAAATTGTTTTATAACCATTCTCCACAAGAGACACAGCTATGGAGACCAAAAACAAATGATTGAACATACCTGACTGAGTAAAACAGTCATCCAAATCCTTTTCCCAGAGAGCTACATAAGTGGCAGAAGGATTTGTCTGCACCAAAAGAGCTCTATAAAGTTGCCCCAGAGCCCTCCCAATCTCAATGCCCATTCTAAATGTGTTTCCCCCAACTCCAATTCCACTCGCCCTTTAATTCTAAGAAAAGCCCTCAATTGGTTATAGTGAAATAAATCAGAGTTCCGGAGCCCAAATTCCTCCACCAACTCTTCAAAAGGGATCATCCCAAATCTGATTAAGAGTACGCAAAGAGACTGAGCTCAGCGTAGAAAGGCAGAGTAACACTGATTCAGGGGGAAGTCAGGAAGAAAAGAAATATGGGACAACAAAAAATAATGATGTTCAGGGAAAAACCTCTGTTGTACCCTAAGCCAAGTCTGTAATGGTATCTGCATGAGAATAGGTAGGTCTCCAAGTAATTGACATATTCTATCCACCGGGAGCTAAGGAAGGGCCCACAGGGGAATAGAAGGTATCAAAGATTGTTCCAAACGAAGTCATGGTCTATAGAGTGGACCAACTCAATCTCCCCAAATTTGTAGCTGCGCTGCTTGATGATATAGGGTGAAATAGGGAATCCCCATCCCCCCTCTCATTCGGACCTGATACAAAGTAGCCCGATTAGCCCTCGGAGGCTTCCGCTTCCAAATATAGCTGAAGACCTTCCTATTAAGACGGAAAAATAAACATTTTTGGAATATGAATTGGAAGGGCCATAAAAAGGTAGAGAAATTTAGGTAAAATTATATTATATTACTGATTTCTATTCCGCCTCAACCTTGCAGATCTCGGCGGATTACAAAAGAGACATCTGGAGATTTCCAGGATGATTACAAAGAGACTTCTGGACTTTTCCAGAAGAGTTACAAGAAGAAGAACATTTCCAGAGGAGTTACAAGAAGAATGGTGTAATATAGTTTAAGGAATGCTTACCATAGTTTAGGGAAAGTTTACTATCTTTATAGCATGAATATGCCCCAACCAGGATGTACTTATACCCTCCCATCTGTCCAGGTCGGAAGAAATGTCCTTCAGTTTATTTAGAAAATTATATTTGTACACTGCACTCAAGGTATGTGGCAAATTCATCCCTAGATATCTAATATAATGAGAGGCCCAGGTAAATGAAAACATAGATTTCACTCAACTCACTTCTGCTGCAGTCAGATTAAGATTTAAAAGCTCCGATTTGTGCATATTGATTTTGAAGTCTGACACCGCCCCATAGTCTCGGAGAATGTCCATAAGATTCCCTAAGGAATCCATGAGATTACTAAGCAGCAATAAAACATCATCTGCAAATAACAATACCCGATGATCTACGGAGCCTACCGAGATCCCTGTCACAGTCTCAGACGATCTAATTAAGCGTGCCAGCGGTTCCATGGTTAAAGTGAATAAGAGTGGACACAGCGCACACACTTGTCTGATCCCCCTCAATAATGTAAAAGCATCAGTGTACTGACCATTAATTTGTGTCGCCAGGGGAGATCTATATAGAACCTCAATTCTTTGCATGAAAGAAGCAGAAACATAAGAATTGCCACTTCTGGGTCAGACCGGTGGTCCATCATGCCCAGCAGTCCCCTCACGCGGTGGCCCTCTGGTCAAAGACCAGCGCCCTAACTGAGACTAGCCCTACCTGCGTACATTCTTTTTTTTTTTTTCCTTTATTTATATTTTGAACATATTATCAAGAATAAACTCCTTGTACAGAATATGATTGAGTCAACATAATATAAACAATTGAAGTAACATCTATATGACAAAATTTCTATTTACTTAATCAAAATTAAAGTCCCAAATTGAGATCCAAGATGTTCCTGAGTGAGAAACTATTAAAAGGAAAAAGAATAAATTCAAATTACAAATTAGGCGGTCAGATGAGAGTGGATCAAGAGTAAATTATACATTGAGATTTTCTTAATCCCCTTCAAGGCACCTCCTGGAGAGAAATCCTGTCAGCTGAGAGGGTTCAAAGAAAATATAATTGCAAGATTTATACTTTACAATGCATTTGCAAGGATATCGTAAAAGAAATGATGCCCCCATTGCAGCGACCCCAGGCTTAAGAAGCAAAAATTCCTTCCTTCGTTTCTGAGATTCCCTTGTCACATCCGGAAATATTTGAACTTTATATCCAAGAAATTCTTTATGTCTATTCTTAAAATAAAGCTGTAATATCCAATTTTTATCTGGTGATAAAACCACCGTAGCCAATAGGGTAGCTGGAATAGCTACCTCCTTCATTGAAGATTCCAATAATAATGTTATGTCCATTTGTTCACCCTGACCTTGTTGTTCTAGTGGATGTTGTTCTTCCAAATTTTTTGATGGCAAATAATATATTTTGGAAAAAGGAGGAAAAGCATCATTAGGAACATTAAGAACCTCACAAAAGTACTTTTTCAAAACTTCTTTTGCTGATAAAGAAGGAATCTTTGGGAAGTTCAAAAATCTAAGGTTATTCAACCGCATATTATTTTCCATCATTTCCACCTTTCTCCTAAGGTTAAGATTGTCCTTAATCAGTGTCGTTTGAATTTGAGTTACTTCACTTATCTTTTTATCTATTTTTTCATCGATGTATTTTCCTGTTTAAGTCCATTTATTTCATTTCTTTGTTGTAAATAGTTCTTTAATTTGTGGTGACAATGTTTGTCCCAGAGTTATTACCAAGTCCCAAATAGAGTCTAGAGTAACATTCATGGGTTTAGGAACAGAGAATATACTTGCTTGCATTGTCCCAGCTTCCACAGCAATGGCAGTCTTCTCCCTCTGGGAACCTTGCTCCATTTCAGGTCCCCTCGTTATTCTCACCGCAGTCTCGTCTTCCTCCAGTGCTTCACTCACTTCAGCCTCCCGGGAACCGAAGTCTGCCTCCTCGGGCTGACTACTCTCCCGTGGAGAGCTAGCACGCTGCGGCTGAGGGGGCGGGGTTCTAGCGTCGGGGCTCAGAGTCGACTCTAGCCCAGGGAAACTTGCCGCGACCTCACTCCTTCCCTGCGATTCCAGCGGGCGACTCCCCGATGCAGCTGCTGCCTCTTGATTCAGGCGCCGCAAAAAATCCTCCATGGACATCTGAAGGGGAGTCTCCAGGCGCCTCGAGGCTCCAGAAGCACCTTTCCCTCTCCTTTTCGGCATTGCTGAGGCACAAGGTAAATGTTATTTCGTTAGGATCTCTGGCGGCGTCTGACTCACTCTCATCAGCACGCGGCCATCTTGGATCTTCTGCAAAGTCACCAGTCTACCTGCGTACATTCTGATTCAGAATAAACTTGTCTAACTTTGTCTTGAATCCCTGGTGGGTGTTTTCCCCTATGACAGACTCTGGAAGAGCATTCCAGTTTTCTACCACTCTGGGTGAAAAAGAACTTCCTTACATTCGTACAGAAACTATCCCCTTTCAATTTTAGAGAGTGCCCTCTCATTCTCCCTACCTTGGAAAGGGTGAACAACCTGTCCTTATCTACCAAGTCTATTCCCTTCAGTACCTTGAATGTTTCGATCATGTCCCCTCTCAATCTCCTCTGTTCGAGGGAGAATAGGCCCAATTTCTCTAATCTTTTGCTCTACGGCAACTCCTCCAGTCCCTTACCATCTTAGTCGCTCTTCTCTGGACCCTTTCGAGTAGTACCATGTCCTTCTTCATGTACAGCGACCAGTGCTGGACGCAGTACTCCAGGTGAGGGCGCACCATTACCCGGTACAATGGCATGATAAACTTCTTCAATTTGTTCGTGATCCCCTTCTTTATCATTCCTAGCATTCTGTTCGCCCTTTCTGCCGTCGTTGCACATTGCGTGGACGGCTTCATCGACTTGTCAATCATAACTCCCAAGTCTCTTTCCTGGGAGGTCTCTCCAAGTATCACCCCGGACATCCTGTATTCGTGCATGAGATTTTTGTTACCTACATGCATCACTTTACACTTATCCACTTTGAACCTCATCTGCCATGTTGATGCCCATTCCTTGAGCCTGATTATGTCACATTGCAGATCTTCCAAATCCCCCTGTGTCTTCACTACTCTGAATAACTTTGTATCGTGTGCAAATTTAATCACCTCACTCATCGTACCATTGTCTAGATCAGGGGTGTCCAACCTGCGGCCCCATGAAGTATTTTGTGCAGCCCCGGCCAAGGGCGATGCAGTGTTTTCCTCTGCTGCCCCCAGGTGTTTACCGTCTTGCCGGCTCCCTCCTCTGTCTTGCTGCAGCGTTTGCATGGCCCCAGAAACATTTTTTTCGGCCAATGCAGCCCAAGGAAGCCAAAAGATTAGACACCCCCTGGTCTAAATTATATATAAAGATGTTGAAGAGGCACGCACAGGTCCAAGCACCGAGCCCTGGGGCACTCCACTGGTGATGCTCTTCCAGTCCTAGTATTGTCCATTTACCCCCACTCTCTGTTTCCTATGATCCAGCCCGTTTTTAATCCATGTGGAGTATTTCACCATCGATTCCATGGCTCACAATTTTCCAAAGTAGTCGTTCATGTGGAACTTTATTAAACGCCTTCTGAAAATCCAGATATACAATGTCGACCGGGTCGCCCTTGTTTATCTGTCTGTTTACTCCCTCGAAGAAGTGCAGCAAGTTCGTGAAACACGATCTGCCTTTGCTAAAACCGTGCTGACTAGTCCTCATCAGCCCATGTCTGTCAAGGTGATCAATGATGCAGTCCTTTATCAGCGACTCTACCATCTTTCCCGGTACCGAGGTCAGACTCACCGGTCTGTAGTTTCCCGGATCTTCCCTCGAACCTTTCTTGAAGATCGGTGTAACATTTGCCACCTTCCAGTCTTTCGGAATCTTTCCCGATTTGATCGACAGATTGGCTATTAGTTGAAGCAGTTCAGCTATAGTCCCTTTCAGTTCCTTGATGACCCTTGGATGGATGCCATCCGGTCCCGGGATTTATCGCTCTTAAGCCTATTAATCTGCCTACACACCTCTAGACTGATCGTCAATCCTGTCAGCTTTTCGTCTTCATTTCCAGCATATAGCCTGATGAGTTCCGGTATGCTGTGTACGTCTTCTTTGGTAAATACAGACGCAAAAAATGTGTTCAGTTTGTCGGCGATTGCTTTGTCCTTCCTTTATTCCATGGTCATCCAATGGTCCCACCGCTTCATTCGCGGGTCGTTTCCCATTAATATATCAAAAGAACGGCTTGAAGTTCTTCGCCTCCTTGGCTATTTTTTCCTCGTAGTCTCTTTTGGCCCCTTTTAACACCATATGGCACGTGCGTTGATGTTGTTTGTGCTTGTTCCAGTTTTCGTCCATTTTTGACCTTTTCCATTCCTTAAACAAAGTTTTCTTGTCTCTTATCGCTTCTTTCACCTCTACAGTGAGCCACGCCGGTTCTTTGTTCTTTTTCCTCTTTGATCCCTTGTTGATATGCAGTATATATAGATTTTGCGCCTTGGTGACTGTGTCCTTAAAAAGGGACCAAGCTTGCTCTAGCGTTTTTACAGTGCTTATCTTCTTCCCCACCATGAGTCTCATCCCTTCATAATTCCCTTTTTGGAAGTTCAGTGCCGTGGCTGTCGTTTTGGACTGATATTTCTCCCCTGCGTCCAGATCGAAGTGGTTCATATTGTGATCACTGTTACCCAGCGTCCCTTCTACTTCTACATCTTGTGCCGGTCCTTGTAGGCCATTTAGAATTAAGTCCAGAATTGCATTTCCTTTAGTGTTTTCACACATTTCGAGGCCGCTTTCAACTCCTGACTCCTGCTCCCCATAAGATTCCTATGTCCATCTTACCATTTCTCTCTGTGAGAAACTCCCCAACCCCTATATGTCTTGTTTGTCTGTCTAAATTAGATTATAAGCACTTCTGACCAGGGACCGTCTATTTCATATTAAACAAACATGTTCAGCACTGTGTACACTTTTTAGGGCTTTAGAAATTATAAACAGTGGTAGTAGTTGTTGTTTTGACTTGGTTCACATCTTACCTATCGGATAGAATTTACTCTGTGAAGAGGCAAGACATTGTATGACATACTGTGTTCTTAGCTCTTCTCATGACTCTCCTACAATTGATTGACTTGATTGCATATGTACTGTGCCCCCCTAGATCATTTAATGTCAGCATTTTAATGACAAGCTCTCTACCATTGCTCCTAGTTGAGAAGCAGGAAATTGAAGCTTAATCCTAAAAAAATCCATGGCACTCCTCATATCAGATTCTGGGAAATAAAATCCTTGGTTTCATAATACATAATACCCTCAGCTTTAGGACACAAACTCCCTCAGTTGTGCAAAAGTGGGTTTTCAAACCCAGGATAATCAGATCCATTTGGCAGCTACACGTGTCATCAACTACATAGATCTTGACATACTAACCTGTCCTTAGCCACCTACCATAGATTACTGTAATACCGTATTTCCCTGCATATAGGCTGCACCCATGTATAGGCCGCAGAAAAGGGCAGCCTAAGTTTAAAAACCGGAAGATAAGCCGCCCCATGGTATTAACCACGGCTTATCTTCCAGTACCTCCCCTGCCTTTAAAATCTTCCCTCCACCCCGGTACCTTTTTCGGAGCACCCTGGACGTCGGAAGGCAAATCTCCAGTGGTGCAGGTCAGCTGCGATCTCTTCGGCATCCGGCCTGCCCACGAACTGCCCGCTGAATGGTCGTCAGCTCTCGCAGGACTCGTGAGAACTGACGTCAGTCACTCAGCAAGCAGTGCGGGGGCAGGCCGGATGCCGAAGAGATCGTGGCTGCCCTGCACCACTGGAGATTCGCAGTCCGCCGTCCAGAGGGCTCTGAAAAAGGTACCAGGGGTGGGGGAGATAATTAAAAATTTTTATATAGGCCGCCCCATATAACTAGGCTGCACCCCATACACGGGTTTGTAAAACCCATGTATAGGCCACGGCCTATATATGGGGGAAATACGATACACTCTAAGGGCCTCAGGGCCAAGGAATGACTTCGCCTACAGCTTTTACATAATACATCAATTAAGCTTATACATTCAAATGGAAGGTGAAATTTAATGTGGACAAATAATTCAAATCAGAATTAACTGATGCTAGGGCACCCAAGAAAAAGATATAGGTGTTGTTTAGTCTGCCCAGTGTGCAGCGGTGGCCAAGAAAGCTAGAAATTATTAGTAAAGGGACGGTTAATAAGATCAAGAATTTTACTGTATAATACCTCTGTATCTCTCCATGGTGTATACTCACCTTGAGTATTGTGTACAGTTCTGGTCACTGTATCTCATAAAAGATATAGCGGAACTAGAAAAGGCTCAAAGAAGAGCAACCAAAATGATATAGGGGATTGAACTCCTTTCATGTGAAGAAAGGCTAAAGTGATTAGGGCTTTCAAATGAAAAAGAGACAGCTGGGAGGGGGGATTGAGGTCTACAAAATCCTGAGTATTGCAGAATGGGTAAGAGTAGATCAATACTTTTACTCTTCAAAAAGTACAAAGATTAGGTGACACTCAATGAAGTTACATGGAAATACTTTTTAAAATCAATAGGAGAAAATATTTTTAAGCTCTGGAAATTATTGCCAGAGGATGTGGTAATGCAGTTAATGCAGCTGGTTAAAAAAAAAAGGTTTGGACAAATTCCAGGAGGAAAAGTCCATAGTCTGCTATTGAGACCGACATGGGGGAAGCCACCATAAGAACATAAGCACCGCCTCTGCCGAGTCAGACCATAGGTCCATCATGCCCAGCAGTCCGCTCCCGCGGCGGTCCCCCAGGTCAATGACCTGTAAGTGATCTATTACTCTAAAGCATTTTGTACTGTATAGTAACCCTCTAATTGTACCCTTCAATCCCCTTTTCCTTCAGGAAATCGCCCAATCCCATTTTGAAACCCAAAATCATACTCTGCTCTACCACCTCCTCTGGAAGTTCATTCCAGGTGTCAACCACCCTCTGAGTGAAGAAGAACTTCCTAGCATTTATTCTGAATCTGTCTCCCTTCAATTTTTTTGAGAGCCATCTAGTTTTTGTTGCCCCCGCCAGTCTGAAGAATCTGTCCCTCTCTACCTTCTCTATACCCTTCATGATCTTGTAAGTTCTATCATATCCTCTTTAAGTCCAGGGAAAAGAGCCCCAGCTTCTCCAGCCTCTCAGCATAAGTAAGGTTCTCCATGCCCTTTATCATTTTTGTTGCTCTTCTCTGGACCCTCTCAAGTGTCACCATATCCTTCTTAAGGTACGGCGACCAGTATTGAACCCAGTACTCCAGATGCGGTTGCACCATCGCCCTATACAGCAGGAGGATAACCTCCTTGGTTCTGGTAGTGATACCTTTTTTGATAATGCCCAACATTCTGTTCGCCTTTATTGAGGCCGCTGCTCATTGTGCAGCCGGTTTCATTGTTTTATCCACCAAAACCCCAAGGCCTTTTCTAGGTTTCCTTCCCACCTGCCCTGGGAGTGTTGCTGTTATCTGGGTTTCTGACAGGAACTGGACTGTATGGACCATTGGTCTGACCCAGTATGACAGTTACAGCATCTTTGTGCTCTGAGCTGTTTCCTCCACTGCGATCCTGCCTCTGACATCAGAGGAGGGCGGGACTGCAGCAGAGGAAACAGCTCAGAGCACAAAGACGCTATAACCATGATCTTCGGCTGCAGGATCCAGCAATAAGGTAAATGGTTCGTGGAGGCCAGGAGCAACACGGAAGCCTTCCCGGGGCGGGAGGGGTGCGCAGTCTTTCGGAGGGCAGTCCTTCAGGGGGTGGGACAGGCCTTGGGGGGGGGAGTGCATTCCTTCAAGGGGGGAACAGGCCTTCAAAGGGGAGACAGACCAGGGATGGTGGCATAGGCCTTCGGGGGGACAGGCAGGCCTTTGGGGGGGGCAGTCCTTCAGGAGGTGGGACAGGCCTTGGGGGGTGCAGGCCTTTAAGGGGTGGACAGGCCTTCAAAGAGGGGACAGGCCAGGGATGGTGGCATAGGCCTTCAGGGGGAACAGGCAGGCCTTCAAGGGGGGGGGACAGGACTTCAGGGATGGGGGTACAGGCCTTCAAGGGGGAGGTGCAGGCCTTCAGGGAGGGACAGACCTTCAGGGGAGGGGGACCCTGGTGTAGAAGTACATGGAGAGAGGGAATGGGGGTTCAAAGAGACGTGCATATGCCAGACTTTGGGGGGAAGAAATAATGGAGGAGGAGGGAGAGAGATGATGGACAATGGGATTTAGGGAGAGAAGGAACAGAAAGGGAGAGAAGTTGGACATAAGGGATGGTGTGGATGGGGGGATAGAGATACTGGATAGGAGGGTAGTTGGGAAAAGAAAAGGAGAGATGGTGGACCCTGGGGTGGTGGGGAAGGAGGGAGAGATGCTGGATGAAAGGGTAGTTATGAAAAGGCGGATCTGGTCAGACCCCACTTGGAATACTGCGTCCAACATTGGTCTCCCAACCTAAAGAAAGATATAAAACTGCTGGAGGGGGTGCAGAGGCGAGCAACAAAGCTAGTAATGGGTATGGAGAAACTGGAATACGAGGATCGACTTATGAGACTGGGATTGTTCTCCCTTGAGAAGAGGAGCCTGCGAGGGGATATGATCGAGACCTTCAAAATACTGAAAGGAATCGACAAAATAGAACAGAAAAAACTATTTACATTGTCCAATTTGACATGGACAAGGGGACAAGGAATGAAGCTGAGGGGGGACAAGTTCAGGATGAATATCAGGAAGTTCTGCTTCACGCAGAGAGTGGTGAACACCTGGAATGCTCTCCCCGACGAGGTTATTGTGGAATCAACCGTCCTAGGATTTAAAAGCAAACTAGATGCACATATCCTTATGAGAGGCATAGAAGGATATGGGTAACTACAAATTATAAATACTCACAAAAAATATTCCAGCATATATCCACTACTATAGAGGAGTGAAGCACGAGATGGATATGTTTTTATAAATGGAGAAAAGACCTCAGTTTCTTCCAGGGAAAGGAAAATTCACCTGGAGGACCTCTATGTCTGCCGTATTCAACTTCAAGCAGCATAGGAAAAAACATCCCTGGTCAAAAACTCCATTATAAAATAATATCTGAAAAACTGTTAATATACAGTCCAGAAAATCACAAATCACTTATCTCTTCGATTCACTGTCCTCCAGGTGGGAATTGAATCCAAACAGTTCAAACGACATGTCCAATGTGGGCACTGCTCGATATGTCAAATCACGTTAGACTGTGATCACTTTATTAACCCAGTAGACCAGAAAGTGTATAAACTTAAAACATCTACGACATGTGACTCTAGGGAAGTTATCTATGCAATTCAATGCCCTTGTAAGAAAATTTATATAGGACAAACTTCCCGTTTGTTCAAGACCCGTATAATCGAGCATAGATCTTGCTTAAGCTGTAGAAAATCTGAGGCACCAATGGTACAGCATTGTTTAGACCACAATCATTCCTTTACAGAAATGCGATGCTGGTTTATTGAAAAGCTATCTCCTTCGAAAAAAGGTGGTGACTTTCGAACATTTTTATGACAAAGTGAACAAAAATGGGTGTTTAAATTAAAATCATACATACCTACAGGTTTAAACACCAAAATAGAATGGCGTGCCTTTTTTTGAAAAAATTTTTTTTACGAGGTTACGCCCCTCTATGATGATTGATTCAATGATCAGCATGACCTTCCTTTTTAAACCCTACCTGGAACGCCGGGCCGCCATTTCTTTTAAGAGAATCTGTGAAGCGGTAGCTCAATATTTCAATGTAAGTAGCTGTGAGTTACTCTTTTTAGTGCATTGAAATGTCTTGAAGAATACTTATATGGTGATATTGTATCGTTTTAGAGACCTCCCCTGATGCAGCGTTCTAATAGCGAAACAGGGCCTGTCGGGAGTCTCAAATATATCTTTTCCCACGTTTAGAAGAAAGTTAATGTGGTGAAATCGTTTGAACTGTTTGGATTCAATTCCCACCTGGAGGACAGTGAATCGAAGAGATAAGTGATTTGTGATTTTCTGGACTGTATATTAACAGTTTTTCAGATATTATTTTATAATGGAGTTTTTGACCAGGGATGTTTTTTCCTATGCTGCTTGAAGTTGAATACGGCAGACATAGAGGTCCTCCAGGTGCTTCACTCCTCTATAGTAGTGGATATATGCTGGAATATTTTTTGTGAGTATTTATTATATTCCTCTTGCAATTTTGGATTATTTTATAACTACAAATTATGCCAGGTGTACACCTGGGAGGGCCTCCGCGTGTGCGGATCGCCGAACTTGATGGACCGAAGGTCTTATCCGGAGATGGCACTTCTTATGTTCTTATGTACTGTGGATGGACACACAAAAAAAAAAGAAAGATGCCAGACCTCCGGGAAACGGAAGGGGAGGATAGAGATGGAAGATGGATGGTTAGCAGGGAGAAAGAAGGAGACCCTGGCAAGCAAGTTATCAGAAGACAACCAGAGCCTGGGACCAACAAGATTTGAATAATGACCAGAAAACAAAAGGTAGAAAAACTAATTTCATTTTCCATTTTGTGATTACAATATGTCAGATTTGAAATGTGTATCCTGCCAGAGCTGGTGTTAGACCGCAAACGTGAGCTAGGATTTAAGAGAGAGAGGAAAAGTGTTTTTTGTTTGTTCATTTTGTTTACATCACAGCACCAGTATGGTTAGGAGAAGGCAAAGGGGGTGAAGAGGCTATAAAATAAACCCACCAGGATGTTTGGAAAAAAAAAAACAAAAACACCCAATTAGGCAGGAAAATTGAATCGAATCATCAATTCAGTAGGCTGAATCAAATCAAATCAAAAAAAATTTTTCCTGAATCGGGCAGCACTAGTCTCTACCGCCTACAAAATAAGTGGTCAATGCTAATTGGGAAAAAAAGAAGCTGTAGCAATTTTAGAGGCATGCTAGAAGTAGCTCAGCATGCAGAGAACCCATGTGGTAAAAATAGTGCAGGTCCTTTTCAAGTGCAGCTTAGTAAAAGGGCTCCATGGTCTTAATGGATGCTTCTGTTCCTTTTGGGTATGTTTGTATGGAAACAAGGCTCTCTCTGTATTTATACCTCCGATAAGAGTGGCAGAGGAGCCTAATGGTTGGAGCAGCAAGTTGAGACCCAGGGAAGCCCAGTTGAAACACTACTGTGGCTCTTGGACCTGACCTCCATTGCCTCAGATTGTAAACTCTCTAGGGACAAAGAAATACCTTCTGCCTGCTGTTCCCTCTAAGCTGAGCAGCAGTCCTCCAATTGCATTGCTGCCAGTAGGTGGTGCTGCTTCAGTATTGTGTTTAATTGCTAGGGAGAGGCAGGTTCCCTGGAGTCCTGCACAGTGCCCCCCACTGGCAGGGCTATAGGTGGAGGACTCCTGCTCAGCTTAGAGGAAACATTGCCTGTACCAGATAGTACAGCAATGTGGTCATCCTTTTCTGCAGTCTCTACTTCAGCTACAATATTTTAGAGATGTGGGTCCAGAATTCAATTCAGCTGATTGTCTGAGTATTTTATAATCAAGAAACTTACGCCACATGTTTCAGGGTGCTCCTCAGCTCTTGGCCCAGGTTTTGAATGTAGAGCCACTGTCCCTCCTGCACTGGCTGTCCCGTTAGATACACATTGTCCACAGTCAACTGGGCTTCATCAAACAGCCACTGCACCACAAAGACAGGACCTAGGGAGAAACCAGACAGGAAAAGTCTGAGTATGGAGGGCTTAGAGCTTAAAAGAAACTTAGTTCTGCATCTTGCTCCTTCCCTCTTTCACTTACATTGAAGAGTTGGGTAAATTTTATAGCCAAAGAAACAATTCCACTCCTCTCCCTGCTCAAATTGCTGTTTGCAGCGTTCAGGGACAATTCCATTCCAGTACCTAGAAGATGAGCAAAGATAGGGCTATGTTCCCTGCATTACTTATGGACTGAGTAGCACAGGGCATATGCCATGCTTGGAGAGGTGTACCTGATGCCCTTGCGGATGGCTTCTGTTGGGGCGCATGTGATAGTATCTAAGCAGTCCGTCCTTCGATACTGTTTGTTATCAAGGAACCAGCCAGAGTCAGACAAGCCACGGACCTGAATTGCAGGAAATCCCATGTTCTCCAGTTGCTTAGCCACACGATCCACATTCAGAAGCACACCTGTGCCTCCAGCACTGCCAGGAGAAGGTCACACACATCAGCATGTGAAAGACTACTGTGCACAGTAGGAAAAGCAGAAGCCTGAATTCTTACACACGCCCTGCTAAAGCAGAATCTCTGGATCAAACAAGTGCTACATGTACTAAACGGGAAAAGGAGAAACTCTGATTTCTAGATCAGTCCTTAAAGGACAGTTACTGCCTGGGGTCTAGGAGCTTAGCTGAAATGTTATCTAATGATGTACAATCCAGCTGACATCAGTTCAGTAGAAGCTCATTTCCACTTGAGCTCCATAATATAATGTACCCAACGCATTCACTGAGGTGAGTATTGACTCTGGTTTTTGTTTAGCGTGATAATGTAATCTGCTCACATATTCCCACTGAGAACTGCTAAAGATACTGTGCAAAAGAAGGGACTGCTAAAAAGTTCTCAGCCCAGCCAAGAGAGAATGATGTGGAGCCATGAAACCTACAAGTTATTCAACACTTTTCGTTTCATGACTCATCATTCTCTTCCTGGTTGAGCTGAGAACTTTTCAGCAGCCCCTCGTATTGTGATGTCATAATGTCTCATCCCATCAATGCCTAAGAGCCAACCTCATCGTTGATGTCATAGTGGCTTGGTTTCCCTATACTTGGGCCCATTTACTAGATGCATTTGCCTCATAGAAGTGAAAAGTGTCAAGAAAAGTGTGGAATAACTTGGATGTTTCATGGGTCCACATTATTCTCTTCTTGGCTGGGCTGAGAACTTTTCAGCGGCCCCTCATAAGCCTATACCTGCAGATCTTAAGTGGGGTCTGTTGGGTTAGAATCTGCATTCAGGAGTAAGAAAGAGAAATGTGTACTGAACCTGATTTTAAAATGCTTCTAGCCAAGCACTGAAAGGTTTCCTAGGTTGGCAGGGTGAAAAAAGATGTGGGGCAACTTCCTGGAATACAACAGGATGACATGGTCCCTGAGAGACAAATTGCACATTTTGCAAAGATATGGGCCCAGCTGTGGCATACAGTAGACATGTGTCAGTGACATGAAGCAGAAGCACATCTGTGTGGGGTAGAGAGCGAGGACAGATAGACTTCTAGATGGGGAAATGAAAAACATTGTTTGAAATGTTTGTATTCAAATGCCAGAAGCCTAAGGAACAAGATGGGAGAGTTAGAATATATTGCACTAAATGAAAAGATAGCTATAATAGCCCCTTCTGAGACCTGGTGGAAGGAAGATAATCAATGAGACAGTGTCATACCGGGGTACAAACTATATTGCAGCGAGAGGGTGGATTGAAACGGTGGAGGCATAGCATTTTATGTTAAGGAGGTCCTTGGATTGAAAATTCTACAGGAGCAGAAACACACCTTGGAATCCCTGTAAGTAGAGATTCCATGTGTAAAGGGGAAAAGGATAGTTTCAAGTTTATTAAGATTTTGATTTACACGCAATGTCAAATATTTTCAATGCGTATTACAAAAATTAAAATTTGGGGAAATAAATTGCTTAAACAGTGATAGAAGTCTACTACTGTCTGCTGGACCAGGATTAACAGACAGATGCTGAAATGTTATCAGAAATTAGGGAAGCTAACAAACTGGATAACACAATACACTTCTCCCTCCGTATTTGCTGTGATAGGGGATTAACAGAACCACAAATACAGAAAAACCGCAAGTAACTTTTTCATGTTATTCTCTGTTTTCTATTAAACCGCGAATAACATGGTAGGAGACCTGGCCTGTTCCTGAAGGAGAGGCGACAGACGGCGGAGAAAGTGCTAGGAATCAGCGATTTTCTCTGTAAACGCTTGGAATCAGCGATTTCTCTATGCAAGCTGATGTAATTTTGGGAGAGGAGCCAGCAAGCTAAAAACTGTGAATAATCGAAACCATGATTGCTGAAACTGCGAATACAGAGGGAGAAGTGTAGTAATGTGTGATTTTATAAGATATACGGGGACAGACTTAAAGATCTCAATATGTATACTTTGAAGGATATGCAGGAGAGGGAACATATGATAGAGACGTTTAAATACTTATGTGGTGTAAATGTGCAAGAGTCAAATCTTTCATTTGAATGGAAACTCTGAAATGAGGGCATAGGATGAAGTTAAGAAGTGATAGGCTTAGAAGTAATCTAAGGATACTTTTTTACAGAAAGGGTGGTAGATTCCTAGAATAGTCTCCCGGTAGAGGTGGTGGAGACAAAGACTGTGTGTGAATTCACAAAAGCAAGGGACAGTCGCATGGGATCTCTTAGGAAAAAGAGGAGATAGTGGATGCTGAGGATGGGCAGACTGAAAGCACCATTTGGCCTCTATCTGTAGTCATGTTTCTATGTTTTTGTGTTACCCCGATATTGACTGGGTAAAAGTAACATCAGGGCATGATAGGGAGGTAAAATTCCTTGATGAAATCAAGGACTGCTTTATGGAACAGCTGGTTCAGGATCCGACAAGAAGTGAAGTGATTCTAGACCTAGTCCGTAGGGGAGCATATGATTTGGTACATGAGGTGATGATCCTGGGGGTCATTTGGCAACTGTGATCATAACATGATCAGATTTGATATAATCTTTGGAGTAAGTACATACAGGAAATCCAATATAATAGCATTTTTCTTTAAAAAAAGGAGACTATGATAATATGAGGGGACTGGTAAAAAATAAACTTAGGGCTCCTTTTACTAAGGTACGCTAGCATTTTTAGCACATGCAGAATATTACCGTGCGCTACACCGCGTGCTACGCAGCTAGAACTAATGCCAGCTCAATGCTGGCATTAGTGTCTAGCGTGCGTGGCAATGTAGCGCGCGCTATTCTGTGCATTAATGCCCTAATGCAGCTTTGTAAAAGGAGCCCTTAGTAGTGCTGCCCGATTCACGATTCAAATCGGTTCACCGATTCACTTCGGGTGAATCGATTCGAATCGATTTAAATTTTAAAAAAATTGGCTTCCCGATTCAGACCTTCTCCCCTCGCCCCCTAAAGCAGGAGCGGCAGCGCTGCTCTTGCTGGCTGGCCGCTGCCGCACCTGTTTTAGAGGGTGAGGAGGGAGGGTCAGTCGGGAAATGCTGCAGTCCGGCTTCCCTCCTGGCCTCCCCGAAGGACTGCCCCCCCTGAAGGACTGCCCCCGAAAGACTGCGCACCCCCTCCCCCCGGGAAGGCCTCCGTGTTGCTTCTGGCCTCCCCGAACCATTTACCTTATTGCTGGAGCCTGCAGCCGAAGATCGCGGTTACAGCGTCTTTGTGCTCTGAGCTGTTTCCTCCACTGTGATCCTGCCTCTGATGTTAGAGGAGGGCGGGACTGCAGCAGAGGAAACAGCTCAGAGCACAAAGACGCTGTAACCGCGATCTTCAGCTGCAGGCTCCAGCAATAAGGTAAACGGTTCGGGGAGACCAGGAGCAACATGGAGGCCTTCCCGGGGGGTTGTGTAGTCTTTCGGGGGGACAGTCCTTCGGGGGAGGCAGTCCTTCAGGGGGGCAGTCTTTTGGGGGGCAGTCCTTCAGGGGTGGGACAGGCCTTGGGGGGTTGCAGGCCTTCAAGGGGGGGAACAGGCCTTTAAGGGGGGGACAAGCCAGGGATGGTGGCATAGGCCTTCAGGGGGGACAGGCAGGCCTTCGGGGGGGGGCAGTCCTTCAGGGTGTGGGACAGGCCTTGGGGGGGTGCAGGCTTTTAAGGGGTGAACAGGCCTTTAAGGGGGGTGCAGACCTTTAAGGAGGGACAGGCCTTCAAAGAGGGGACAGGCCAGGGATGGTGGCATAGGCCTTCAGGGGGAACAGGCAGGCCTTCAAGGGGGGGGGACAGGCCTTCAGGGATGGGGGTACAGGCCTTCAGGGGGGGACAGACCTTCAGGGGAGGGGGACCCTGATGTAGAAGTACATGGAGGGAGGGAAGGGGGGTTCAAAGAGATGTGCATATGCCAGACTTTGGGGGGAAGAAATAATGGAGGAGGGAGAGAGATGATGGACAATGGGATTTAGAGAGGGAAGGAACAGAAAGGGAGAGAAGTTGGACACAAGGGATGGTGTGGAGGGGGGGATAGAGATACTGGATAGGAGGGTAGTTGGGAAAAGAAAAGGAGAGATGGTGGACCCTGGGGTGGTGGGGAAGGAGGGAGAGATGCTGGATGAAAGGGTAGTTAAGAAAAGGTGGATCTGTGGATGGAGACGAAAAAAAAAGAAAGATACTAGATCTCCAGAGGAGGGAAGGGAAACGCAAGGGGAGGACAGAGATGGAAGATGGATGGTTAGCAGGGAGAAAGAAGGAGACCCTGGCAAGCAAGTTATCAGAAGACAACCAGAGCCTGGGACTAACAAGATTTGAATAATGACCAGACAACAAAAGGTAGAAAAACTAATTTCATTTTCCATTTTGTGATTACAATATGTCAGATTTGAAACGTGTATCCTGCCAGAACTGGTGTTAGACCGCAAACGTGGGCTAGGATTTAAGAGAGAGAGGAAAAGTGTTTTTTGTTTGTTTATTTTGTTTACACCACAGTGCCAGTGTGGTTAGGAGAAGGCAAAGGGGGTAAAGAGGCTATAAAATAAACCCACCAGGATGTTTGAAAAAAAAAACACCCAATTGGGCAGGAAAATCGAATCGAATTGAAAAACCAATTCAGTAGGCTGAATCGAATCAAATCGAAACTTTTTTGCTGAATCAGGCAGCACTAGCCCTTATAGGAGCAGCTACAAAAGGTCAAAAATTTATATCAGGGGTAGAGGTTATTAAAAAAAATACCATCTTGGGAGGAGCTACCTGAGTTGGTGTGTGCTTGAGGAGACCTCGTTTGCCTTGGCCAGCGGCAGCAGCAGCTTATTCTTCAATTCTTCCACCTTATCTAGTGCCCATTTCGGACAGGCACCTGGGGAGATGGACAATGACGTCATCCAGGTCCGTCTCCAGCTGAAAAGCAAGCTGCAGCCAAGGCGATTTTGAGGAGCTATCGGAGTTGGTATGTGCTTGAGGAGACCTCGCTTGCCTTGGCCAGCGGCAGCTTATTCTTCAATTCCTTCACCTTATCTGGTGCCTGTTTCAGACAGGCACCTGGGGAGATGGACGGTGACGTCATTTGAGTCTGTCTTCTCCAGCTGAAAAGCAAGCTGTAGCCGTGGTGATTTTGAGGAGCTACCAGAGTTGGTGTGCGCTTGAGGAGGCCTCGTTTGCCTTGGCCAGCGGCAGTGGCAGCTTATTCTTCAATTCCTCTGCCTTATCTGGTGCCCATTTCAGACAGGCACCTGGGGAGATGCACAGTGACGTCATCCGGGTCCGTCTCCTCCAGCTGAAAAGCAAGCTGCAGCCGCTACGCACGGCTGCAGAATGCGGCCAAGGGGCGCTGCCAAAGAGCACACTCTAAGGGGCAGGTTCTGCCCCTGGGGAGCCCCTTTGGAGCACCGAGTAGTAACGAGGATTCTGGGACAGTACTTTTATTGGGGTAAGAATTAATTTACTTTAATCCATGGGTAAAAGAAAGGTTAAAACTAAAAATTATATCCCAGCTCTGGTTGGCCCTATGGACCGTCATTTGACCGCACCTTTGACAACCCCAGTAACTCAAGATATTTTATCTGTATCGGGAGCATCGATTAGTCCCCTCGACAGAACTCCTCCCCTTCCACCAGTCTGGAGCTATGGGACCTGCAGATCCCATAGAATCCCTGGATGATTCTCTAAAATCTTCCTCAACTCCCTCTAAACTGCAGTTTGCAGCATTACCTAAAATGATTTCCTTACCAGAGAGTAATGGGGAAGACTTGAGACCATCTGAGGAACCAAAGGACATTACCCTGAAAGATTTATGGCCAGTTAATATAAGGGTAGAAGGGCTGTTAAGAACAGTAATTAAACAATCTTCAGATCTCTCATCTGATGTTGTAAAAAAAATGTGAGAATGTTGATTCAAATTTATAGTTATTGGATAATACATAGTAACATAGTAGATGACGGCAGAAAAAGACCCAAATGGTCCATCCAGTCTGCCCAATAATAAGATAAAGACAATTGAATCACAGGTTTCCACACTGCAGCAAGTTTCTGTGTCTGCAGTAAAAGACTCATGTATTATCCATTCCAAGTTTGAACAAATGGAAACTATGACACAATCAAAGAATCTCCGCTTTGTCAATTTTCCAAAAACTCATTTGATATCTGCTGAAATTTTGCTTAGGAAATATTTTAAGGAGATATTGGGATTAACAAATGCAGAGTCCTTGCAAATAATGAATTGTTATTATATTCCTCAGAAAAATAAAATATCATCTGATCAAGAGACTGACCTATTAGTCTCTGCAGAGATTGATTTGACAGAATTCCTGGAGGACTCCCAGAATACTATACTAGATAGGTCTACTCTCCTGATCACTTGCTGTAGTGAATTTGATAAAAATTTGATGAGATCATATTTTAAGAATAGATCTGTGAAATTTTGTGGTGATCTCGTATCAATTTTTCCTGATGTTGCTAGAGCAACACAATATCATCGAAAATAATTTCTTAAATTAAAATTTCGAGTACTAGGTTTGAAAGCTGTTTTTTTTTCTTAAACTTTCCATGTAAATGTATCATTAAGTTTCAACAAAAAGAATTTATATTTTGGAATCCTTTGCAATTACAACAATTTTTGAGTAAACAAGAATTATTTGGGTAAAAGGAGGTTGGTAATGATTGCTGATCTTTGTTCGGAGTTAAATATAGCACAAGTAAGTTTTGGCCCAATAATATGGGCTATATATTTTTATTTGTAATAATAAGGGAATATTTAGTAATTCCTCCTCTATTTGTGGGCTAGAAAGATATCTAATGAGGTGTGATTTTTTTATTTGAAGGATTATGACTTCTGTTATCTTTATTCTTTTGCTGTTCTGTTTGAACTGTAAATGTTGAAAATTATAAAGAAAAAAAAATAATACCATCTTGGAAGAACAGACTAGATATATTCCATATATAAAAAAAAGAGAAAGGAAGACCAAACAGCAGCTGTTGTGGTTAAAAAGTGAAGGAAGCTATTCAAACTAACAGAAAATCCTTCAGAAAGTAGAAGGATCCAACTGAAAATAATAACCAGCATAAGGAATGGCAAGTCAAATGCAAGGCACTAATAAGGAAGGTGAAGAGAGACCTTGTAAAGAAGATTGTATTGGAGACAAAAACACATAGTAAGAACTTTTTTAGATATATTAGAAGCAAGAAGCCAGCAAAAGAATCAGTTGGAGTGCTAGATGACCAACATGGATCTAGTCAAGGGAAATCTTACCTCAACAATCTACTACATTTCTTCAAATGGATGAATAAACATGTGGATAAAGGTAAGCTGGTCAATATTGTGTATCTAAATTTTGAAAAAGTATTTGACAAAGGACTTCATGAAAGACTTCTGAGAAAATTAGAAAGTCATGGGATGTCCTATTATGGATTAAGAACTGGTTGAAAGACAGAAAACAGAGTAGGTTTAAATGGTCAACATTGGGGTTCCTTTAAAACTGGTGATGCTTGCATATAGGAAAGCCTGAAAATCTTATGATTCAAACATTTACTTTAAAAAATAGGGACTCCAGCATACAGAGAAGGAAAAGCCTCAGAATGTGAAACTGCTGCAATTTGTAGCAAGCAGGATCAATTGCAAACAAACCTCAATGGCATAAAATCCTCCTCAAAGACTCTTCTGTCCTATAATTTAAACTGAGTCAAATTAAATGTTAACATATCATTTCAGAGTTCTTTACACATTCTTTCTGTGTCCAATGCGTTTGCATAATGATAATGATTAAACAACTGAAGTCCCATTAAAACTTCTCTTGCTCAAAATAATGTTGACTTTCTAGATCAGTGGTTCCCAACCCTGTCCTGGAGGACCATTAGGCCAGTCGGTTTTTCAGGATAGCCCTAATGAATACGCATCAGAGAGATCTGCATATAATGGAGGTGCCAAGCATGCAAATCTGCTCCATGCATATTCATTAGGGCTATCCTCAAAACCCGACTGGCTTGGTGGTCCTCCAGGACAGGGTTGGGAACCACTGGTCTAGATAACTTCTCATCCATGCACCAAGAAATTCCCAATAAGGTAACATCTTGCATGGTGAACTTTCTCATGTCTTCTAAAAGAGAGACCAGGGTGATGAAGCTTGTAAACAATGCCAAACCCACGCTGACGGTGTCCAGCCAGCATTTCACTATAGCTGTATCAGGGCAAAACCGGGCTTCTTCAATTTGGAACATTTACTCCCTGCTCATCGGCATCACCAGTTTTAAAGAGACACTAGTTATTTTGGTATAAGAATCGTTTTGTGCACTCTTGCTTTATTGACAGATATTTTTGGATTAAATAGTGAGGTTCCCCAGGGGTCTGTGCTGGAACCACTGCTTTTTAACATATTTTTCAATAATCAAGAAGTGGGAATGACTAGTGCGATAATTAACTTTGTGTCATCAGCAAATTTGTTTACATTTGTTACAAGAGGATTGTGAAAAATTGCATTAAAATGACATTTAATGTGAGCAAGTGCAAAGAGATGTATGTGGGGAAAAGGAAGCTGAATTATACCTATGTCATGTGTTAGGAGTTAGTGCCCAGGAAAAGGATCTAGATGTCATTTATTTGAGGATACATTGAAACACTCAACTCAGTGTGAAAGCAAATCGAATGTTAGGAAAGGAATGGAAAACAGAGATGAAAATGTTATACCACCCTTGTATCACTCCATGGTGTTATTGAGAAAGACATGGGGGAAGCCACTGCTTGCCACTGAATTGGTAGCATGGAATGTTGCTACTCCTTGGGTTTTGGCCAGGTACTAGAGATCTGAATTGGTCACTGTGAGAACGGGCTACTGGGCTTGAAGGATTGGTCTGACCCAGTAAGGCTAGTCTTATGTTATGTGGCTGCACCTCGAATACTGTGTGCAATTCTGATGGCCGTATCTCAAAAAATATATATTGGAAAAGGTACAGAGAAGGGTGATAAAAATGTTAAAAGGGATATGGCAACTTTCTTATCAGGAAAGGATAGAGTGGGTCGGGCTTTTCAGTCTGGAGAAGAGACGGCTCAGGGGAGATATGATAGAGCTTTACAAATACTGAGTGGAGTGAAATGGGTAGATGTGAATCACTTGTTTACTCTTTCCAAAAATACTATGACTAGGGGCATGTGACGAAGCTACTAAGTGACCGATTTAAAACAAACTGTAGAAAATATTTCTTACTCAACATGTTGTAGTGAAAACAGTTAGCTTAGCAGGGTTTTAAAAAGGTTTGGATAACTTCCTAAGATGGACTGGGGGAAATCCACTGCTTATTCTGAGGATAAACAGCATAAAATCTGTTTTTTCTCCTTGGGATCTTGCCGGGTACTGTTGGAAACTGGATACTGGGTTTGATGGACCTTCAGTCTGTTCCAGTATGGCACTGTTATTGATCTATGACCTTTGTGGTGGTGTTTCCCCTCTGATTTGCTTGGTTTGCAAATGATATGAACCCACTTTAGTTAGAAAATTGGAGTAACATTTAGTGATTCTGTAGTGAAAGTTTTTAAAGTGAGAATTGTCTTCAGGATGAACATTTACTGATCTAACATTTTTATACTGGCTGCCATTTGGGACTTTAGTATTGATTGTACCAATTTGTACATCAGATGTTCAATAAAAAAGGAACAGAAATGTTAAAGAAAAATCTTGTAAACTGATCTTGAGTATCCCTACAAAGAGCAGCATAGCAAATAAATTAATAAAAGAACCTCAACTAAACCTGTATGTCAAATGAACTCGAGACAATCCAGAAGGGAGAGCAATGGGCTCTAAAGAAAAAAAGTATATGTGATGGTACTTTGCTGGTATCGAACCCCAAAAGGACAGGTCAGGTTTTCAGGCGATTCCTCAAGGTCTGGGAGTAAAGACAAGGCCATAGAATAAGGGGAAAACTGAGAGCTAGCAGGATATGAGTAGAGAGAGAGAAGCCTTCCTCTTATATGGTGGGTCTGCCAAAAAATTCCAACATTCAATCACAAAAGCTAAGGAGAAAGCAGTAGGTACCAAAGTTAAGTTAAAAGAGATGAAATATCCGGGGGGGGGGGGAGGGTTTAGAGCAGCCAGCTCACTTTTAACAGAAACTTGGAAAAATTAAGAACCTCTCTTGCTAGAAGAATTTGAAGTGAAACAGGTATGTAGTCTAAACATAAGACATGATAAGAGACAAATTCTAAAGCAGTGGCTCTGGTTCATTCAGTGAACTGAAAAACATAGAGGAGCTGTTTTCTAATTAATCCAACTGATTGCGAGAGAAGAAACCCTTTACCAAGTTCACTTTCCAAACCACTCTGTTGTTGCATCTGAAGAGGTCGGAAGGGGGATTTAAGAAAAAGGGGTAATCTTGTACGATTAATGGTGTTTGGTTTTCTGTTGTTAATATCTTGTTCATTTGGCATTTCCATGAGGTCTCCAACACTGTTTCAACAGAATCTTATGGAAGATTGTTATACTGGAAATGAGAATGAAAAATAAAGACTGACAGAGTGGCATGTTGATGCTTTCAGAAACAGAGATGCCCCTTTCCATCCTGTATTCTATGAGCAATTCAGTCTCCATACCTGCTACCAGCCAGCAGTAGAACTTTGGCCATGTCTAGGCCTTTCCCCAGCAACTCCTTCACCACCTCCTGGATAATATGTACTCCCATAAAGGCATAATCATCTGGAAAGGAGAAGAAAGACTGAGACCAGAATGGATTTGACTTATGCAGTTTCCCTGTCCTCTTCCAATGAGAAGAAAATTGACAGAGCCCAGAAAACTCCAGTGTGTACCAGCACTCACTTTGATCAGACATTGGTGATGCTCCACTCCACACATCACTAGAGCAATACGGGATGAACCTGCAGATACATGGGAACAGACAGCAGATGTAACATTAAGCCTGTCCACAATGATATCCATGACTCATTTCCATATTTTTTTTTACATTTCCTTAGTTTGGAAGGTTCAGATCCAACACAGAAAATCCCCAGGGCCTCAATTCTTACACCATATTTGCATTCCACCAGTGGGGGTTCTCTTCTGGCTGAGAGGACAAGATTCCAGTGCCTGCAAATGACAAAGAGAGAGCATATCAGGAGAGCCACTAAAGGGGCAGAACAGCTGTATCTTGGGGCAAAAGTGCACAAGTAGACTCGGGAGTAGCTTAGTGGTAACCCTGCTTCTCCCACAGCTGCTCCTTGTGACCTCGGGAGGTCATTTTACTCTCCATTACTTCACATATGACTCAGCTTGTAAGCCGAGACGGGCAGGGAAACAGCCTATCTTGGCTTTGGAAAAAAAGACAAATCTAAAATCCAAATCCAGAGTGATTCTGTTGCTAACAATGTATCTGCTATTTATACCCATCAAAGATTACAAAGTGACGTACAATATATAATTTTCAAATGAGGGGGACATACAATATAGGGATAGACAAACGTGCACCTCAAGGGGAAATTAGGGAAGAACTACAATTTAATATAGGAAAGAGAACAAATAAGGGTAGAACAATAGGGGTTATATTATATTAGATCAGTGCTTGCCTACTTCAATTAAGAATGTTAACTCAGTTTAAGGGACTCGCTAATCAGTTAAAAGCGTCTCGATATAGGAAACTTTTTAGGTTTGATTTAAATTTCTCAAGGTTCTTTTCTTCTCTTATCTAAGCGAGTAATAAGTTCCATGTACGTCTAGTATTTATGGTTCGTAGGGATGGAATAGTAAGTAGGTTTTTATCCTCAGATCGTAAAGAGTGGAAAGGAGAATATGGAATAACAAGTCAATCTAGGAATAACGGTGTGTTGACTTGTAGAACTTTAACTGTAATGAGTGCCTGTTTATAGGTTATGTTTAAATTTGTTTTATTATCAGCGACAAGCAATCAACATAAAATACAAGCCAAACATAGTGCAATACAAAGCGATTAAGCCCCCCCTTTCCCTCCCTCCCCCCCCTTCCCACCCCCCCAAAGAGGGAACAGCCACTGTCATATATGCCTGAGTGTAGTCACTCCAATAATCGAGCTTTCGCTACAGGAGACAAAGTAGAACAAAAAGGTCTCCAACAACGTAGAAATAATTCCCCTTTTTTGGAATGCATATCAAGAACGTCCTGTCTCTCATAACCAGCCCAATAAATCATCTGAGTCCGCCACTGTGAGACAGTAGGCGTTTGCGGTGACAGCCAGCATTGTAAAATGGTCTTTATGCCCACCAGAATAGTCCTTTGAACAAATGCATGTATTCCTGGCCTAACTGGGTCCAGTGAAAATTTCAAGGTAAAGAGAAAAGTCGACGTCTGTGTCCAGGAGCAGTTCCACATGGACCTGTTTATAGGTTATTCGGTGGTTGATAGGAAGCCAATGTGCGTTATGGTGTTACATGGTCAAATTTTCTTTTACCTGTAATAATTTTTATTAAAGTATTTTGTATCATAAGAAATGTAGAATTTTAAAACTTCAGAACAAAAAAGCTGCTGCTTCTGGCAGATCCATCTCAGATAAAACTGCTAAGGTGAATCCCCCATTTTAGACTCTTTGCCTGGAAAGTGAAGAGTACAGATCAGAATGGGTGGATTTAACATGATCAAATTGCAAAGCAGGCTGTAGAAATCTGCCATGTGCCCCTCTGCCTGCTTAGAGGTTTAGATAAGCTGCTATTGTTATGCATCCCATTGGCGAGGGAAATTGCACACCTACATTTGATTGCCAAATGGACACATAGAGGCGTATTTTCAAAGCACTTAGACTTACAACGTTACACAGTAACCTATGGAACTCTGTAAGTCTAAGTGCTTTGAAAATGAGCCCCACACTCATTTGGATATGGAGGGAAAATATTGCCAGCAGCTCAAGGCATCAGGTACCAGCCCTGGCTCCAAATGAGCTAGAACTAAAAAGGAAACATCCAGGGTGGAAAAAGAAAAACACAATGGGCTTTATCTGCTGTTATTTTGAGCTGATTGTGACGGCATCCAAGTAGCAGATGCAGTCTAACGAGGACAAGTGCAAACTGCGAAGCATTGCAAATGACACTAAACTCTTCAAAGTATTTAAAACACATGCGGATTGTGAAAAATTGCAGGCAGACCTTAGGAAATTGGAAGATTGGGCAGATGAAATTTAATGTAGAGAAATGCAAAGTGATGCGCATTGGGAAAAATAACCCAAATCACAGTTACCGTAGACAATACGATGAAACCTTCCACCCAATGTGTTGCGGCGGCCAAAAAAGCAAACAGGATGCTAGGAATTATTAAAAAAGGGATAGTTAACAAGACTAAGAATGTTATAATGCCCCTATATCGCTCCATGGTGTGACCTCACCTGGAGTATTGCATTCAATTCTGGTCTCCTTATCTCAAGAAAGATATAGTGGCGCTAGAAAAGGTTCAAAGAAGAGCGACCGAGATGGTAAAGGGGATGGAACTCCACTCGTATGAGGAAAGACTAAAACGGCTAGGGCTCTTCAGCTTGGAAAAGAAACGGCTGAGGGGAGATAGGATCGAAGTCTACAAAATCCTGAGTGGAGTAGAACGAGTACAAGTAGATCGACTTTTCACTCCATCAAAAATTACAAAGATTAGGGGACACTCTGTGAAGTTACAGGGAAATACTTGTAAAACCAATAGGAGGAAATATTTTTCACTCAGAGAATAGTTAAGCTCTGGAATGTATTGCCAGAGGTTGTGGTAAGAGCAGTTAATGTAGCTGGTTTTAAAAAGTTCCTGGAGGGAAAGTTCATAGTCTGTTATTGAGAAAGACATGGGGGAAGCCTCTGCTTGCCCTGGATCGGTAGCATGGAATGTTGCTACTTCTTGGGTTTTGGCAGGTACTAGTGACCTGGATTGGCCACCATGAGAACGGGCTACTGGGCTTGATGGACCATTGGTCTGACCCAGTAAGGCTATTCTTATGTTAACACATGGAATGAGAATCCAAACTCCAGGCCACCAGGAAAAGGCCCTTGTGGTCACTGTGAACAATGTGTTCAAATTCTTGGCTCACTGTGGCACAGTGGTTATAACAACATTAAAAGATTAGGGGAAGATATTCCAATCTCCTCGCCATTTAAATCACTTGTGTGGGGCTATTTGGGATATTCAGTGGCACTTACTCAGCAGCATTGTCCAGTTATCCCCTCTAATGGCCTATGAAACTGGCTAGTATGTGGGCAGAATACAAGCAATCGGCTGCAATGTTCAGTCTATTTGCAGCTCAACAATTGCATACATTTGGACAGCGAAATAGTCATCCTGACTTCATGTGGAGATAACCAGGGTCGAGTCTGAATATTGGCCAGTGTCTGCTTCACTTCTGGTTCAGCAAATACACCTTGATATTCAGTGCCAGGAGCGTGCATGCTGCGTCATTGAATACGGGACTGCAAGTTGCCATGAGACACTGTGGCAGCCATTTTGAAAGGCCATCTTGAGGGGGCTTCGCTCTTGCCCCTTCTGGACTACCAGGTATTTATTAGGCCCCCCCACATGGGGAGGAGGTGGGGGGCTGGCCTGGCAGGGAAAGGAAGCGGTCATCCTTGGGGGAATTTCATTGAGCCAGGTCAACAAGATTTAGCCCCTCCCCCCCATATTCAGCACCAGTGCCCAGACATGGCCTGGCACCAAATATGGAGAGAAAGGGTGGTTGTGAATTGCTTGTTCACTGTTTACAAAAATACTAGGATCAGAGGGCATGTGATGTAGCTACTTAGTAGTAGATTTAAAACAAACTGGAGAAAATATTTCTTCACACAATGTGTAATTAAATTCAGGAATTTGTTGCTGGAGAATGTGGTGAAATCAATTAGCTTAGTGGGGTTTAAAAAGGGTTTGGATAATTTACTATAAGAGAAGTCCATAGGCCATTATTGAGATGGCTTGGGGAAATCCTAGGATAGTTTCAAGTTTATTACATTTTTGTTATGTACACAATATCAAAAGCTTTAAAGCGTATAACATGTTAAAAATGGGGGGTAGAACAAAACTCTTTAACATAATTACAATCAAATTCTAACCATTCTAATACATAACTGGTACGGAAGGTGAAAGGGATGAACTACAATCTTTAAAGAGAGAGAGAAAACATTTAGCGGGGAATACATTTGGTAGGTAACACAGAAAGGAAAAAAAAAGAATCTATAATCTATATTGAAATCTAATTTAGATCTAAGAAGTTTGGTGATTTGTAAAATTGTGTTGTCTATTTTTCAAAAGCGTCCTTGAACAAAAAACCTTTTTAAGGAACGCTTGAATTTTTCTAAAGAAGATTCATTACGAATATAAACTGGTAAATTGTTCCAAAGCTGGGATGCTATAACTGAGAAAATGGTAGATCTTCTGGTTCCTATTATCTTTAATGAAGGAATAGTCAATAGCTGTTGTTGTGTTGATCTCAATGCCCTGGATGGAGAATACGGTGTTAAGAAATGATGTAGAAAAGTTGGAGCATGAGTTTGTTGAATTTTAAAAGTTAACAGTAAAATTTTAAAGGTTATTCTATGTGTGATTGGTAGCCAATGAGCTGCTTGTAGAAGTGGTATAACATGATCATATTTTTTTGAGTTAGTGATAATTTTTATTGCTATGTTTTGTATTATCTGTAATCTTCTTATTTCTTTTTGTGTTATGCCCTGATATAAAGAGTTACAATAATCCAGCCTTGAAATGATTAATGAATGTATTAGAATGATAAGCAGCATAGAATCTGTTTTGCAACTTGGGATCTAGCTAGGTACTTGGGACTTGGGTTGGCCACTGTTGGAAACAGGATACTGGGCTTGATGGGCCTTTGGTCTGTAATTCTTACCAGTATGGTAATTCTTATGTTCTTATGTGAGCCAAATCTAGGACAATCAAGCCATTGTGACATCACTGCTGAGATTGGCTCTTAGGCATTGGAGAAATGAACATAAGAATAGCCTACTGGGTCAGACCAACGGTCCATCAAGTCCAGTAGCTCGTTCTCACGGTGGCCAATCAAGGTCCCTAATGCCTGGCCAAAACCCAAAGAGTAGCAACATTCCATGCTACCGATCCAGGACAAGCAGAGGCTTCCCCATGTCTTTCTCAATAACAGACTATGAACTTTTCCTCCAGGAACTTGTCCAAATCTTTGTTAAAACCAGCTACACTATCTGCTTTTACCACAACCTCTGGCAACATGTTCCAGAGCTTAACTATTCTCAGAGTGAAAAAATATTTCCTCTTATTGGTTTTTTTTAAGTATTTCCTTGTAACTTCATCGAGTGTCCCCTAGTCTTTGTAATTTTTGATGGAGTGAAAAATCAATCCACTTGTACCCGTTCTACTGCACTCAGGATTTTGTAGATTTCAATCATATCTCCCCTCAGCCTTCTCTTTTCCAAGCTGAAGAGCCCTAACCTTTTTAGTCTTTTCTCATACGAGAAGAGTTCCAACCCCTTTATCATCTTGGTCGCTGTTCTTTGTGTGTGTGTGTGTCCCTAATAACTTTTATTTTTGATCTCTTATCAACACCAAATTTTCCCAAGTCATGATAGAGGTTACTTGAGGATTTTCTCAGATCCATGTATGCTTGAAAGTTTTGCATGTGTTCATCCCAGACAACATGCTCCTCTAGTTGTGATTGGAACTTCTTCTTAAACTATTTCATTTGTAACACTACTTTCCCTCATGGTGGGGCACTCTCCAGGTAAGGGGGGGTCCAGCTTCAGAGACCATAGCAATTACACACTTCTACTCGTGGCACAGGGCACTCACTTCTTCATTCTCTATTCCTGTTCAGACTAGATGGTTGTTCTGAACCTGAAAAATTTACTGAAAGTCTTTAAATATTGGGGAAAAAAATGGAGGCTAATAAAATATCCACAGCTTATAAGTTCAGAAAACAATTCACACAGTTGTTTTGCTGCCGAGATAGACAATTGTGCACTCCAAGCCTCAGTTCTACTCTTAACTCCAAAAGCATTGTCAACAAAGACTTTGGGCTTCCCCAGAGTTTTCCCAATATGGACTAAATTTTATAAATGCTGTCTTAAAAAAAAAATTGGTGACAGAAAAAATAGTGTTGAGTGATGCTGAAAATTTCTCAGCCCAACCAAGAAGAGAATGTCATGGATATGCTTCAATCAGTGGTCTGAAACAATGAGGCATTATGACATCACAATCTCAGCTCTGGAATGTTGCTACTCTTAGGGTTTCTGCCAGGTACTTGGGACCTGGGTTGGCCACTGTTGGAAACAGGAGACTGGACTTGATGGACCTTCAGTCTGTCCCAGCATGGCAACTCTTATGTTCTTCTTTTCTTAGGATTCAGAAATGATGCTGGGTAGTGTGAATAGGGATAAAGAGGGAAGATGGATGGTGGACATGGAGAGAAAATGAACAAGGAGACCCTAGTAAGACAAAAGAAAGCTGAAAACAGAGAGTGGGACCAAAACAATAATTGTGGAAATTGATTAGAACATGTCAGTTTTTGGAAGGTACATATTGCTACAGCTGGTTTAAGATATGGCAGGGACCTGCAAGAGAAATCTCACTCATTGGCCTTAAATCGCCAGCTTTGAAACGGGCACCCTTGGCGTCTCAGCATAGCTCTAGTTGTTCAGTTATGAATGTGTTTAGTTGTAAGCATAAATCAATATTTTTTTAAAATTTGCAATGTTTACAGAAAATATCTTAAAATAGCCAAACACCTGCTCCTTAGTATAATCGGGTGAAACTTACTGTTGGTCCGACTGGATGGACTGTGCAGGTCTTTATCTACCATCATCTACTAAGTAGCGACTGCAGGAGATCAGAGACGTGTGAATAAGGAGGAAGATTCTTACCGGTTCTGCTGCTCGGCCATTCTTTGGAGCTCATCAGTCTCCTCATGGTTTCATAGCGAGCATCACAGTTCTCCTTGTTGATACAGTACCAGCCTCCTATGGTATAAAAATCTAAATCAGTAGAGCAAACCCCTGGGGCAAAGAGTGGTCTCTTCTCTTCCAGATGCCTAGGGGCAGGCTGCTCTGGTTTAATGATCATTTGGGGATTTTATAATGGTGATGTGCTATTTCTCTCTATGATATACAGCAGTGTTTCTCAACTTCTTCATGCTAAGCCTAACAAATACCAACCGAGTACCTCCCGCCCAAGCTCTGCCCCTAATCCCACCCCCACAGGGTTCACCGCTTTCACTTACACTATTTAATGTTTATCTAGCATCATTGGGAAATTGATTAAACAGTTTACAGGTTAAATTCTAGATCTACGCCAATGATATAACAATACTTAGTCCTCTAACATCTTTTACGACTGAAGTAAAAAAATCAAATATCATTTATCCAGACACAAATAGAACAATGTACTACTAATTTCAAACTGAAGCTCAAGCCAGAAAAAAACAAAGTTTTTCCTTGCTAGTCCCAATGATAAAATCACTGAAAATAGACTATCTAAATGGTCAAAATTATTCTATAGTTACCACGATAAAAATATTAGGCGTTACGCTAGATCGTTCGTTATCATTTAATGTTCATACCAACCTACTGGTTAAAAAATGTTTTTCAATTCTATGGAAGCTTCGTACCATCAAAAAATATTTTGACTCAACGTCTTTTAGGATACTGGTTCAGTCATCAATCCTGTCTACATTGGACTACTGTAATATTGTTTACCTAGGTTCTTATTAAAAAAAACCTTAGTAGGCTAAGAATAGTACGGAATACAGCAGTTCGCCTGATTTTTGGCCTTAAAAAACATGATCACGTAAGCCCTTACTACTTAAAGTTCCATTAGTTACCATTTGAGGCCAGAATTCTGATCAAATTTGGTTATATCTGTTTTAAAGTCTTATTTGGACTGTCTCCAACCTATCTCTCTTCCCACTTTGAATTCTATAATTCTGACAAAAATACACAAAGATCCTGCTGGTTTATGTTCCCTTCAGCAAAAGTATCCGCTATAATAATACCCTTAGCGCGCATGCACACTTCAGGCTTCGTGGCTCCGTGTATCCGTGGTGCTGTGTCCCTGCATGCACAGTAGAGTAGAACTCTACCTGTGCTGGTTTCTCCATTGCCCTTCCTCGACACAGTTTCCAGGCTCCACCCCACGCTGCTAACATGTAGCAGGCCGAAAGACAATAAACAAACGCTGCCCACGGAGCCGAACAGGAAGCGAGGGCCGGCAGCACAGAGACGCACACTCAACTCATTATCCTCCACTCCTCCTCTTCACAATGCTGTCCCGGCCTCCCTCTTCTCCTTCACCCACCCCTGTCTGATGCGGGGGGTGGGGGGGTACTCGAGTACCCTGGAGCAGGAGCACAGGGAGATGGTTCGAGCGTTGGGTAGAGCTGAACAAAAGGGGACGCTGAAGGCACCCTGGCAATGGTAGGAGGAGCGGGCCCAGGGATCCGGGTTATAGGGGAGAGAAAATGGAGGGTGGTGTGGGCACCCAGGTGCAGGCGCTGCAGAAACCCGGATAGAGGGTGCAGTTACTGCTGCACAGGGACAGCGAAAGATGATCGCTGGGAGCAGTATTCCTGAAGGAACTGACAAGGGGGAGGTAAAAGGAAAGGAGAAGGGCTACGGCTGGATAGGGGGAGCAGAGAAAGCACTAAAAGAGTTTGGATGGATCCACAAAAATAGGCATAAGCATTTCATTTTGAAACCAGCCATCTTCTTTTCCCCACATACTTTGCATCTGTGAAGTATGAAAGGCAGTGATAAACCAGACCTTCAATTATTTGCAAAGGGGGAGGAGCTGATCCCAAAGCAGGTGGGCACAAAATTTTGTCCCACCCTTGCTCTCCACCTATGCCCTGCTCTGTGCCCCCCCCTTACTTCAAAATCAAACTTTAAATACCTGAGCCAGTGGGGATCTCCAAGTCCAAACAGCTGCTGGACAGGGGGACATGGTAGGTAAAAGGAAGGGAGAAGAGAAAGAAAGAAAGAAAGACAGACACACAGCCAGGGAGAGAGACATACAGACAAAAATACAGGGGAGCAGGGAGAGAGACAGACAGAGAGACAGGGGGCCAGGGAAGACACAGACAGAAAGAAAGACAGACACACAGACAGACAGGGGGACAGAGACAGAAATAAAGAAAGAGGGGCAGGGAGAGAGAAAGAAAGGCCTCAGTGCCCCATTGTGCTAAACGTCTACACATCTATTCTAACACCCGTTAATGTAATGGGCTTAAACACTAGTGTTGTAATAAGAGATTTTGAGGGAAAACATTGGCATTTCAGGCTAGTGCAATGAATTCATATTGGAATGCTCTTATCCCCCAAACCCAATCTTATTTCGAAAAATTATTCAAACTTATTTGTTTGAAAAATATTTGACTTAACTGCCTTTTTCTATTTTTTAAAGAAATATTTGTTTATGATTCCTATTTATTGTACGTTCAGTCTTTTCTCACTTTGAACCGCCTTTGAGAAAAATTTTGATTCAATTGTAATCCGTAGTTTTCTGAGAAACATTTGATATTTATTATAATTCATTGTATATCCAGCTTTTTTCTTATTGTAAACCGCCTTGAACTGAAGATTTGGCGGTATATAAGAATAAAATTATTATTATTATTAATTGTAACACAATTTCTTCCATCCGTTTTTCATATACACACAATATAATCTTATTAATACATAACGGTAACTACAAAATTAAAAAAAAACCACAAAGCACACTATACGCAGAAAATGTTAATTATCATTTATATTCAGGGGGAGGGGGTTAGGTCAAGGCAGATGACTTTAAAATATGCAATCAGTAACAACTATAGAAAAATAGGCAAATATAGAGCAAAATATAGAAACATAGAATATGACGGCAGAAAAGGGCCACTGGCCCAACAAGTCTGCCCACTCTAAGGACCCTCCCCCCTAAGCACTTCCACGAACTGAACCCACATGCTTATCCCATTTTTTCTTAAAATCAAGCACGTTGCTTGCCTCAATTACCTGAAGTGGAAGATCATTCCAACGATCAACCACCCTTTCAGTGAAGAAATACTTCCTAGTGTTGCTATGAAATCTCCCACCCCTGAGTTTCAACAGATGCCCTCTTGTTGCCGTAGGTCCTGTAAGGAAAAAGATATCTTCTTCTACCTCAATACGGCCAGTTACATATTTGAACATCTCTATCATATCTCCCCTCTCTCTGTGTTCCTCGAGAGAGTATAGCTGCAACTTACCTAGACGTTCCTCATATGGGAGATCCTTGAGTCCTGAGACCATCCTGGTGGCCATTCGCTGAACCGACTCCACTCTCAGCACATCTTTTTGATAATGTGGCCTCCAAAATTGAACACAATATTCCAGATGAGGTTTCACCATGGACCTGTACAACGGCATTACAACTTCATGCTTCCAGCTGACAAAACTTCTTCAGATGCATCCCAGCATTTGCCAAGCCTTGGATGAAGCTTTCTCTACTTGATTGGCAGTCTTCATATCTTCACTAATGATTACTCCTAGGTCGCGTTCTGCAGTAGTTCTTATTAAGGTCTCACCATTCAGAGTGTAAGTACTGCATGGATTTCTGCTGACAAGGTGCATAACTTCACATTTTTTGGCATTAAAACTCAGTTGCCAAGTTGCGGACCATTGTTCCAGTAAGAATAGGTCCTGTGTCATACTGTCAGGCATTGTGCTTTTGCCCACTATGTTGCACAGTTTAGCGTCGTCGACAAACAATACAATTTTGCCTTGAAGTCCGTGAGGCAGGACCTGTACAAAGATATGAAATAGGATAGGACCCAAGACTGAGCCCTGTGGCACTCCACTGATCACTTCCGACGTTTCGGAGGGAGTACCATTTACCACCACCCTCTGAAGTCTGCCGCTGAGCCAGTCTTTAACCCATGCCGTCAATGTTTCCCCTAATTCCAACGAACTCATCTTGTTCAATAACCTACGGTGTTGGACACTGTCAAAAGCCATACTAAAGTCCAAGTACACGATATCCAGGGACTCTCCCATATTTAGCTTTTTCGTTACCCAGTCAAAGAAACTGATCAGATTGGATTGGCAGGACCTTCCCTTTGTAAATCCATGTTGGTGGGGATCCCTTAGTCTCTCATCATTTAGGATCGTATCTAATTTGTGTTCTGTTCTGTGTTCATGGCTGAAGCGCCAGGAGCAGGACCGCAGAAGCCAAACGTGAATAGGGTTGGGGGAGTAATAGACCCTGATTGATTTTCAGAGGGTTGTGTTCGTGAGGAGCTATCTAAAATAAAGGTAGACAAAGTGATGGGGCCGGATGGTGTACATCCGAGGGTGCTGAAGGAACTTAGGGAAGTTCTGGTAGCTCCGCTGACTGACCTTTTCAACAAGTCTCTAGAGTCGGGAGTGGTACCGGAGGACTGCAGAAAGGCAGATGTAGTCCCTCTACACAAAGTGGAATTACGGAAGAAGTATGGAGTTATAGACCAGTAAGTCTGACTTCTGTGGTAAGCAAATTAATGGAAACACTTTTAAAATAGAGAACGTTGAAGTTTCTGGAATCCTGTGGATTACAGGACCAGAGGCAACATGGATTCACTAGAGGTGAAAAAAAAAAAAAAAATTTAATGCTTAGGTCATGCATTTGGGCTTTCAAAAACCCAAGGGAACGGTACAGTTGAGTGGGTGAAGAACTTATGTACACAATGGAAGAGCGGGACTTGGGTGTGATTGTATGTGATGATCTTCAGGTGGTCAAACAGGTTGAAAAGGTAACAGCGGAAGCTAGAAGGATGCTAGGTTGCATAGGGAGAGGTATGGCCAGTAGGAAAAAGGAAATATTGATGCTTCTGTATAAGACTCTGGTGAGACCTCATTTAGAATATTGTGTACAGTTCTGGAGGCCACACCTTCAAAAAGGTATAAAAAGGATGGAGTCGGTCCAGAGGAAGGCTACTAAAATGGTGTGTGGTCTTCGTGATAAGGCATATGGGGACAGACTTAAAGATCTCAATCTGTATACTTTGGAGGAAAGGTGGGAGAGGGGAGATATGGTAGAGATGTTTAAATACCTACGTAATATAAATGTGTATGAGTTGAGTCTCTTTCATTTGAAAGGAAACTCTGCAATGAGAGGGCATAGGATAAAGTGAACAGGTGATTGGAGTAATCTAAGGAAATACTTTTTTACAGAAAGGGTGGTAGATGCTTGGAACAGTCTCCCAGAAGAGGTGGTGGAAACAGAGACTGTGTCTGAATTCAAAAGGGCCTGGGATAGGCACATGGGATCTTGTAACTTTCCCCCCGCTCCTTTCAACTCAAGTTTGTCTTGTTGTTAAATATTTATCATTTGGTTTTTTGTTAAATATGTGTCATTCGATCTGTCCTTATTTGTATTTCTATTTTTAATTTATGATTTTGTACATCGCTTAGCAAATCGATTAAGCAATTAATCAAATATTAATAAACTTGAACTTGAGAGAGAAAGAGATAATGGTTACCGCGGATGGGCAGACTAGATGGGCCATTTGGCCTTTATCTGCCATCATGTTTCTATATGTTTTCTTCTATACCGCAAGTTTTGGCAAGGATTCAATGAGGTTTACAACAAGATTTCTTAACAGTGATCATGAACAAGGAGTTTTAAGGTTGAGGAAGTAAAGATGTGTTTGCATTTTGAATTAGGGATTTGAAGAGAACAGATGAATTTTTAACATTCATCTAAAGTTATAATATGTGTCCAGTTGATGAACATAAGAACATAAGAATTGCCACTGCTGAGTCAGACCAGAGGGCTCACGCGGCGGCCCTCTGGTCTAAGACTAGCACCCTAACTGAGACTAGCCCTACCAGCGCACATTCTTGTTCAGCAGAAACATGTCTAACTTTGTCTTGAATCCTTGTTAGATAAGTTTCTGCTAAACAAGAACGTGCGCTGGTAGGGCTAGTCTCAGTGTTAAAGAAGGCTGTTCCAAATTTGGGGGCCTTGGAATATGAAAGTGGATTTGAATAACTTCTTTTGGCTATCACTGCAGACCTTCACAAAAAAATGTTTAGCACTTTAGATATTCAGTCATAGTAGACACATAACACCACAATTGGCGATAAGAATACATAACTCCTGAGTGAATAAAGTTCTCCCCCACCTCCCAAATGACGCCAAAGACAACATGGCACCATTTTCCTGTCATACATGTTCTACATGCAATATTCCTCACCTCCCCCAATCTTGGAAAATCCCATTATCTCTATTTGGTAGAAACAAGGCTTTGTCTGAGAAAGGCAAAAGATCTGAAATCTATACCCCAACATCTAGTCAAGTCTTGCTGCAGAGCAATTCAGGGTTGCAACAGAACATGATTGTGAAGATATTTCGGAAACACACTCAGGGGGCCTGTAACAAAAACAAGTAAATGCCAAGGATCAAAATAATCCATCTCAATCAGCACCGGAGTATAATCCTGTCTCTACAACAAGGTGGCAAGAAACAGGCTTGTTGATATTTATTCCAATCAGGTTGTCCCATACCTCCCTTGTACCAGGGACCCATCAACATTCTCCATGGTGTATTTGGGGGGAGGGGGTTGCCACCCCAACAAAATTTAGATAATTATCTGTATAAAAACTTTCAAATCCTTTTTCAGTAATTTGAGAGGAAACATTTGCATAACATAGAGCCATCTTGGAAATTCTGTCATTCGAAACCAGAGGGAGATGCAGACAACTGGACAATGTCTCAGAGGTGTAATCAAGTAAATGAGATTGTTTAACCAATACAGATCAGAGGTCTGTTTTGTTAACTGTATTCCCAAATATTTAAAGGCTCACAGAACCTCTTGTAATATACCTGTACGAGGGGCGTGGGCTTAACTGCAAAAAAACACAAGTAAACTGATATTACACCAAGACCTCAAATGGGGAATGAACTACTGAAATGCTCAGTTTGCATGAATTTTAGACCTGGTTCAGGGTCCCAAAGAATGAGACAGGGGATACTTGCACTAAGAAATTAAAGGGAAACACATGGAGAGCTTTAGGAAACAAAATACCAGCCACCAGAATCAGAACCTGCATAAGTAGGTTCAATTGTGTGAGAAGAACCAACCCAACTTTAACACATCGGAAGACTCACCTTCCAGAAACACTAGCCACCTTTTACTGCCTTTGGATTCTTTTAGGTAGTATCTGAAAGAGAGGGACAGAGACATTTTGGGAAACAGCTTTGGTTAACCACAATATCCAAAAGAAAATCTCTCAGTTCAGCTAAACAGAAGCTGATTAAAGGCTTTCCCTTGGTAGACGGGCTTTAATCTGTCTCCAAAATACATTCTTTGCCTTAAACTGGTATTTCTTGGGTGTCCTAGATCTAATCAGGGAGAGATCTTGCACCTGTTTGTCTTGCTGCTCACAGCCACACAGGGGCAGCAGAGAGCAGCTAGTTCCCCCTGCAGATTTCAGTAGCTGTAGCAGGGGAGCCTAGAAAGAACTTTTCCTTTTAATCTTTGAATGTCCCTCTACCCAAGGCCATAGCCAAGCGCTACATCCTCAGCACGATTCTTTGATTGGCAAGGGCTGCCACTGTACCTGCAACCACTTTTCCTTCTTTGCTGGGCCTCCCTGGGCACTACTACTTATCATTTCTATAGCGCTGCTAGACACACTCAGACAGAGCTTGCAATCTAATCTCACAGAACTATGGACAGCAATGAAAAGAAAACAAATCAAGCATGTCAGGCTTATCGGTCATGGGAACCCACATGGCCCCGAATGGATCACAGATTTAACCCAATGCTTTTGGCCCAGCAGTTCCCTGTTGCTCTTTAGGGCTTTTGCCTTAACCACAATCAATCAATCTCTTTTGGGCTTCATTTGCAATACCCCATTCTGTTTCATCAGAGAAACTCCACTGCACAGGGTTTCTTTCAGAACCGGAAGAATCACTCCAAGGACCTCTCCCAGATCACAATCTTGCTATTTTTTCATTCTTTGTCTGTCTACTCAGATCACACAAGAATATTTATTTATACCTTTACTTGTGATACCTAGGATGTCCTAGTGAATGTTTGAAACCACAGATGTCAGACTACTAAACTCTGGACCAAAAAAAGAAAGTTAATCTCCAGCCTGGCTGCATCTCATTTCAGTAAGAGACAGTTCCTCTCGTAGACACATTCCCAGCCCAGACTCTGCTAAGCTCTCATTATCTGTTTGTAATGGTTGAAAAGAATAAACTATTGTGAGTGATGAGATGGAATTCTATTATAGGATGTTCTTGACTACCTTCTTTTTAACCTCCCCCTTTTTGATAGCAGACTAAAACCTTAATGGCCCTATGATCTGCTACTTAACCGTGAAAATGCCTCTAAGCTGTTTGCATAAGATGGGAGTGGAAATATGCAAATGTATCCAATGCATATTTATTGCAGATATCCTGAAAAGATAACTGGGTAGGGGTGGGAGAGCCCCTGGATCAGTTAATTGTGAGGCAAAGCTCCCTTTTGGCTGTCATTAGGCTTTTGTGTGATTTACTGATTTTTTCTGACGCTTTTGTTCCTACCAGGAGAGGTGAGCTATAGTTAACCTTTGATTAATTAACCTAACAAGGAGGCTACATTACTAGGATGTTATAATTTAAGGGAACCTGCTTTTATTTAGGCTGTGTAAATTATTTTGTTTGTAGAAGAGCAACCAATCAGAATGAAACAATGCTGAAAGGGTTAAAATCAATTTGCCCTTGGCAATCAGCAATTTTAAAGCCACTGACTGCTGTGAGATGAATTTAACCCAACCATTCAATGCCTTGGCACCAGCATTGAAGATCCAGAGCTAAATGGGCAAAAACGCAGCCCTGTCTGCTTGCTTAGCTACATGGGCGTCAGCCCTACTAGGACTGGTGGCTGCATAACTGTGGGCTCCTTCCTGGCACTAGCCACATAGCGCCTGCAGCAGCGAGGGGGATATTGTGTTGTACTTTCAAAGCAGATTTGATTTCAGGCACATCTTCTGCATGCTGTACTTTCAAGGAGCAGCTCCCCTGGGTCATACGTCCTCTCCTCATTTCAATGCCACATGTACCCCTGATCACTTGCCTCCCTCCTCAGCTCTAGGACTGAGGCATTCCTGAGCAATTTTGTCACGTTCCTCTCTCTTAGTAATGCAAGAGCAGAACAAGCTTTTGTCCAAGAAGAAACAAAGCGGCTGAAAGCATCTGAAAAGGGAACAAAGAAATCAAAGAGCTGAGCAGAGGAGCTAAGTTCTCCATCCTGTGCTTAGAGTTTGACCTTACCCAGCCGGACTGCCATCATTGCAGACGCCAGAGCCATTCCTTAGGAAGTGGAGCTGCATGTCCCGCTCCAGTGTCTGAGCTGAGCATGGGTACAGACTCTGAGCCAGGCTTTTGATCTGGGCCATGAAACTGTCCATGTTGCCCTCCACGGCAGTAAAGTCTAACGGGAAGCTCTCCACGGGCTGTCCGGCCACCTCACTTCGCTCTGGGTCCCCAGTCATAGGCTGAGACTGCTGCCCTCGCCTCCTCCAGCTCTTCCGTCCCTCCCCAGGCAACACGGTCAAGAAAAGCAGCACCAGAACCAGCCTCATCCTGCAGTCCAACACAGAGTCCAGCCTGGAACCTACATAAGTGAAAGAGGAGAGAATTGGGTGTTTTTGGTTGTTTTTTTTTAGGGGGGGGGGGTTCACGAGAGCATGAAGTCAGGTTCTCGGCTGGGTCAAGCATCTCAATATCATTCATTTTGGAAAAGGTGCATTGAGGGAGGGCGGGTTGAGGACCCCTCATTGCCACTGCTTCTCCTTGTGCTCCATTGCCCAGGTATAAAACCGATAGAACAGAGAAAGTACCTGCCAACATACTTTTTGTCTAACTTTTTCCATCAATTTACTTGTTATATTTCATTTTTTTTGACGAACTGTAAATCGAGTGGAGCTCCTTAGGGAGTAGATTCGGTTGTACTACAGAAAGGCAGGACCTGTTTTTGGTTTATCAACTTTTGAACACCTGTTGATTTATTTCTCCATTTCCCTTACTGCTTCTCTTCTGGGGCTTGGAGGCAAATCCCTTCACCCAGGTACCAAGGATCTGGGAAAGCAGCCAGCAACTCCACTTCTCCACTCATCCCTGAATCTATCATGCCTGCAAAATGCATCTTGAGGAGTTCTTTGGGGGGGGGGGGGGGTTATTCTTTAAGCTACTCCTCAAAAGTTTTCCGGCTAAAGAAAAGGCGCTCGAAGAAAGCCACCACCACCACCAAACCCAAAGCCTTAGCTAGACCCAAATCCCTTTGCCATTTCAAGCGGGTGGGAGGGGATTAGTGCTCGGAGCCCCCCTCTCCTCTCTTACCGTCCTCGGCCCGGAGCTTGTGCAGCGCTGCCCTCCGGATGGGCTTCATTCATGGAAAAGCCGAAACTTTACTATAGGCCCCGCCCCCTCCCCGAGGCAGAGGAAGAATGCATTGCAGGAGACCCTCCACCTCCAGGTACTTAACCCCTTCGGGCCCTGGAAATACTCGCCAGTTCAAGCAGTTTGCAAGAGGTGCAGAAGGAAGCAGGGCCCCAGCTAGCTCTTCGGCTCAGGCACCCCTGACCAGAGCTCTGATTTCGCGCTCCCCTTCAATCCATGTCTTGTAAGCTCTTGCGAGCAGGGACTGTCTCCTTGCTGCGTAGTGCTCTGCAAAGTGGCTATGATCACATCACCCCTCTCCTCCAGCCACCTCATTGGCTCATTCGCTCTTCAGCTCCTCACTCTCTCTCCTCTCTCATCGTCTGTACCCATCTCCAGACTCAGACCCTTCTCTCTTGCTGCACCATATGCCTGAGTCAGTACTCAAGCTCCCTCTCTGGCAGTATTCAAATCCAGACTAAAAGACCACCCTGTTTGTAAAGCACCCTCGCCTTAGAAACTCCCTAACCCCCTACTTTGGTGGTAGGACTTTCACAATGTGCCCTCTATGCTGTGCAGCTGAGGCCATGCAACTGTCCTGGCTCACCAGTAGCCTACCTCTCATTGCTACCGCTGTTGCTGCCCTCCCAAATCAGCAGCAGTGGCAAAACACAACAGATTGCAGGACTATATTGCACCCAAAAATCAGCCACCCGCCCCAACCCTTCCAGCATCCTTCTTGTTCCAGGGCAGAGCCAACAGCCAAATGCAGGTTCAGTGCAGCAACAAGGGCAGAAGGGTTGTCGGGGAAGGAGCCAGATGCTGGATGGAAGTAGGGAAGTGTGGGGCATTGCATGGAAGTGGGGAGAATAGAGAGACACATGTTGGAAGGAAGTGGGAAGGATGGGAGTACATGTTGGAAGTGGGGCGGATGGGGAGCACTTAATGGAAGCAGGGACAGGGGGCACATGGACAGAAGTGGGAAGAACGGAGGCGCATGTTGGAAGGAAGCGGGGAGAATGGGGGGGCACTTATTGGAAGTAGGGACAGGGGGGCATGTGGAAGGAAGTGGGAAGGACGGGGTACATGTTGGAAGGAAGTGGGAAGGATGGAGACACGTTAGAAGGAAGCAGGGAGGACAGGAGGGAAAAGGATAGAGTTAAAGAATAAGAGGAAGTGATACAGAGCCAGGGTGAACGGAAAAGATAGAAAGCTATAGGTAGACACAATTAAAAAAAAAAAAAAAGGAAATTGATGTTTGGATAGTAAGAAAAAAACTTGTCCAAACCTTTCTTCAGCTTCGCTATCTGCTCTTACCACAACCTCTGGCAACGCATTCCAGAGCTTAACTATTCTCTGAGTGAAAATAATTTCCTCCTATTGGTTTTAAAAGTATTTCCCTGTAACTTCATTGACTGTCTCCTAGTCTTTGAAATTTATGATGGAGTGAAAAATCGATCCACTTGTACCTGTTGTACTCCACTCAGGATTTTGTAGACTTCAATCATATCTCCCCCCAGCCATCTCTTTTCCAAGCTGAAGAGCCCTATCCCCTTTATCATCTTGGTTGCTCTTCTTTGAACCTTTTCTAGTGCTGCTATATCTTTCTTGAGATAAGGAGATCAGAAATGAATGCAGTACTCCAGGTGACGTCGCACCATGGAGCGATACAGGGGCATTATAACATTGCAGTCTTAAAGCTGCATTCATGGAAAGGAGATGATTGTTGCCTTCACATCCTGAAACAGCAGACATGAGCCATGTGGGGTGGATTCTCCCAAAAGAGGACTCTTGTTAATTACTCAGGGAAGCAGTTCATATTTTATATAGTTTGATCAGGTTAATCAAAGTTCTGTTTTTATACTGGTCCTTGTTTTAATTTGGCATATTTGTTGCCATAATCCTTTTTAAGGTAATAGATGTATTTAACTATTCAAGTTAATAATGTCCATTACATTAAAATTTTGTTTACAAAATAATTTTTCTATCAGCACATTTGGTTTGTTTATTATTATTAATTTTTTTGGTATTTGACAGATTCTGGCATTTAGCTACAGGTATGAACTTAGGAATAATGGGGGAGGGGGTGTGTGGCTTCTTCGGGGCTTATCTGAGTCCAGGGCCCCGGAGGGCCTTTCCATTACCTCTGGCCTCTCTTGCCCTGAGTATAGTGGAGGGGGGTGGATGTGATGTTGTGACTCATATCCTATTTATGTTTGCTGTAAAGTTATCTATGATGCATCATTGTTGGTTCTGTGCACCATAGGTATGCCTTGTATTGCTTTTGCAGTTGTTTGCATCAATAAAGATTGTTTGAACCTCATTTTTTTGTATTATCTTTACAGCTTTCTTTTGAGTGATTTTTTTTACATTTGTTAAAAGTTACATCACACTGAGATATTAAACCATATTTTATTCTTTCTTCTCTTTTTTTTTTCCCCCATGGCTTATGCAAAGTATCTTTGTTGTCCATTAGATAACAGGGCTGTTGTACAAATTCCTAATAACTGTTACGGTCGACGTCTTTGTATACATTTTTGCTCATTGACAGAAACTGACATAATACTACAAACTATAGAAAATGAATAGGTCACACCCCGAGTATATTTGTAGAATAATTGTTTCTATTTAATATGCATATTTGATATGTATATGTAATAATAATAACAAGCAGTTCAGAGCGGTTTACAGAGGAAGAGGCGGTATACAGACAGCAATGTTACAGAAAAGGACTTTCAAATTACATTAGCATGCCAAGAGTAGTCAAGATTTATCCGGAAGCATTTCAAAGATACAGCAAGGCAGGAAAGGAGTCAGAGAAATTTATCAAAGAGATAGGTTTTAATTTAATTGATGTACACACTGATATGTAATTTTTTGTAGTAACCAATATGGCTTTTTGTTCATTCGTTGACCATGACTGATTTTATTTACAACACTTTTGTTAGGAAGTTAAGGACTCCTATTATCAAACTGCGGTAGGGGTTTAACACGCAGAATACCGTGCGTTAAACCGCCTGCCGTGCTAGTCGCTAATGCCTCCATTGATGAGGCTTGCCGCAGGGGTTAGAGCATGATGATATGTCCGACTCACTAACCCCGCTAGCGCACCTTGATAAAAGGAGCCCTAAGTCTGATAGTCGACACGTTATATTTTACATCATGCATACGCTGTTTTTTAATTAATTTTTTCATTGTTTTATATCTATAAATTTATATGTAAAATTTTTATTAATATTATTTGTATGTTGTTATATGCAAATTAGTGTATATTTATATGTTTCATGCTTCGTGTACTACAGACTCCTGATGCAGGCTGTTTTGGCCGAAACACAGACGTGTCTTTATTAGAACAATAAACTCTTTAGAACTTAGAGGTTGTCTTCGCTGCACTTTTTGCAGAGGGACTACAATAAGATTCACTTTGAACTCTCAACCAGGCTGCTTCCCGCTCCCCTCTCTCCATCTGCCCCTTCTACTAACCTTCCCTAAACACCTGCCACCCTCTCCTTTCTCTGAGATCACTGAGGAGGAAACCACACATTTTTTCTGCTCCTCCAATCCGATTCCCACTCACCTACTCTGTGCTATCTCACCCTCTGTCATCCCTCCTATCTGTCACATCCTCAACCTATCGCTCTCCACTGCAACTGTCCCTGATGTCTTCAAATATGTTGTTATCACAACCCTCCTCAAGAAATCATCACGACCCCAAGTGTCCCTCCAACTATTGCCCCATATCCTCCCCTTCTTATCCAAGTTACTTGAATGTGCTGTTCACCGCCATTGCCTGGACTTCCTCTCATCCCATGTTATTCTGGATCCACTTCAGTCAGGCTTTCGCCTACTGCATTCCATGGAAACTGCCCTTACTAAAGTTTTCACTGACCTGTTCTTGGCCAAATCCTCATCCTTTTTGGTCTGTCTGCCACCTTAGATACTGTTGATCATCACCTACTCATTGATATGCTGTCTTTGTTGGGATTCCAGGGTTCTGCCCTCTCCTGGGTTTCTTCCTATCTTTCCCATCGCACATTCAGTGTATACAATGGTGGTTCGTTTTCCACAACCTTCCCACTATCGATTGGTGCACCTCAAGGGTCTGTCCTGGGAATGCTTCTTTTCTGAATCTACACTTACTCACTTGGAGCACTGATCTCCTCCCACGGCTTCCAGTATCACCTCTATGCTGATGACTCCCAGATCTACCTCTCTGCGCCAAATATCTATATTGAAACCCAGACGAGTCTCAGCCTGCCTGTCCAACATTTCCATCTGGAAATCTCATGGCCATCTAAAATTAAATATGGCTAAAACCCTGCTACTCTTCTTCGTGCCTAAACCAACCTCTCTGCTTCCCTCATTCTCAGTCCCTCCTATCTGTGCCCTTCTCTTCCTCTGCCAACTCCAGACTCTGTCCCTTTTACCTTCTGCACCATATGCATATGGAACAAGCTACCCGAATCCCTACGGTGGGCTCCATCTCTGGCAGTGTTCAAGGCCCAGAAGCCCACCTCTTCAAGAGTGCTTTCAACTCCTAACTCCTCGCACCTTGGGTTCTGTCTATCCAAGTTAGATTGTAAGCTCTTCTGAACAGGAACCATCTATTAAATGTCAAAATGTATAGCGCTATGTATGCCTTTCAGTGCTATATAAGTGATAAATAGTAGTAGTAGTATTAAGGGTGGGGGAAGTGACCTGTTTGAGAACTCAAGGTAAATCTTGTCAAAGAACTCTGCCATACTAGCAACCCACTTGCATTTTAAAAGGTGAAGGGGGGTTCTGAAGGGACACGTATCAAGTCCTTAGGCCATGTTTTCCAGCTGTAAGAAAGCCAGACCCTGTTTGTTTTTCCCTTTTTTAAAATACTACAAGGACATTTATGTTTGAACAGAGATGTTGTGAAGTGAATTCAATTGTTTTGTTAAGCCGTATTTACAGACAGATTTAGATTAGAAGCTCTGCTGGTTAAGGCTTTTTCTGACCTTTTGGACTCCATCCAGAGATATAGGGGAAAATGCTGATGTCTTTAAAGTTTCATGTGACCGGTGTCCATATATGGTTTGTGTTTACGTCACATGCTGACACATGCTGACAACACTGATTCATGTAAAAGATATAAAAGGAATGTGAAGCTGATATTAAAATGGACATGTTTTGGAAGATGATTTCTGGTCTTTAAGATATGTCCCCAGGTGCATCTGACTTTCAAATGACAGAGACACAGAAAGTATGGGGCAGGAATTGGGACCTAAGCCTTTTCAGTTGGGGGCACGTCCGCGATGGGCAGATGATATCACCAATATTTTGTGAGTATTTCTGAATTTTTTCTGTTCTTTAATACTCACTGGATAGTGGTGACCTGTACCCACCCCTTATTTTTTTAAGTTCAAGCTTTGGGTTCTATTATGGAGTTTTTTTGGGGAAAATTCTCGGGGTACTTTCAGTAAGCGCCCCTCGTGAATATAAGCAGCTGCCATTCTTTCGGGAAGAATGAAATTATTTATAGAACCCCCCTGCCCACTCTGTCATTTATAAGGTTAAAACTTTTATAGAGTATAAGATTTTATTGTCTCTTATTACTGTACCTCGCTTATAAGGTAAGATAAGCGAATATTTTTGCATTGTTATATTGTTTTTGTAATTTAGTCATAAAGGCACTTAGGATTCTCCTAGACAAATGAGACTTGTACGGCTGTGTGTGTATGACATTCTTCCTTCAGCTCCACCAATGTTTAACACTGAGGTAGGACGTGCTGTTATGTGGAATGAATTGCAAGGTCTGTTTGAATCAGTCTAAGATCTTTCCTTCGCAGCTTGTATACAAGCAGCTTTCATTATCAGGGTCTGTGTATGAATGCTTTTGCCCCTTCCCCTAGACTTCTCTGTTTGGGCTTCCACTGACCCCCTATAGTGTTTCTTTGAAGTTACTCATTCTTGTTTTTATCAAGCAGTACGGTGAGAATCATGATTCTACTGCTTGTTACTGTTTTCTAAGCTGATGGCATTCCCCGTTTCGTCCTAGACTTTAGGGCTGTTAGTGTTTTGGTAATTCTCATTGCACTTATGTTTCTTGCACCATTCCACCGACAGCCAATGATTTTTTTTTCTGTCATTGTCCTAAAGAATGTTTTATTTTTGTCCCTGTTGGTGAGGCTTTTCAGCTCTTTTTTGCCTTCACCTTTAAGCAACAGTATACCTGATGTGGAATGCCCCAGGGCTATGTTGACTTCATTGTCCTCTGGGCTATTCTACAGTCATGCACTGCCCCTCATGGTCCTATTCTTATTTTGTACAACTTTTTGTGTTCCATAATTCAGGAGACCTGTCAGGCTGATAGTTTGCACCTTTTACAATGGTTGTCTGTGTGTGGTCACAAGGTGTCACGAAATAAACTGCACTGGTATAAAACTGAAGTGAAATACCTGGGTTTTGTCCTGTCTCATGGTCAGAGGAAAATCTGCACTTTCCGCACTGCTGCTGTTCTGGGTCTGCCCCGCCCAGCTACCAAGAAAGACATGCTTACTTTTCTTGATATGATTGGTCACTGCCGCCAATGGATCTCTGTTTGTTCCTTCTATGACCAGATTCTGAGACAGACCCTGGTTTCTGAAATGACTGCTCTTATCAGATGGACTCATGAAATGTTGGACATTTAAGATGTGCTTTGGTTTCTAGCTCAAGTCTGGGTTTTCCTGCTTATGCCCACATGTTTTATCTCTTTGTTTGGGACTATTGTAACACCATGAAGGGAGAACATGGCGGTAAGTTACGCTCTGTTGCCTTTTTTTCTATAGTCACTCCTGTTCAAGAAAGCCCTGGCTGCTTGTGCTATGGTGATAGAGATGGTTACTCTTCTGACCCTTGGTCACCCCACTATCCTTCACACTCTTCACGATGTACAAGCCCTTCTTTTAAATGGGCTCCTGGGTCTCACGGGTGAACAGGATTCTTTTCCCTTCTAGTCCTTTGTTACCCCCCCCCCCCCTCTGAACTTGATGCCTGGCGTTTGGCAGGTGCCCAAAGCCGCCCTTTTGGACGGACTTTGGTGCAAAGAGGGGAAACCCTGGATACCAGCTGCTAGCTCTCCCTTATTCATTGCCCAATATCATGGTATTGGTTATCGTAGTGCTCGCTCGACATTTTAACTTCTTGCTAGTGATATTTTCATTCTTGACCTTTTGCTCCTTGATACAGAGATATATAGTTCGATAATTACAGCTGGCACGGTTGTGAATTGAAAATAAATTGGAAAATACAATTCCTTTCCATTGTTTTAGCTGAAATTAGGATGTTGCTAATTTAAAATGTTTTTTCCGGATGTATACATAGCCATCCCAGATCAGTTTTGGCACAGATATTTCAAATGTTTTCCAAGGGTCCTCTTTATCACTGCAGAGATAGAGACGCTCCAAAGAGACATTAGCTTTATGCCTTTTTCCAAATATGAGATGGTTATGATATACATTATTTGTAGTTTTGGGTTTTTTTTATATCAATGTGTTTATTTGCAGAGTTAAATTCAGCCCTGCACACTTGACAGATGGAGTAATAGCTCCACGCTTAAAACTTTATATTTTGTCTGTGTCATGTCTACTTGTTTTAGTTTAGTGGGTACCCCAGGATACATAACGTTGGCCATTTCTAGAGCTCTTTCTCCACTTCTTACTAGCCTAACTGCGCAATGTTCTTTTACTTATAGCTTTTATATTCTGAATATAGTTTAGTTAGGGGTTATATGTTTAAGAAAAAGTTTTACTTTATACAGCATTTATTTCATGGTGTTCCCTACATATGATCCATTCAATATACATTTCTGAATACATTCAGTACATCAGTATGGTCTCTCTGAAGTGCATAATAAGTTATATGCAGCAAGATAAAAACATATCCTTTTGGATTGTTCAATTAAGAACCTTAAGTAACTGAGTATTGTCTCTCTTTTGCCATAGCTATGCTAAGTAAATTAATTGGTATTGTTACATGTTGCCACATTCAGTATAGGCAACATGGTTTTTCTTGTTTTCTATCTCTTATTTGGATCACATTGGAGTACAGCTGCTGAATGATATTTGGAATGCTTTTCAAGCATTTCTTTTCAAGTATCTCTTTCTGTATGCACAGACATCTGGCTGCTCTCCCTTTGAGATTCTCACGGGATGATCTTTCCCCGCCCCATGGGTAGATTTTCCCTTGATACAGGAGGAATACGTCCAAAAGCTAATTGAAATATTAGGGCTTGTTCAAAGAAACGTGTCTTGCACTTCTCCTTTCTCTCCACAGATTCCTACCCATTTTTTCCAGCCTGGTGATTGTCCAGAAGCTTTCCAAGGATCGGAAGCAGACGGATTTCCCCTTTGGCCTTCCCACTACTGTGATCGCTGTGACCAGGCCCGCTGCACTCACTGAGGAGTATCCTATTTGGATCCATGCAAGTCGCTTGAAGAGGGTTAACCTAAAACCCCAGAAGCAAGTCTTTCCTGCGCAGATTTCACCTCCTCCAGTGGAACAACATGATGATCTCATTGCAGCATTCTACCAACTTTATCATTCTCTTACTGGCAACGCTGTTGCTAGTTTTTCTCCCTGTATGGATCATTTCTAACTGGGTCTACAGGGATGATGTGTTTCTGCCCATACCCATCTGTAAATGACACTCCTGCTGTAAACAGCACCCCCGGCATCTCTTTGCGAACACACGTTAAGCTGGACTACTCCCTCGCAAAGGCTGTCCTTCAATTGGAATCCAGAAAGACAGACAGTATGCTACCCTTTGGTATAATTCCAGCAGTGTGCAAGTTGCCACCTTCTCCTTTGAATATTGTGACATTGTGGACTGTTCATCAATTGATATCCCAAGGCTGTGCCATTGGTCCTCAGAGATTCCTAAAACTAAAGACATAGAAACATAGAAACATAGAAAGATGACGGCAGAAAAGGGCTATAGCCCATCAAGTCTGCCCACTCTACTGACCCACCCAATTTAGTCTGTGTGCTAATGACCCAATTCTTTAACTTGACCTTCGTAGTGATCCTACGTAGGTGTCCCATTTATTCTTAAAGTCAGGCACGCTGGTGGCCTTGACCACCTGCACTGGAAGCTTGTTCCAGTGATCTATCACTCTTTCCGTGAAGAAGTACTTCCTGGTGTCGCCATTAAATTTCCCTCCTCTGAGTTTGAGCGGATGTCCTCTTGTGGCCGAGGGTCCTTTGGGAAAGAAAATGTCATCTTCCACCTCGACACGTCCTGTGATGTACTTAAATGTCTCAATCATGTCCCCCCTCTCCCTACGTTCCTCAAGAGTGTAGAGCTGCAGTTTGTGCAGTCTCTCTTCGTACGAGAGACCCTTGAGCCCCGAGATCGTCCTAATGGCTATCCGCTGAACCGACTCGACTCTGAGCACGTCTTTATGGTAATGTGGCCTCCAGAATTGCACACAGTATTCCAGATGAGGTCTCACCATGGCTCTGTATAGTGGCATTATGACTTCAGGTTTCCGGCTGACGAAACTTCTATTGATACAACCCATCATCTGCCTTGCCTTGGATGAGGCCTTCTCCACTTGTTTGGCAGCCTTCATATCTGCACTGATGATTACTCCTAAATCTCGTTCTACTGAAGTCCTAGCCAATGTTTCTCCATTCAAGGTGTAAGTTCTGCATGGATTACCGCTACCGAGGTGCATGACCTTACATTTCTTAGCGTTGAAGCCCAGCTGCCAGGTCGAGGACCAGCATTCCAATGTAAGCAGGTCCTGTGCCATACTGTCCTGCAAGTTGCTTTCACTTACTATATTGCATAGTTTGGCGGCGTCGGCGAATAATGCTACTTTACCTTGAAGCCCTCGAGTCAAGTCCCCTATGAATATGTTAAAAAGGAGTGGACCCAGGACCGAGCCCTGCGGCACTCCGCTGGTCACCTCCGAAGTCTCAGAGAGGGTGCCATTGACTACCACCCTCTGACGTCTGCAACTCAGTCAATCGTTGACCCATGTAGTCAGTGTCTCGCCTAACCCCATTGATTTCATCTTGCTTAACAGCCTGCGATGTGGGACGCTATCAAAAGCCTTACTGAAGTCTAAGTACACGACGTCCAGAGACTCTCCCGAGTCTAGCTTTCCTGTTACCCAGTCAAAGAAGCTTATGAGATTGGATTGGCAGAACCTACCCTTGGTAAAACCATGTTGACTGGGATCCCTTAGATTCCCCTCATCCCCAAGATCGTGTCTAATTCACGTTTAAGTAGTGTTTCCATGAGTTTACACACTATTGATGTATATATATATATGTTACTGACTCACGTTGGGGGATAAGTGTGCATTCTGGGGAGCGGTAGGGTGGAATATTGATACTGACTGGGCTTATAAACTAGAAAATACTCTGAAAAACAAAACAGTGGACCAAAATGGTAAATCACTGCTTACTTGTATGACCCTTCATAAGGTTGGACACTGTTATAGGAAAAGTGTTCCTGCACAAATTATTAAGCTTTCTCTTACTATTGACAACCTAGACCTACTGATGAAGGTATGTACATTATGGACATGTGGTTTAAGGGTGGGTCTAGCTATCCAATCCATCAGTTTTCTTACGGGATCTATCTACCTCCACTCATCCTCTCCCGCCATTTTGTGGGGGCCCCAAAAATACTAACCCACTGGCCCCTACATTCAATAAACTTACTGACATGATGGCTATTGCCAATCCTACTTTTGAAGATACTGTGGCTGTTGAGGTAGGGTTTTCAGAACGTAACCTTTGGTTAGAATGGATGAAATTCACTGCTGATCAACATAATAAGAGCAATTGTTACATATGTGCTCAAGCTAGACCCCATCTAGGAACCGTACCTCTGGACCTCCCTCCTGGTATCCAACCATGCTTTTTTTGGGTTATTTACCAATATCTCCTCTAATTTTACCTATCCCCTTTGTGCACTGTGGTGTTCTAAATACCTTTTGCTGCCAGGACAGCAAAAGCTTGATATTGCCGTTACCATCTATAAGGGTAATTACACATGTCATGTTTCTAATCTGACACAGGGTAGTTTTGTAGGTAATTTACCCCCAGGTTATTGTTCTGTCTTGGCTCATAGGTATGCCCTATTGTTGCTACATCAGATTTGATATTTACTGGCTTTATGGAGACTTTTGGCTTCGTGTTAAGCTACCCAGCCAGTGGATAGGCCAGTGCACTTTAGTTAAGGTTACCATGCTCTTGCATATTTTTCTGAACGGCATCCTTCCTATTCACATGGTTTTTCCTTTTATTTGTCTTGATATAAATTTGATCCACATGTATACATAGATGATATAGGGGTCCCAAGAGGGGTCCCAGATGAATTTAAGGCCCGAGCTCAGGTTAAGGCTGGGTTTGAGTTCCTTATTCCCTTTATTACTATTAATAAGAATGTTGATCAGATTAATTAAATTTATTATAATCAGCAACGCTTTGTGAACTATTCTAGGGACGCCTTGCAAGAAGTATTACTTATCAATTAGGCTCCACTTCTCAGATGGTTTTCAAAATCGTATGGCCCTAGATATGATTCTAGCTAAGAATTCTTTAAAATTCTTCCCCGTATTTTATGCTGTTGTACTTTTCTTTCTGACAATATAGGTCCTACTATGGACATTCAGAAATTAGTAGACCTCTTTGCTGAGCTCAAATGTAACTCTGATTTATCTAATTCTTGGGATCAGCACTTTAGTGTTGAATGCAAGGTTGGGTAAAAGACCTTTTTATTGTTATAATCTCTATTATTATCTGCACTCTTGTTTTTGACTGCTCATGTACTGTGTTATTCGTATTACAGCTCCTAAAAAAACCCCTCCTTGAGAAACATATCTAGAGTATCACTCCCTTCCAGCTCATGCTGTGTATTTATGACGTCATTTTCATGACGTAAGAAGGGATTGAAGGGACACGTATCAAGTCCTTAGGCCATGTTTTCCAGCTGTAAGAAAGCCAGACCCTGTTTGTCTTTCCCTTTTTTAAAATACTACAAGGACATTTATGTTTGAACAGAGATGTTGTGAAGTGAATTCAATTGTTTTGTTAAGCCGTATTTACAGACAGATTTAGATTAGAAGCTCTGCTGGTTAAGGCTTTTTCTGACCTTTTGGACTCCAGCCAGAGATAGAGGAAAATGCTGATGTCTTTAAAGTTTCATGTGACCGGTGTCCATATATGGTTTGTGTTTACGTCACATGCTGACACATGCTGACAACACTGATTCATGTAAAAGATATAAAAGGAATGTGAAGCTGATATTAAAGTGGACATGTTTTGGAAGATGATTTCTGGTCTTTAAGATATGTCCCCAGGTGCATCTGACTTTCAAATGACAGAGACACAGAAAGTATGGGGCAGGAATTGGGACCTAAGCCTTTTCAGGTTCGGAATAGGGTAAGAAGGGAAGGATATCCTGCCTTATAGGGGCCCCCTGAAGCTGTGGGGCCCAGGGCAGCTTCCCTGTTTGCCTCCTCCTTCCCCCAATGCCAGCCCTGAAAGGCCTCATTCATCATGGCCCATATTTAAAAAATGGTCTCCTAAATTTCTGTCCTATTTTCAGACAAATCTAGGAGCCCAAATGGGTTGGAATTAATCAAGTAGCAGGGCTTTTGCAGAGGCATTAGAGTCTTAACATGTTTAAAGGGAATTAACACATGCTAAAAGCTAAGATGTCCATTTTATACCTAAGGGCTTCTTGGTATTTAATTAATGTTAATTCACTTAAGAACATAAGAAGTTGCCTCCACTGGGTCAGACCAGAGGTCCATCTCGCCCAGCGGTCCACTCCCGCAGTGGCCCTTCAAGTCCGCGACCTGTGAAGTGGTTTCTGACCACTTCTATAACCTACCTCAAGTTCTATCCGTACCCCTCTATCCCCTTATCCTCCAGGAACCTATCCAAACCTTCCTTGAACCCCTGTACAGAGTTCTGGCCTATCACATCCTCCGGAAGCGTGTTCCATTATTGTACCTGCACAAAGGCCTCAATGGTGTTTGATGAATTCTCCTTAAATTTTCAGCTAAAATTTCATCTTAATTTAGGAGCTTAAACGTTATATTTACAAATTCAGGATTGTCATTGCAAAGATTTATGTGCCTAGTACTGAAAATTAGTGCTAGGCTCTGAGCTTACCCCTCCTTAAAAAATTTGCCCGTTCCTGCCCACTTTTTATGTTCTTAAATTTAGTTTTGTGACATTTTTTATTATAAATGTTGACACAACTAGGGTTACCATATGTCTGAATTTACCTTGACATGTCCTCTTTTAGAGGACTGATTGGGTTTTTGGGCAGGTTTTGAAAACTTGGCAGTTTGGATGGGTTTAGGAGCTTAGGGCCCTGTTTGGAGGGCGACCACGTGTGTGATGTCATCAAGTGGAATCCATGCATGCTCAGAGGCCCTCCAGATGCGTCCCTGAGCTCACGGAAGAAGTGGTTCATGTGGGTCTGCACTGGGGCAGAATGGGGCGGGGTCTGGACTGGAACAGGGCAGGGCTGGGGGGGGGGCACATGTCCTCTATTTTTGCGTAAACAAATATGGTAATGCTACACTCAATCCTAGTAGATCAAATGGTGAGAAGAAGAATCAACAGAATGGAGATGACACAAAGGCAATGAAGAACTTCACAAGAACTTTATCAGGATCTTCTCTGACTTGACATGGGACGTGTTTCAGCTAATGTGCATGCATCAGGAGTCAGACTGTATAAGATTCAGATGGAATCCTGAAAGGAACATCCAATCACCAACTTCAAAGAAATACAATCCTGGATTTTTTTTTTTATTTGGAATGTCTGGTTCAGGTCCCAAAGCATATGATAAATACAAGAACATCCAAATGCACAAGCACTCTATAATGCTAAGTCTAAAAGAAAAAAATGGCTTAAAATGGTAAGAAGCACCAAAAAAAAGATTAGTTAAAATTTGAAACTTTTTTCACATAACCTTTATTGACTTTTTATCACATAATCTCCATATGCACATTAGCAGGCCTGGATGGCTCTCTGCTATATGAAGCCATTTACTGCACAGATCAAAACAGAAACAAAATCAAGCTAGAATCGATCTTATCATGCACATATCGGGGATAAGCCCTGAGCATTTCAAGTATGTTTCATGTATTTTTATTCACATGGAGGATAAAAGAGCCCATTTATCTGGATAAATGGCTTTTGGATATTAATTCTCTTATTATGAAAATGTATTGATTTACTTATTTAAAAAAAATTTTAGCCCACGCTATTCAACCATTCTAGGTGCAGGACCAACTCAAGGGACTGTTGCGTGTTGCGCCCTGAGCCAACTTCTGCATTTGTGTCCCTTACCCCTGTCCACTTTCTAGCATCTCTCCTTCTGCTCTCTTCTTGCCCCACCTTGCTAGTGATCTAGTACAGTGTTCTGTGCCGGTCCACATAAATTTCCTGCCGGTCCACAGGTCCAGCATGTGCATCAGGCCCAAAACAGTGTTCTTCAACCGCTAGTCCACGGTGCGATCGATGCGGCGTTATCTTCGAGCCAGCTCCCTCTTCCTCACTGATTCAGTGCACAAAGCCACGGGCAGTGGCTCCTACGCACGTCCTGTGCCTGAACCGGAAGCCTTCTCTCTGATGTGTTGTTAATAAGATTATATTGCGTATCTTTGAAAAATGAATGGAAAAAAATAGTGTTACAATTAGTACTATTATTGGGGGGGGGGGGTCTGGGGGAGATTGGGTAGAGATGGGCAGGGTCTGGCCCATGATTTAGCCCAGTGTTCTTCAACTGCTGGTCCACGGACTGATGCCAGTCCACAGAATAATTATTTTATTTCTGCCGGTCCATAGGTGTAAAAAGGTTGAAAAACACTGATCTAGTATTTCTTATTCTCAAGTCCTCCTCCTCCATCCCACTGCTGATAAAGGGCTTCACAGGTTCAGTTCAGCAACTCTCCTCTCTTTTCTCCCTCATATCCTGTAGATACTGTAGGCAGAGGAATAGAGGGAAGGGAAGAGGGAGAGAGAAATGCTAGACTGGGATTTTGGCACTCTTTATCATTCCTACCCTGGGCCAGTGCCTTGCCTGGTCCATAAGCTGAGCCAGTCCTGAAAGTGTACGTTTTCGGCAGAATTGTTCTGGACAGGGAACTGTGAGGATAATCATGACAGAGCATGGACTACCTAACAATTCCAGGTGGGTTAAAAGTAAAAACATACACAATACAACTAAATATAATTGCTGCTATTATTCTTTTTCATAGTGCAGAAAAGAGGTTTCTGATTTAAAAGCTTTGCCAACAGGTAAGCCTTCAATTGCTTTCTAAAGTGAGCATAGAGTCCTTTTTGCTAAACTGTGGGAAAAAGTGGCCTTAGCGTGGATTTTTCACACATGCTATGGCCGATTTTCTTTTAAATTAATAACCATGTGTTAATGTTGCCATTAAAGCCATTACCTTGAGTGCTTAGCCTAACCCATTTCGGAGGCAATGCGTTCCAGAGCTTAACTATTGTCTGAGTGAAAAAAAAATTCCTCCTACTGGTTTTAAAAGTATTTTCCTGTAACTTCATTGAGTGTCTCCTAGTCTTTGTTATTTTTGATGGAGTGAAAAATCGATCCACTTGTACTTGTTCTACTCTACTCAGGAATTTGTAGACTTCATTCCTATCTCCCCTCAGCCGTCTCTTTTCCAAGCTGAAGAGCTTTTATCTTTTTAGTCTTTCCTCATATGAGAGGAGCTCCATTCCCTTTATCATCTTGGTGGCTCTTTTTTGAACCTTTTCTAGCACTGTTATATCTTTCTTGAGATAAGGAGACCAGAACTGAATGCAGTACTCCAGATGAGGTCACATCATGGAGCGATACAGGGGCATTATAACATTCTTAGTCTTGTTGACCATCCCTTTTTAAATAATTCCTAGCATCCTGCACTTTTTTGGCCGCTGCACATTGGGCGGAAGCTTTCATTGTACTGTCTACAATGATATCCAGATCCTTTTCTTGGACACTAACCCCTAAGGTGGACCCTAGTATCCAGTAATTATGATTTGGGTTATTCTTCCCAATGTTCATTACTTTGCATTTGACCACATTAAATTCCATTTGCCACTCGGACGCCCAGTGTTCCAATTTCCTAAGGTCTGCCTGCAATGTTTCACAATCTGCATGCGTTTTAACAACTTTGAACAGTTTAGTGTCATCTGCAAATTTAATCACCTCACTTGTCATTCCAATTTCCAGATCATTTATAAATACGTTAAATAGCACCAGTCCCAGTACAGATCCCTGCGGCACTCCACTCTTTACTCTCCCCTGCAACAATTGCAAATAGGTCTGCAACAATAGCAAATCTACTTTATAGAATCTTTAACAAAAAAAAAAAAAAAGATACAAAGTGGCACCAAAAAAGTGAGTATGAGCCCTGTCAAAAGTGAAACCAATATACCATAGAATAGAACAAAAATTAATCAGACCATCTTCCATAGGTGAAAGAAACAGAATGCAGGTCCTAGCCACTCAAGCAGGCCCATTAACAAGCACCCTAAAATATTCCACAAGCTGCCCATATGAACTCACTCATATAACTCACAATAAAATAAAGTTTACATCCAGTACAGTTACACATTCAAACAAGGCAAAATGTGCTAAGCCTAAAAAATATAGGCTAACAAAAGAAACAGTCAGTGTAAGCCCGGAGCATTGAGCAACTGTTGAAAAGGAGTCCAAAAGTAGGGTAGAACCAACCCACAGCAGAGGGATCAGCAGGCCAAAGTAGATGGTTTTAGTGGCCCACTTATTCTCTAGATGGAGCACAACCCAGGATCGGATCAGGTAATAAAAAGCCACTCACAAAGTCAGGCATCGTGTCCTTTACTATGCTTATTGTAGTTCTCCCTACTTCCCTTATGTATCAGTTTGTCATGTTCGTGTGTGTCTGTTATAGTTAATAATCAAGACCTTGTTTTTAATTGTAAATCACTTTGAATTCATGATATTGCGATACATCAAAATTTTAATAAAACTTGAAAACTTGAGACACCCTGCTACCCGGTGGGCTCAATTCAGTGGGTCAGCTGCTGATAACTCCTGCACAAACTGCAAGGCAGTGGAGGCTTCAGTAAGAAAGTGAGTCTTCCCATCCTAATGAATCCGCAGCCATGCTGGATACAAAAGTGCAAATTGCAACTTCTTTTGGTGTAGCACCAAACAAGCAGGGGTAAATTCTTGGAAACAGAGATAGTAGAATTTTTGTATGTCAAGGAACCTATGGCCCCCAATGCCTGGAGAATATCTTGTTTCAATATAACCTTTGCCTTCGAGCCTGGCTCTCGCAGTCAGCCAATCCTGTATCCCCGTTCAATTTGTAAAGGGCCATGGGGTAATTGCAGCTTCAAGGCCTGAGAAAAAGGACAGTGCTTACCATCCTGTATAGATTCTGGTAGGCCTACCACGCGAAGGTTTCCCTTCAGGATCAATTCTCTAATTCATCAATATTTGTTTCCAGGTTGACAATTTTCACCTGAAGGAGATGATCTTCTTCACGTATTGCACATGGTCTTCCAGATCTGAAAGGTGCTGCTGATAGGAAGTAAGATCGCTGTGCATAGACTCTAGATCAGGAATGTCAAAGTCCCTCCTCAAGGGTCGCAAACTAGTCAGGTTTTCAGGATTTCCCCAATGAATATGCATGAGATCTATTTGCATGCACTCCTGTCATTGTATACTAATAGATCTCATGTATATTCATTGGGGAAATCCTGAAAACCCGACTGGATTACGGCCCTTAAGGAGGGACTTTGACACCCCTGCTCTAGATGATTTTCCAGTGCGTCTAGTTTGTCCACTGTCGGTTGTAGTTTAATAGTAAGGGAGACCTCTCGAATCGACTGCACCTTGTGGACCACATCGGCCACCCATGCCGAACTGATTCACCTGCCATTTTAGAATCTCCGGCGTGGGCCTGATCACTTCCACATTGGGGTAATTTAATGACATGAGAGAAAAACTGCAAGTCTGAAAGGGTACGTTGGCTTTTGAGGCAGTTTGTCAAGGAAAATCAAACAAAAAACGAAAGGAGGCTCGGGAGCTCACACCACCGACATCCACTCAACATCATGTAAAGTCATCCGCCATTTTGACGCCCAGTCTAATAAGGTCCTCTTGCAATTTTTCACAATTTAATTATCTCACTAGTTATTCCCATCTCTATACTAAACTAAACTAAACCTTAAGTTTGTATACCGCACCATCTCCATAAAGATAGAGCTCGACACGGTTTACAGGTAATTCAATAAATGAGAGAAGGACATAATAAGAAATTAGAGGTTATGAAGAGGATAGCTAGCTTTATGTTTTGGAGAAAAGCCAGGTTTTCAGATGCTTTCGGAATAATTGGAATGAGCCTAGGTTCGTCAGCAGGGCAGGGAAGTTATTCCAAAGCTCAGTGAATTTGAAGAAAAGGGATTTCCCTAATTTACCGGCATACATGATACCTTTTAACGAGGGGAAAGATAGTTTGAGTTTGTGAGTGGATCTGGTAGTGTCAGGTCTCAAAGAATTCCAGGAAAGTGGGATTAGAGGAGGAAGAAAGCACAGTTACTTACCGTAACAGGTGTTATCCAGGGTCAGCAGTCAGCTATTCTCACAAGTGGGTAATGTGATCCAACGGAGCCCCGATGCGGACGCCTCACAAGCAGACTTGCTTGAAGAAACTCAAAGTTTCGAGTCACCCGCACCGCGCATGCGCGAGTGCCTTCCTGCCTGACATCAGGCGCGTCTCCTCAGTTAAGATAGCTAGCAGAGAAGCCAACCCAGGGGAGGAAGGTGGGATGTGAGAATAGCTGCCTGCTGTCCCTGGATAACACCTGTTACAGTAAGTAACTGTGCTTTATCCCAGGACAAGCAGGCAGGCATTCTCACAAGTGGGTGACCTCCAAGCTAACCAGAATGGGATGGTGGGAGAGTTGGCAACTTTTTGGCCAAAGTAATCAGACAATAATGAGAAGTGAAGGTATGAACCGAGGACCAAGTGGCAGCTTTACAAATTTCCTCAATTGGTGTAGATCTGAGGAAAGCCACAGAAGCTGCCATTGCTCTGACCTTATGGGCTGTGACTTTACTGTGAAGAGGAAATCCAGCCTGGGCATAGCAGAATGAGATACAAGCCACCATCCAATTGGAGATGGTACGCTTAGAGATAGGACGCCCCAACTTGTTCGGATCAAAGGAGACAAAAAGTTGAGGAGAAGTTCTGTGTGGTTTGGTGCGTTCCAAGTAGAAAGCCAAAGCACGCTTACAGTCCAGAGTATGAAGAGCTGATTCTCCAGGGTGAGAATGAGGCTTTGGAAAAACACTGGCAGAACAATGGATTGGTTGAGATGAAATTCCGAGACCACTTTAGGAAGGAACTTCGGATGAGTATGGAGAACCACCTTGTCATGGTGAAACACTGTAAAAGGTGGATCCGCAACCAAAGCTTGAAGCTCACTGACTCGTTGAGCAGAAATGAAGCCAATGAGAAACACCACTTTCCAAGTGAGATACTTCATATGAGCCTTGTCCATTGGTTCAAATGGAGGTTTCATCAATTGAGTAAGAACAACATTGAGGTCCCAAACCACTGGAGGCGGTTTGAGAGGAGGATTGACATTGAAAAGTCCTTTCATGAATCTGGAAACCACAGGATGAGCAGAGAGAGGTTTCCCTCCAATAGGCTGATGGAAAGCAGCAATTGCACTAAGATGGACCCGGATCGATGTAGACTTGAGGCCAGAATGAGAAAGGTGCAATAGATAATTCAAAACTGAAGATAAGAAGGAATGTTAAGGCTCCTTATCATGAGAAACACACCAAGTAGAAAATCTAGTCAATTTTTGGTGATAGCATTGTCTAGTAATCGGCTTCCGGGAAGCTTCCAAAATATCCCTCACAGATTGGGAAAACTGTAGAGGAGCTATGTTGAGAGGAACCAAGCTGTCAGGTGTAGAGACTGCAGGTTGGGATGAAGTAGAGATCCCTGATGCTGCGTAAGCAGAGAGGGAAAAACTGGTAGAAGGTATGGCTCCCAGCTGCTGAGTTGGAGGAGAAGGGAGAACCAGGGTTGCCTGGGCCACCGAGGAGCAACCAGAATCATGGTGGCATGGTCGGACTTCAGCTTGACCAGCATCTTTTCAATGAGAGGAAACGCATATAGAAACAGATTTGTCCAGTCCAGCAGAAAAGAATCTGCCTTGAGGCGATGAGGAGTGTAGATCCTGGAGCAGAACTGAGGCAGAACTGAGGAAGTTGTGGGGAGCTGCAAAGAGATCTATCTGAGGTGTGCCCCAGAGAGAAGATGTGATGAAGGGGCGTGGAATGGAGAGTCCATTTGTGCGGCTGTAGAAGACGACTCAAGTTGAATCCCAGACTCTGCAGGAACCAGATAGTCCGCTGGGTCGCTAGAACGACTCCTTGAGACGTGGAATCCTTGATGAGCCAGTCGTCCAGGTAGGGGAACACCTGAAGACCATGGTTCCTAAGCGCTGCGGCCACCACTACCAGACACTTGGTGAAGACTCTGGGTGACTAGGCCAGGCCGAAAGGGAGCACTCTGTATTGAAAATGTAGATCTCCCACCCGAAATCTGAGGTATTGACGGGAGGCCGGATGGATGGGAATGTGAGTGTAGGCCTCCTTGAGATCCAGAGAGCATAACCAGTCATTCTGCTCGAGGAGGGGATACAGAGATGCTAGGGTCAGCATGCAAAATTTTTCTCTGACCAGAAATTTGTTGAGCACCCTGAGATCCAAAATGGGACGCAGATCGCCCGTCTTCTTCGGAACAAGGAAGTACCGGGAGTAAAACCCCTTTTTCTGCTGAGCCAAAGGAACTGGCTCGATGGCACTGAGCTGAAGCAAAGCTTGAGCTTCCTGAAGAAGAAGGGCGGTGTGGGTAGAATTGGAAGGATACTCTCTTGGCGGATGTTCCGGAGGAACTTGATGGAACTGAAGAGAGTATCCCTCCCTGACGTTCGAAAGGACCCAGAGATCGGTGGTAACAGTTGTCCATCGGTGGTAAAAATGATGGAGACGACCTCTGATAGGGGGAAAAACGGGAAATGGCAGAACAACTGAGGTTATGCTCTTTTCCAGACAGTCAAAAAGGCTGAGGAGCCTTAGGAACAGCAGGTGATTGAGGCTTCTGTTGCTTCTGAGGATGTTGCCTCTTGACAGGCTGACAAATGTCAGGAGCCTGTTTAGGTGGAAAACGCCGTTGGTAAATCAGAGGCGGGCGTGCAGGTCGAGGGGCCGGCTTTGGATGGAGAAAGGAAGTAAAAGACTTCTCGTGGTCCGAAAGCTTCTTGTTGGCCGCCTCAATGGACTCATCAAAGAGGTCATTGCCAGTGCAAGGAACATTAGCCAGCCAGACCTGCAGATTAGGATCCATATCGATGGTACGGAGCCACACCAGACGCCGCATGGCCACCGAGCAAGCAGTAGCTCGAGCAGAAAGCTCAAAAGCATCATAGGAGGACTGAAGAAGCTGCAGCCGGAGTTGGGACAAGGATGCAAGGACTTCCTGATATTCAAATTGTGCTCAAGAATCCAGATAAGGCATGAACTTTTGAAGAATGGAGAGAAAGAACTCAAAGTAAGTTATAAAATGAAAATTGTAGTTGAGGACTCTGGAGGTCATCATAGAGTTTTGGTAGATGCGACGACCAAACCTGTCCATCGTTTTACCCTCCCTTCCCGGAGGAACAGTGGCATACACCTGAGAAGGGTGAGAACGCTTCAAAGAAGATTCAACCAAAAGGGATTGGTGAGACAATTGAGCATGGTCAAATCCCTTATGATCAGTGGTCTCAAACACACGGCTCTCCAGGTCTATTTTGCGGCCCGCGGTCTGGATGCGATCAAGACAGCATTTCTCTTCCCCCTACCCTTCCTTTTGGAGCAGCAGCGTGTCTGGCCGGCTCAGTCCATCGTTCCGTTCAAAGCCGCGGGTTGGCGGCTCCTCACGCTATCCACTCCTGCATCGGAAGCCTCTCTGATGTCACAACATCAGAGAGGCTTCAGACGCAGGCACGGATCTCGCGAGGAGCCGCCACCCGCGGCTTTGAACGGAAAGATCAACTGAGCCGGTCAGACACGCTGCTGTTCCACAAGGAAGGGGAGGGGAAAGAGAAATGCTTCTGCTGCAAAGGAAAGGAGGACCTTAGGGAAATGCTGCTGCTGCTGCTGTACAGGGAAAGGGATAGGGAGGGAAAGGGGAAGAGAAATGCCTCTCCTGCACAGGAAAGGGGGAAGGGAAATGCTGCTGCTACGCAGGGAAAGGGAGGGGGAGGGAAAGGGGAAGAGAAATGCTTCTGCTGCACAGGAAAGGGGGAAGGGAAATGCAGCTTCTGTTGCTGTTGCACCCAATTGGGAAAAGAGAGGGAACGAAGAAGAAAGGAGAGGAGAGGAACAAGAGAAGCCAAGTTCATGGGAGGGAGGGAAGGAAAGGAGATATCAGACCATGGAGGGGGAGGGAGAGATTCCAGGGTATGGGGGAATGGAAGGAGACAGATGCCAGACCAGGGGAAAGGAAGGAGGGAGGGAGAGAAAGGAAGCAAAGAGATGCCAGACCATGGAAATAGGACGGAAGAAGAGAGAGATAGGAAGGGAAGGTAAGACATGGAAACGTAGATTTTGAAAAGAAAGCAGAAAAATTGAACATTAAGTTAATGCCAAAGATGGATGCAAGGCAGAAAGTGAAGATGGAGAGAAAAACAGTCAAAGGACAAGAAGGCCCTGGAAACATAGTTGAAAGCACAGAAAAATAAAGTCACCAGACAACAAAGGTAGGGAAAATGATTTTATTTTCAATATAGAGATTGAAATGTGTCAGTTTTGAGAAAGAAAAGATATTAAACTTTAAATGTGAGGGCTGCAGAAAAAAATAGAGTACTTGGAGGGCCGCAGAAAAAATAGTTAATGTCTTATTAAAGAAATGACAATTTTGCATAAGGTAAAACTTTATAGTTTATATATCTTTCCTTTTATCAGGTTGGGCAGACTGGATGGACCATTCGGGTCTTTATCTGCCGTCATCTACAATGTTACTATGTTATGTTAACTGTTAAAGGAAAGAGTTTTACCTCATGCAAAATTGTCATTTCTTTAATAAGACATTAACTATTTTTTTCTGCGGCCCTCCAAGTACCTACAAATCCAAAATGTGGCCCAACAAAGGGTTTGAGTTTGAGACCACTGCTTATGATGTACAGTCCTGTATCTGGAATCCAATTTGCCTGGAACAGCTGGAGTGGAATAGGGAGTTTCAGACTGTGGACAAAGGTTTGATCCAGAAGCTTGTGAAGAGGAAGCTTGAGGAATTCAGCAGGAGGTTGAGAGAGATGCATGGTCTCGAGATACTCCTTGGAAAACATAGAGCCAGTGTCAAGTTGAATATCCAAATCAGCTGCCATTTGGCATGGAAAAGATGAAAAAGACAGCTTGTCTGCCAAAGCCTGGCCTCGAGAAGGACTCGAGGATGTCGAGGCCGCATGCTCCAATGAAGAAGGTGATCTGGATTCATCCAGAAAGAGAACCCACCGGGTCTTCGAGATCCAGAAGCGGGAGGTTCGAAGCAGGCGGTGGAGAATATTGAAGAAAAGGCTGCTTCTGATGAGGCGAGGTATGCCTGGATGAATGCTTCGAAGAAAGCCTCGATCTATGATGCGAGCTATGCCTGGAAGCAGGCCTCGACAATTACAAGTTTACAAGTTTACAAGTTTATTAGGATTTTATATACCGCCTATCAAGGTTATCTAAGCGGTTTTTACAATCAGGTACTCAAGCATTTTCCCTCTCTGTCCCGGTGGGCTCACAATCTATCTAACGTACCTGGGGCTATGGAGGATTAAGTGACTTGCCCAGGGTCACAAGGAGCAGCGCGGGGTTTGAACCCACAACCCCAGGATGCTGAGGCTGTAGATCCAACCACTGCGCCACACACTCCTCAATTGAGGAGAGTGCGTCCCCGACGTAGCCCCCAGAGAATGGATAGGCTGGAGGCTGTGGAACGAAGCAGAGGCTGTTGAGTGGAAGATCCTCGAGGCACTCGCAAAGACTCTGCTCCTTGCATCGAGTGCACGGGCTCCAACGGAGGCATGGGCAAAGACTCTGCTCCTTGCGATGCATGCTGAGCTGCCAGACCAGACACTCGCAGACACTCTGCTCCCTGTAGAGAGTGTGCATATGACTGAGGCACAGGAGGCGGCTCGACCTCGCAGGAGACCTCCGCATGCCCAGGCTGGATTTGTGAGAGAAGCTTCGGCCCCATGGTAGTAAAGAGCTGAATGAATTGCTTCTCCAATAAGGTCTGGAACAAAGCCGGCAAGGATGGATCCACGTCTCCAACAGGATCACCTGCACGGGCTTTGTGCTCCCTCGAGGCAGTGTGAGAATGCTTGGACTTAGAAGCCTTGGGCACTTTAAGCACTACCGGGGGAATGGGTTGCTGTGCTACCTGACCTGAAGAGACAGAGGAAGGCACTGCAGCAGGCGTCGAAGACATAGCCGGTACAAACGAGGCGGGTTTGATGAGGCTCAAAGCAGAAGGTGTGGAAGCCTGGAGTGCATCGGATGATGTCGAAGGCGAAGCACCCCTCAAGGACGACAGCTCCATTGAAGACTCCATACCGAAGAGCTGCTCCCACAAGATGCAACGACACTTGAAAGCACGAGGCTTAAGTGTTGAGCAAGGCTGGCACGATTTTGGGAGATGTTGAGGCCCAAGACACTGAAGACAGCATCGATGAGGGTCCGTGAGGGAAATCGCACACTGGCACTTGGAACACTTCTTAAAACCGGTTGCAGGCCGGGACATAGGCCGAAAAAGCTTTGCCGCAAGATCGAAGCTGCGGGGCTGCGGCCACGTGGCCTGCCCAATCGAATGAACGGAATAAATTTTTTTTAAAAAAAGAGAAAATAAAGAAGAAAACTGGAGATTCTGAGAAAAATAAACCCAAAACTGCGGACAAAGAAGGCACAAGTGAAAAACACTTCATGCAGAGAGTCGAAGACGGACTTCTTGGCTCCGCGGAAAAGTAAGAACTGAGGAGACGCGCCCGATGTCGGGCGGGAAGGGACTCATGCATGTGCGGTGCGGCCGACTCGAAACTTAGAGTTTCTTCAAGCAAGTCTGCTTGTGAGGCATCCGCTGGATCACGTCACCCACTTGTGAGAATACCTGCCTGCTTGTCCTGGGATAATGCCATGTAGGATCTTGAAAATTAGGCAGGTACTGAAGGACCTTGACATGACCTTGAGTTTTTCCTTAACCTGAAGACTCATTCTGCCTGAGCTACAAGTTATGTGCTGTAACCACATCCTGTGTAAGCTGACCCTCCTGGACATGTAATAAGGAAAGTGCAAGGCTTAGAAAGGTAGAAGAGGACCCATGTATGTGATGGAGCAAATCAGAGCTTTTAGGTAGTCTGGTCAGGAAATGACTAAATGTCACGGCAGGTTGCTCTATTCTGCATAAGCTGAAGAACGCCTGTTTCTTTCTTCAGGTCTTTCAGTACATTGAAAGTGAATCCTAGAAATCACGAGCTCGTCCTTTCGCCTCGACATTTCTGGGCCTGCTCCTGTGCTAGTGACCATTTTCTCCACAGCTTTCTCGAAGCTCGAGCCACTACGACCCGGCCCACTTTGCTGGGGTCCGGGCCTGGTTTTGCCGCGGCCTCGTGTCCGTCGCGGCGCAATAAAGCTGGTTGAGAGAGTGACGTCGGCGCTATGGCGGCCTCTGTGGTGACTGTGTTGGCGCCCAACGGGCGGAGGCAGACGGTGACGGTTAGCGCGCGGACGCCGCTGCTGCAGGTGGGTGAGGGGCGGAGGGGTGGAGCCGGGGGTCGCTCGCCGCTCACTGTCTCTCTCTCTTCCCGCAGGTGCTGGAGGATGTGTGTCGGAGGCAGGAGCTGCGCTGCGACGACTTCGGCCTGAGGTGAGGGCTGAGCCGAGAAGGCCGCCTGCCCCCCTTCCTCTTCCCTGCACCTGCTCTGACTCCCCTCCCCGCCCTTCTCTTGGTCTCTTCCGACCAGCGTCCTCTCCTGCCTAGTTCTGGGTCTCTCTTCATCTCTTCTTGTCAGCCTCCCCTCCCCCCTCCTAGATCATTTGCCTCATCCTGGGTCTCTTTTGGCTGTTCTGGCCAGCCTCCCCATTTCTCCTGCCTAGTACTGGGTCTTTCTTCATCTCTTCTTTTCAGCCTCCCATCCCCCCTCCTAGATCATTTGCCTCATCCTGGGTCTCTCTTGGTTTCTTCTAGCCAGCCAGCCTCCCCTTCCCTCCCCTGTGGATCAGTTGCCTCATCCTGGGTCTCTTTTGGTCTCTTCCGGCCAGCCTCCCCTCTTCTGCCTAGTTCTGGGTCTCTCTTCTTGTCAGCCTCCCCTCCCCCCTCCTAGATCATTTGCCTCATCCTGGGTCTCTTTTGGCTGTTCTGGCCAGCCTCCCCATTTCTCCTGCCTAGTACTGGGTCTCTCTTCATCTCTTCTTTTCAGCCTCCCATCCCCCCTCCTAGATCATTTGCCTCATCCTGGGTCTCTTTTGGCTGTTCTGGCCAGCCTCCCCATTTCTCCTGCCTAGTACTGGGTCTTTCTTCATCTCTTCTTTTCAGCCTCCCATCCCCCCTCCTAGATCATTTGCCTCATCCTGGATGTCTCTTGGTCTCTTCTAGCCAGCCAGCCTCCCCTTCCCTCCCCTGTGGATCAGTTGCCTCATCCTGGGTCTCTTTTGGTCTCTTCCGGCCAGCCTCCCCTCTTCTGCCTAGTTCTGGGTCTCTCTTCTTGTCAGCCTCCCCTCCCCCCTCCTAGATAATTTGCCTCATCCTGGGTCTCTTTTGGCTGTTCTGGCCAGCCTCCCCATTTCTCCTGCCTAGTACTGGGTCTCTCTTCATCTCTTCTTTTCAGCCTCCCATCCCCCCTCCTAGATCATTTGCCTCATCCTGGGTCTCTCTTGGTTTCTTCTAGCCAGCCAGCCTCCCCTTCCCTCCCCTGTGGATCAGTTGCCTCATCCTGGGTCTCTTTTGGTCTCTTCCGGCCAGCCTCCCCTCTTCTGCCTAGTTCTGGGTCTCTCTTCTTGTCAGCCTCCCCTCCCCCCTCCTAGATCATTTGCCTCATCCTGGGTCTCTTTTGGCTGTTCTGGCCAGCCTCCCCATTTCTCCTGCCTAGTACTGGGTCTCTCTTCATCTCTTCTTTTCAGCCTCCCATCCCCCCTCCTAGATCATTTGCCTCATCCTGGGTCTCTCTTGGTTTCTTCTAGCCAGCCAGCCTCCCCTTCCCTCCCCTGTGGATCAGTTGCCTCATCCTGGGTCTCTTTTGGTCTCTTCCGGCCAGCCTCCCCTCTCCTGCCTAGTTCTGGGTCTCTCTTCTTGTCAGCCTCCCCTCCCCCCTCCTAGATCATTTGCCTCATCCTGGGTCTCTTTTGGCTGTTCTGGCCAGCCTCCCCATTTCTCCTGCCTAGTACTGGGTCTTTCTTCATCTCTTCTTTTCAGCCTCCCATCCCCCCTCCTAGATCATTTGCCTCATCCTGGGTCTCTCTTGGTTTCTTCTAGCCAGCCAGCCTCCCCTTCCCTCCCCTGTGGATCAGTTGCCTCATCCTGGGTCTCTTTTGGTCTCTTCCGGCCAGCCTCCCCTCTTCTGCCTAGTTCTGGGTCTCTCTTCTTGTCAGCCTCCCCTCCCCCCTCCTAGATCATTTGCCTCATCCTGGGTCTCTTTTGGCTGTTCTGGCCAGCCTCCCCATTTCTCCTGCCTAGTACTGGGTCTCTCTTCATCTCTTCTTTTCAGCCTCCCATCCCCCCTCTGCATTAGTTGCCTCATCCTGGGTCTCTTTTGGTCTCTTCCGGCAAGCCTCCCCTCCTCTCCTGCCTAGTTCTGGGTCTCTCTTCTTGTCAGCCTTCCCTCCCCCCTCCTAGATCATTTGCCTCATCCTGGGTCTCTTTTGGTCTGTTCTGGCCAGCCTCCCCTCCCCTTCTTCCTAATTCTGGGTCTCTCTTCATCTCTTCCCTCCCTCCTGGATCATTTGCCTCATCCTGGGTCTCTTCTGTCCAACATCCAACCCACTCTCTCCCCACTCTGCATCAGCTGGCTCATTCTGGGTCTCTCTTGGTCTCTTCCAGCCAGCCAGCGTCCCCTTCCCTCCCCTGTGGATCAGTTGCCTCATCCTGGGTCTCTCTTGGTCTCTTCCGGCCAGCTTCCCCTCCTGCCTAGTTCTGGGTCTTTCTTCATCTCTTCTTGTCAGCCTCCCCTCCCCATCCTAGATCATTTGACTCATTCTGGTCTCTCTTGGTCTCTTCCGGCCAGCCTCCCCTCCCTCCCTACATCATTTGACTCAACTGTCTAACATCCTTCCCCCCCCCTTCATCAGTTCCCTCATCCTGGGTCTGTCTTGGTGTCTTCCAGCCAGCACCTCCTTACCCACTGCAACGATGCCTCATCCTGGGTCTCTCTTTGTCTCTTCCATCCAATCTCCCCTCTCCTCCTGCCTAGTTCTGGGTCTCTGTTCATCTCTTCTTGTCAGCCTCCCCTCCCCCCCTACATCATTTGACTCATCCTGGGTCTCATCTGTCCAACATCCCCTCCCCCCTTCATCAGTTCCCTCATCCTGGGCCTCTCTTGGTTTCTTTCGGCCTGCCTTCCCTCACCCAACCCCTTACATCGGTTGCCTTATCTTGGGTCACTCTCTTGGTCTCTTCTGGTCAGCCTTACCTCCCCTTGCCCAGTACATCGGTTGTTTTGTCCTGGGGTGTCTCGGTCAGCCTCCATTCCCCCTCTACCCTGGATCACTTGTCATGTCTTGGGTCTCCTTTGTCCTTTTTTGGCTGGCCTCCTTACCTCCTCAGGCGGTACATGGAGTGTCTGTGGCCCCTATGACGCTGCCAGAGGGACTGTTTCTGCCCGGGCTAGAGCATCTCCCCTACATCCTGTGGCCATTTGAAGGTTAGCATAGCTGTACTTTGGTGCTGGATGTAAGTATCCTTTGAATTCCTTTAGCTCACTTGCTGCTGAGTCTTTCTTCTGCCGAAGCATGTGGTCTTGTGAACTCTTTCTAACTTTTTGCCAGTGTATTTGTTTACAGAGCACTTGGTCCAAGACCTCGGCATTGAAGGAACAATTTGTAATTCTTGAACCTGGTCTCCCCAAATGGTGTCTTCTGCAGTGGTGTAAGCTTAGCCTTTGTCAAGGGAAAACACAAATTGGGCAACTCCAAAGTTGTGTTAAAGACAGACCACTTTACTTTAATAAAATCATTAATCTCATAATTGTTACATGCTTCTGTATCATTTTTATGACTAATTTTGTGTGTAGAGAAACAGGTGACACTACTTCAAGTCAGAAATTATGGTGGAAGAATTGGTATTGATACTGCAAAATCAGGTCTGCTGGCCAGAGGTGGTGGGGTATCCTCTCGCATTTAAACACTGTTGGTGAAGTTTGAGTTGTGTATAGTTCTCCTAGCGGAATTCTGTGCAAAGGAAAATCCAAATTCGGCAAGTTTTTTGCTAATTATTATCCACAATTTCATTACCTTTCAATATTTGAATTAAATTATATTAAAGAAAAAGAGCCTTCAGGTTTTTCCTCGCTTAGTGACTTTCTTCTAACAGCACTCCTTTGTAAAAGTCCATCTACTGAAGTTTGGTTAGTTGGTTTTCATAGTACTTCACTTTGTCTTTATGTTGTTGAAGAACATTTCTGAAAGCTGACAGTTCAATAATTTCAGAATAAAACTTTTTTCTAACTTTTGTTGTCTGAACAGTTTATTTTTCTATTCATTTAGGTCCCAAAGTCCCATTTTCTTTTTTTCTTAACCGTCTTCTCAAGATCGCTTGTCCGTTTTAGATTTTGTCCCCCCTGTTTCTGTCCTGAGTTTCTCACTTGCATCCATCAGCCCTCTGTTAGAATTGCCCTTGTGTCTAGCAGTCCTTCTATGCCCCTGTTTCTCCCCATCAAGCATTCTTCTCTATGCCATCACCATGTGGTCTTATCCTGTCATTTCCTATCAAGTATTGCTATGCTTGCAATTACTATCATTCTCCTCTATGTATTGTCCTATCATGTCATAACCAAGGATATAGTGTCTTGCTCTACATTACTATATACTAATTTATTATGTGTTTTATTATGTATATAAACTTGTTGAGAAGATGGGATATAAATCCAAATGCCCTCCATTGTTTCAGTGTCCCTGTCTTTACACTTGGTTTTCTCTTTGTTTCTGTGCCTCTCCCTGTGCAGGATCTTCCACCCCTGAGCCAGCCTCTCTCCCCTTAAGTCTGTATCTCTCCCTCATCCCTCTCCTATCCCAAAGCCAGTATCTCTTCTCCCTAACATCCCCAGCCAGCATCTCAAGATATTTCTCTCTGAACCAGTACCTCTCTCCTAGCCAGCATCTTTCACCTTCTATCACCCCTACCTCCCCAGTAGGCATCTCACTTTCTCCCCATTGTCCACTACCTCAAGTGATGCTGATTCTATTCAATGGCAGCCTGCTGCCAGCTCTGCAGACTTTCCTCTACTGTGGTGCCACTAAAGAAAGAGGAAGTGACATCATTGAGTGCAGGACCACGGAAGAGGGAAGCCTGCAGGCTGCCTGAAGTTGTTGTTGGTAGTGATTTGAAGAGGGAGACCTCAAGTAATTATGCATCCTTGGGGAATTCTGTGCAAATTCTGCATTGCGCAGTAGCACAGAATTCCACTAGGGCAGTGGTTCTTAACCTTGTTGGAGGTATTGAACCCCACCAGTTTCATATGCATGTTCACCGAACCCTTCTTTATTGGAAAAATAAAATATGATTTTTTTACAAATTCAAAACATAGGTATACAGTGAGGGAAAAAATATCAATTTTGAAAACAAAAAAGTTCTCCTATATTTCGAATAATAATAACATAATAATGAAATTTACTGCAAATCAGTGTGACTTCTGCTGTTGCCTCTCAGAGACCAGTTCAGAAATGCGCGGCTTTACCTTGGCAAGTGCCACTCTCATGTCTGTTCCTTTTCTTCGTTTTTATGTCCAGCATCCTCAAAAAGGATTGCTCGCAAAGATATGTTGTAATAAACGGTATGAAAATTTCCAGAGCTTTCTTAGCTTTCTTAGCGCTACCAATTGTTGACACCAAAACGTTGAGAGCGTTGTTGTTCTGAAGAGTTGCTGTTGAACCTGGCTCTGCTGAATTTCAATGATTTCATCGAGGTATTCATCATTGACATCTGTTGTCTCAACACTAAACGTGAACGGCTGTCTCACCCATGCTGGATATGACTCTCTTGTAGGGAAGTATCTGTCGAGACTTTGCAAGCTCATCTAAATGCGTGGCAATAGTTTGCTTCAGTTCCGCGGGTACAGAAATGTCTCCGATTCCAGATACATCTTCGATCTTACTTATACAGTTGTCTAGCAGGGGAAAGTTTGCGAAGTTATCGTTTTCTGTTCGTTGTTTCCATAATGGTAGCTTTTTTAGAAAAGCTTTCAGGTTTTCTTCTGCTTCGATGATGTTGACTCCACCACCCTGCATCTGCTTATTGAGATGATTGAGAGCTGCAAAGATATCAGCCATGTACGCTAAAAAGAGAATGAACTCAGAATTTTTGAAGCAATCTGCATGACAATGTTGCTGCTCTTGCAAAACCAGAGCTAATTGCACACGCATGGCAAAAACACGATTCAGCACCTGTCCCCGAGATAACCACCGAACGTTAGAATGGTACAGAAGTACCTCGAATTCAGATCCCATTTCTTTACACAGCTCCTTGAAGATGCGGTGCTTCAGAGCATTATTTCGCATATAGTTCACACATTCCACAACAATTTTTAAAACTTCTGCCAGTTTTGGAGGCAATGTTTTTGTTGCCAACGCATGCCTGTGCAGAATGCAATGCGTAACAATGATGTGTGGTGCATCGGCATTCACTAGCGCACCAAAACCGGACTTTCTTCCGAGCATGGCTGGAGCTCCGTCCGAACAAACTGCAGAAACCATATCCCACGAAAGATTGTTGTCTTTGAAGAAGTCATCCACAAGTTTCTTCACATCAGTTGCCTTAGTTGTTGTTGTAAGAGGCTTACAAAATAAAAAATCTTCCTTTATCACATCGTCTTTCCCATAGCGCACGAATACTGCAAGCTGGCTTAGATTGGAAACGTCTGTGGTCTCGTCGAGTTGAAGGCTGAATTTTGCCGGTCTTGAAATCAGATCTGCAACTACTTGAGCCAAGATGTCTTTGCTCATGTCCTCTATTCTGTTGCTGATGATGTCATTTGAAAGAGGAATTTCAGATAACTGAACTTCAGCCGCTTTTCCCAGCATGATATTCGCCATCTTCAACACAGCTGGTTTTATGAGTGTTTCACCAATGGTGTGTGGTTTGCCTTGCTTTGCGATCAGGTAAGCAACTTCGGACGATGCTGTGAGGATCGGTTTGTTGATGGGTATAAAGCCGAGAACAGGCAGAGTAGCCTTTTCATCGAATCTTGCTCTCTTCACCTTGAATTCAGCGAGCGTTGTGTTCTTGTATTTTCCATCTCCATGCAGCTTAAGGAAGTGTTCCCTTAGTTTTGCCGGAGCTAGACTAGAATTACTCAACTTGGCATTGCAAATCATGCAATTAGGACGCTGACTCCCATCACGTTCTGTTATACATGTGAATCCATATTGTACATATTCGTCCGACCACTTTCGTATTTTGCTCGACATAGTTAGTAAGGGATTAAAATATTAAGATAGGTATCACACGACGTACCATCACAACAATTACAATTCGACTACTGTGCGCATCAAATCCCCTGTAGCACAGATAGGCCAAGCGATGTTGCGTGATCACCTGCAGCCAATTATGGACAAGCGGGGCGTATCATCATGAATCATAAGCGCTTCGGTCACGTTCAATCATCTATCAGTTAAATCACAAATTTTGATCAGGAATTGATTGATGTATATAAGGCGTTAGTTACAGATTGATAGATCAAGAAACCGAGTACACAATCAGTCTTGATCAAAATCACTGAATAGCTGATAGATGATTGAACGTGACCGAAGCGCTATATGAGTCGGAGGTGTGTTTTGACCTCCGCCGAACCCGCGACACTGACTCACCGAACCCCTGGGGTTCAGTCGAACCCAGGTTAAGAACCACTGCACTAGGGTATGATGAAGGGTGCATAGCGAGAGGAAATTAACCAACTAGTGGAGGAACTGCTCTGTATCGTGAACTTATTTTCAAATTATTTTGATTTAAGCAGTTTACAGAGCCAAAGTACTTAAGGGATAGCTCAAACAAAGTGGGACAGGGTTAGAGCAAAAACACCAATAATACAAACACGTAAAGGTAAATTGGTTACAATTTATTTGTAATTGTTGAAGAGTGATGTTTGTTGTGGAGCATAAGGAATGAGGAGAGACATGATGAGAATCTAGAAAGTAAAACCTGATGGGTAAAATGGCCAGGTGGTTGAATGGAATTTGATAAGCTCCTGGTGGCAAGAATTCTGAAATGGAGAGGAGAGACAGACTTTTTTTTTTGTTCCTTAAAATAGGTTTGAGAGTGCGACACAGTAGTTAAAGCTACAGTCTCGGCACCCTGAGGTTGTGGGTTCAAACCCACGCTGCTCCTTGTGACCCTGAGCAAGTCACTTAATGTCCTCTTTCCCCAGGACATTAGATAAATTGTGAGCCCACTGGGACAGGCAGGGAAAAATGCTTGAGTACCTGAATAAATTCATATAAACTGTTCTGAGCTCCCTTGGGAGAACAGTATAGAAAATTGAATGAATAAATAGTAGTAGATTTTGGTATTGTCTACAAAGAGGCAACCCTTCCAAAGGTGTGTGCAAGTGGTGCGCTGAAAGGATTGATATTGAGCTAGTTCTCATCTCCTTGTAACCACTACTTTTTGTTCCGTAATGAGGCTAGCGGAGGCCATACCAAAGTCTTCCAGCTTAATGTTGAGTTGTGTATATGGAACTGTGTCAAAAGCCATATCTAGCTCTCTCCTTGTTTTCAACTGTCTGGTCACCCATCAAGGAAATTAATCAGATTTGTGTGACTGGTAAAACCAGGCTGCCTTAGGTCCTGCAAATTCAAGATAAGGCAACTGCTGCAGGGGGGAGAAGGCAGGAAGGCTGGCCAGAAGAGCCCAACAGAGACCTAGGACAAGGCAACTGATACAGGGGGAAGGGGAGGGGGGTCAGTTGCACTCAGTCCTGAAGAGGTGCTAACTGCTGGGAAATTACCCAGAGTTGCAATACTGGGACAGACCAAAGGTCCATAAAGCCCAGTATCCTCTTTCCAGCAGAGCCAACCCAGGTCACAAGTTTGACAAGATCCCAAGGAGTAAAACAGATTTTATGCTGCTTATCCTAGGAATAAGCAGTGGATTTCCCCAAACCAACTAAATAGACTTTTGTTTTAGGAAATGATCTAAATCTTTAGCTAACTGCTTTTACCACATTCCCCGCAACAAATTCCAGAGTTTAATTGCATGTCGAATGAAGAAATATTTTCTTCAGTTTGTTTTTAAATCTACTACTTAGTAGCTTGGGGTAAAATAGGTAATTTTTCCCCACCCCATTACTAAGTAGTCCTTTTACTAAGGTGCGGTAGCCGTTACAGCGCATGCTAAATGCAAACATGCACTAACGCATCCGTAGGATATAATGGACCCATACCGCACCTTAGTTTAAGGACCCCTAAGTTGCAGTAGAGGTTTCTACCGCAGCCCAGAGCACTAAATTCTTCATTGCAGACATACTCTTCCTAATAATTGGACCGGACTTAAACCTCATAGAGGATCCTCCCAACTCCTTCTGGTTTTTGACTAACAGAATCGAAGTTCCTGTTACCAAGAAAATTTTCTCCATTTGTCTAGTGGACTGTATCTCCTTCACATATGCTCAGGCTGGGCTGACGCTACAAGGCTGTGTAACAGCCCACAAAGTTCGAGCTAGCTCAATTTTGTTCTCTATCTATTGAGGATATCTCAATTCATATCTGATTACAGGTTTAGACAAGCAGTTCCTGCAGAATCTTTTTACTTTAAGCGCCAGCTTTCCCTGCAATCCTCTTGGATTTCGCCAGGCTTGTATTCTATAGTCCCTCTAAGCTGAGCACATGAGCAATCACTCATACATTTTAGGAGCATTGCTCACAGATTTTACATGGTTGCACAGAAAAACATTTCAAATCTGGAAATTTAGAATGGTTTTTAGAATTCGTCACTCACATAAGAAAAAATATGCGCGCATCTGGCCAGTCCTTAGAGGAGCATTGCTTATGTTTACCTATCCATTATTCTTGTCAAGAGTCATGATCCTGGCAGCTTGGGAGTCCCACAGGTGACAATATTATGCCTGCTTGTCCTTGGAGAAAGCAAAGATTCTACTTACCTGTAGCAGGTGTTCTCCTGGAACCAACCCACCTCCCCTAATTGGCTTCTTAGCTTTGTTATTGAAGTGATGGTCCTGCAAGCTGATGTCGGGCAGGAAGGTACTGTCTAAAGATTTAAAGTAACAGTGCAGTTGGTAATGTCTCTATCAGGTTCTATGGATGACATCATTCATGTGAGAATATGTGCCTGCTACAGGCAAGTATCTTTGCATTTCCTGCCTCATTTTTCTGTGTTTCTCATGCTAACATTGTTGAAGATTGTAATACAAAAAGAAAGTATGTTTGGTGAGTTTGATAACAAAGGATTTTTACAGAGCCTTTAGGGGGAATATCCACACCAAATCTTAAGTGAGAAGTGTGGGTAGAGGGGAGCAAGTGAACGAGGTACCTGGATGTTATCAATGCTTTTGATGCTGTCCTGCATAGAAAGTTCATCTACAGTAGATTCCCAATTAACCAGTACTCAAGCAAATGGCATTCACTCAACTGGTAAAAAAAATTAAAATAAAATTGTCCTCCAGCCCCCGAAGCCATGAACCTCTCCCCCCTTCCTCCAACCCTGAAGCAGTGGCAGCGGTCCTGAGCTATGAATCCCCCCAGCCACGAAACGGCAGCGGTTCTGAACTGCGAACCCCAACTCCCTCCCTCCCTTACTCAAATCAGCAGCAGCAGCCGGTCAGTAGAGGCAGCGCTGAAAACAGGCAGCTCAGGGCCTTTCCTCTGAAGTGTAACTTCCTTACAGAGCTGCCTCTGCTGTCTGGCGGCTGCTTCTACTGCTTCGGTAAGTGAGTGGGGTCCAGGAGGCCAGATTAGTGCGGAAGAAGGGTAGACCGGGGGGGGGAGGTCCAGCAGGGGAGGGGAGATGGATGTTGGACCCATTAATGGGGAGAGAGAAAGTTATTGTATATTTTTAGTTTTATTCTTTTTATTTCTTTTTTTTTTTATTATTATTTGAATTGTACTTTTCCCTCACAATTCTTGGAATTTTGTTATCTTTTCTATTTGAATAATTGTTTACTCAGGTAGATTGTGAGCTTTTGGGACAGATAGGGAAGTTCTAAGTACCTGTATTTTATGGTGAACCGCTTAGATCTGTAATATGCTTAAGCGGTATATCAAATGTTAATAAAACATAAACATGACCCAGACTGAAGGGAGGAACAGGTGTGTGTGTGTGGGGGGGGATGATAGAGAGAGGAAGAGTGAGGTAGGAAGGGAGACAAAACAATTTTTACAGTAACTCTTGATCAACCAGGGACTGGGTTTGAATTTGTTCAGTGATGAGCAACAGAGAGTGTTAATACATGGAGTAATCATTAAGCTGTCTGTGCTGAGTTTTGAAAAGGCAGCATTCACATGTAATTCTATATCCAGAGGGGGACAAAAAGAGAGTGATCGATCTGCTTAAGTTTGCCAAGTAGATAAGAGGATTTTCATCAGTTTTTGACAAATTAGGTTCTATGAAGAAGCAGAGATACAGGAACAATGTCATGTGTATTCTGATTTTCTTTGATAAAAAATGTCAAAGTTGAGTAGAGAATAGGTGTTGGCAAATGTTATCTGCTGTAGAACTCTGAATTAATCTTGCTTAGATCCTGTTTCAGACATATTAGATTTGTAGGATGAGGCTTTCTTTGGTTTTGGTAGTCTCAAGAGTTGGGTTTGGAAAAGATCCTTTTAAGGGTGGAAAGTCAGTATGCGAAAACGGAGGCATTTTATAACGGCAACCTTAGATTTTGAATGTATAACACTGCAGTAGAGAATACTTTGTTTAGACAGTCTAAGAAAATTTTCTGGGTTTGATCTGATCCATTAACAAAATTCCTCCACAGTTGTCTTTCCCCTTTCCCAATGTGTTTTTTACCTTAATTGTTTCTTTTTTAACTAAATTGTATTTCTTCTCTAACTCTCCTTATGTTTGACCTTGTATTTATTTATTGAATTTTAATATGTTTAGTAGTATGAGTTTTTGTTAGTTATGTCTGTTTCCCTCAACTCTAACTTTTAATTGTACATCACTTAGAATTTTGAATAGGCGATAAATCAAATTTTATAATAAACTTGGTAACTGTTCAGATTATCGCAATGCTTGGTAGAAGATAGGGAGAATTAAGTCTGACTTGAGGAACAATATTCTAACAGCAGTTAAGCTTCTACAAGTGACCTCTGGAATATCTCATTAGTAGTGCAGATGGGAAACACATTGCAAGCTAGGATTGAAGGACACAGAATGTGGTTTGTAAAAGCTGCTGTATTTTCTTCCCTTATACTCTCTGAATTTCTGTACTGGCTTTTTCCATAGTCTCTGCTTCTGTTCTTATTTTATTTTTTTTGCTTGTGTTTTTGTACAGGTTTCAAAGAACAGTATTGGATCTCTCTCTGCAGTGGAGGTTTGCCAACCTGCCAAACAATGCCAAATTGGAGATGATAGCTGCCCCCTTTCGGAGGGGTGGGACAGAGGACTCAGTATGTCATCCTTGCCTCCCCCCCCCCCCATTTTTTTCTTCCTGTTACCTTTGCTTCATGTATTGTGGAGATTTTGAGAAAAAGAAAACTTTGTTTCTGTTGCCAAACTAACCAGGGGCAAGGGTGATTGGAGGGAGGGCCAACCATAAATAGTGTGGTCAGTGGGGAACCTTTTTGGTTTGTGTGTTTATATAAGTCACTGTAGGGGTTGTGGCAGCATGGTTGAACATCTAGCCTCTCCTTTCCTGCAGTCTTGATGGGTGGGGAGGATGGGTGTCCATAATTTGAGATTGATGGTTACTAATTTTGACTACAAATGTTTTGTGCATCTCTGCTCCTTTATAATCCTTATAAAAGAGGGAGAAATAGCTACATCGCTGGCACCAACCAACACATCAACTGGGCAAGTGTGTGAGGTATTCTCTTCCTCCCCAATCAAATTAATCCTCTGGATAGGAATTGAAATGATGTAACAGTAAATTTAAACAGTTGATCATTTGAAGGACAAAAGTGAACTGCAGCTTTCTTGTCCACAAAAAAGCAGCCACTAGTGGTATTTCCTAGTGTAATAGGTGTGCCATTCTAGATAGTAGGGTATTCTCCCCACGTTCGTGAACAGTGCAGAAGGAAACAATTCAATTTCTCCACAAGAGGACTCTGCTGCCTCCTCAGTTTTTCCTTGTGCACACAAGCAATCTTTCTGATCTACTCTGTATTTTTCTTTATTATTGTATTTTTTGGTGCTTCCAGTGAACCGGAGCTCCCCAGTGCAGGGGAAAGCTGACTTGGGTTTTGACTTGGCAGGTTAATTCATTGGAGACCTATTTGGCCAGCCTGCAGAAACCTTTGTGGAGCTTGGGATCCATTTTCCCTAGTAGCTTAATTCACCTACTGATTCACAGGGGCTTGAGTGCAGGCTGTTAAGCATCTTCAGGGTGCCGGCTGCGTTTTTGCCTCCCCTTCACTTGTGCGGTTCCACGGGTGTTGAAGATTAGTCTGACTTTGGTTTGACTGGCAGCCCAAAGATCAATTTGAGTCAGGGATTCTTCTCCCATATCCAGCTACTTCTTAGAGCTGAGGCAGGCTACAGCACCTTCAGAGCACATTTCATAGTGAGTAAGGCTATAATAGCATATGGGAAAAATTGGGAGTGGGGGGAGGGGAGTCTGAAAAACTTATTTTTGAAGGTTTATACTACATCCTCTAGGGTCCCCCACCTCTAAAAACATGGTTTCTGAGGTTTTTTTTTACTTTTGGTTAAGGCGTTTTGAGCTGTTTTTGGGTACCAAAAAGCTACCTTAACAGCCATCTTGGATTTCCCAATGTTGTTACAAAATTCTTCAGATCCTTCAAATCATCTTGTTTTGCCTAAAAAAAAACCAAACTGGCAGGGAAGGAGTGCTCAGACTTCTTTGCACTGGATGGATTCCGGAAGAGTGCCCTTGCGCCATGTGCTGTGCAGAGGTGAGAGCATTGGATTTAGCCTCCCCTTTGGTCTCTAGGACCGAGGAACCGCTAGGGCAGTGGTCTCAAACTTGCGGCCCACCAGGTACTATTTTGAGGCCCTCAGTATGTTACCATTGTTCTGGAATGTTGCCCGCCTCACTACTGAAACCTCACGCAAGCGCTTTCCTGCGTCTGTACGCGATTGTGAGGTGAAGAGGACAATCGCATACAGACGCAGGAAAGCGCTTGCGTGAGGTTTCGGCAGTGAGGCGGGCAACGTTCCAGGATGTAAGTTAACCATTGGAGGCAGTGTAGCTTGTGCGTGTGAACGTAATCTTGTGAACTCGTTAAATTTGGCACCTCTCCCGGTGGTGACTGCTTGATGTAAGATGGTGGTTGTGTCCGGTGCTGAAGGAGGTGAGAGCTGAAGGCAGCTGCGCATGTGACCACTGGACACTTAAGGCACAAGTTTTCCAGGTGCAAGTTGGATATTGATTCTCCCCTCTACAAAAAAAGCCTAGAGGACTGCACCAAAATCTCGTGTCTTGCAGTTGATACTTTTGAATCTAAATAACAGTTTTGCTTGAGGTAAAAGTCTATAGTTTATAAATCTTTCCTTAATTGCTTTTTATAATTTCAGCTATACATAGCTGAAAGCAGTGCAACATGCAGAAAGTGAAAAACTATCTAAACTTCATCTTCTGTATGTTGCACTGCTTTCAGCTATGTACAGCTGAAATTATCAGAAGCAATTAAGGAAAGATTTAAAAACTAACAAGTTTTACCTCATGCAAAGTTGTCATTTCTTTAATAAGACATTAACTATTTTTTTCTGCAGCCTTCCAAGTACCTACAAATCCAAACTGTAGCCCTACAAAGGGTTTGAGTTTGAGACCACTATTCTAGAGTTTCCGTCTACAGAGAGAAAATCCCTTCCAGAGCCCCAGAACAGCGGCGTATGTAAGCATAAGAGTTTGGAAGCCGCAGAGCCCAAGAGACGTAAGGTTGAGTTACCTAAAGGGGACTAGGTCATGCCTAGTAAAGCCTTTTCTCCTGAATTTGTTAATTTGATGTGGAGAGCTTATTTGAATAGTCATGATCCTTATATCAAGTTTCAAGTTTGAGGCTTGATATACCGCTTTAATTTCCAAAGCGGTTTACATCATACAAAAAAAAGAAATCATTAAAAACAGGGGTCGTGACTTACATACTAAAAGTTTCTATTGGCTAGATGTGGTACAAGAGAGAAATGGGTAGGGTTACAACACTTAAAATAAAATAAAACCATTAGGGAAAAGGGGCTGGCTGAGATAAGCCATTTGTCTAAATCTCATATGCTTTCTTCGATAGAGGTTTTCAGGTTGGACTTGAAGTGATTAGAATTAGTTTCCTTTCTTAAAGCCAAGAGGAGGGAGTTCTAGCAGGTCTGGCAGCGACCCAGGAGTTGTGTAAGGCAATGTTTTTCAGGGCTCCATAGGTCCATTACACCTCTCAATCCAGAACGTCTAACTGCTGCAAGCCCCCCTGCCGAGCATGAAGAGTAGAACATTCGAAAAAGGAATGCACATAGGTACCAGGCTGACGTTTACATTTGAGACAGGTGTCTTCGTCCCTCAGACCCATTTGGGCTCCCCTTTCTCTGGTGATATAATAGTGGTGTAAAAGTTTAAATTGAGTTTCCTGAAGATCTGCAGATTTCACAGAGTCATAAAGAATGGGAAGTAAGTCCTCAAACTGGGTCTCTGAGAGATCCTGGCCTAATTCTGTATGCCAATATTCCTGTATCTTAGATAGGGTGGGGAGATTAGGACTCTGTTTAAGAAGTTTGTACCAATGTGATAGGGAATTCAGGGAAGTTGCAGTCCTAGCAAACACCAAGTCTAAGGTCCTACTCCCCCCCCCCCCCTGTATATTCTTAGCACTCTCCCCTTGTGCTCCAATAATGGCGAACCTGAAGGTAAGACAAGCCATCCTGAGGCAGAAGTCCCCAACGCTCCTGGACCACAGTTCACCTGCAACCTTTAATCCTAGTATTTTAGGAAAGAGTAAACAAGTAGTTCACATCTACTCATTCCACTCCACTTGGTTCCTTTCCTATCTTTTTAATTTGTATTTTTAGTTATGAATTATTTACTGCCTTTGACTTATCTGCACAAATGAAGTAGTATAGCAAATTTCCAAGAGCTTAAAATAGTGATCTCAAACTCGCGGCCTGCCAGGTACTATTTTGAGGCCCTCGGTATGTTTATCATAATCACAAAAGTCAAATAAAACAGTTTCTTGATCATATCTCTTTAGCTATAAATTACAATATTATTATTAAGACATAGCCAAAAGGAAAGATTTATAAACTAGAAAGAGTACCTACAAATCCAAAATGGGACCCTGCAAAGGATTTGAGTTTGAGATCACTGGCTTAAAACAAGTGACCTGCAAAAGAAAAATAAATTGTGATGCTTTGACTCCATCTGCTGGCAGAGTGGCAGAAACCCACACATTTGCACTTGTCTAGTAGGGCTTTGGGAAAAGAAATGAATAGAGACTAAGGGTTCCTTTTACTAAGCTGCAATAACTAGACGCTTACGCCAGCATTGAGCTGGTGTTAGTTCTAGCCCCATAGCACGAGTTTAGCGCATGGGGCAATTCTGTGTGCGCTAAAACAGCTATTACAGCTTAGTAAAAAGAGCCCTAAACATCTTTATAATAACTCAAATACAGTAAAACCTTGGTTTGCGAGCATAATTTGTTCTGAAAATATATTTGTAATCCAAAACTTGTATATCAAAGCGAATGTTCCCATAAGAAATAATGGAAACTCAGATGATTTATAATTTTTATAAAACATTACAAGAAAACAAACTTTTCGGTACAGAAATACGGGAAATAAAACTTTTGACGTAGACAACTTAATAGTTCCAAAGTACTGTAGAATTGAAAGGTGGAGGGAGTAGCCCAGAACATTTTGTCAAACTAAGAAAATATTAAAAGGAAAGGCAATAACGCAAGTTTGCTATCTCAATTTAAACACTGTGTCTACTTCAGGCTATCTCGTTCAACTCCAGGAATGACTTTAATTGGTCAGGGAGAAAAGACGTATTTAATTTGTGCATACTTTGACACACTTACAGGGGTAAACTAATAGGAAAGAGGCCCCCAAAGATATTACTTCTTGTCTCAAAGACAAGAACTGTGTCCTTCTTACCTGTGTTATCTTAGAAACATCTAAGTATGCCCATATTATTTTAACATAGAATAAAGTTTTTTTTAAAGTTTAAAGTATTGTTTCATAAATGAGTCCAAGTCTTGTTGAAAAACAAAAGATATCAATAATGTTCTTTTTGCTGAATCTGAGATGGACTCCTCAAGAATGGCTGAGATTTTTAAAGTCAATCTGTGAGGATTGAACATTATCTTCCATAGTCTCCTGGGATTTCTTTTTAGAGGATGGAAGATAATATATTTTGTTCAATGGAGGAATAAATTCTGAGGAATATTTCAAAACTTCTAGTAAATACATTGTAAACATGTCATACGGGAAATTTCCAAAAGATTTAGGAAAGTTCAAAACTAATATTTAAACGACGATTGAAATTCTCAATATTTTTAATTCTTCGATGCAATAAGGCACTATCTATCGCAACAGCTCTATGAGCCTGAAGAGATTGCACCTCCTGCATTTTTGTAATTGAGTTTTTAGTTTCCAAGTTTGTTTGTTTGTTCAAAAACTTTAGTCATGGTATCCAGTTTTGCTGCAAGGGCTTTTACCTCTTCGTTTGTCTTCATAGCCGATAAATCCAATTTCTGGAGTGTCTTCAGAATAGCCGTCAAACTCTCCTGAGCTGACTCGTAATGGCAGAAGCTCATCTGCAGAGGAACCTGCCTCAGTGAAAACATCCAGGCAACTTCGGCACCGGAGCCTTCCACTTCCAGGACAGCAGCATCAGCAGGACAGGGAGGCAGGACAATAGTTGCGGGTGAGAGCAAGATCTCATGCCCCAATGAGATCGAGCTTTCTCCACTCTCTCTTGCAGTGGGGCTCAATTCGCCCGGTCATAGGCAAACTATGCTCCATCGTTCGCTGAGTTGGGGTAAGCAAGGGCGTTGAGGTAGGCGCCCTCACACTTCCCTTTCTTTTGAGTATGCGGCATTCTTGAGAGAGGTAATTCAGTAAATGTCGGGAGTGATCTTAACACCACCAGTTAATGTGCCACCATCTTGGCCACCAGCCCCAAAACTTTAATACAAAATACTATATGTACTTGTATTGCAAGACCTTGCTTGTTTAGAAAGCAAAGTTGCTCACCTGTAACAGGTGTTCTCTGTAGACACGGGGGAATGCAGCCACACTTGTAGGTGAAGTCCACTGACGAAGCCTATTTGCCGGTGCTCTCCCCTATCCAAGTAAGCTTTACGCTTATGGGCATTTGCAGGAGTCAGTACTCCCATTGCCCCTCCCCTTGGAATGCCAGTTTTGTCCCTAGCAATAAATAAGGATTGAAAAGAGGGGATGGTGGGCGGGCAAGTGTGGCTGCATTCCCCTGCTAACTACAGAGAATACCTGTTACAGGTGAGCAACTTTGCTTTCTCTGGAGACAAGCAGGGGATATGCAGGCACACTTGTAGGTGAGTCCCAAGTTTTAAAAAAGTATCTGGATGGTGGAGAATCATTTACACTGCAAAAAGGTTTCTTAAAATTGATTGACCAAATCGAGCGTCCTGTGAAAATTGGTCCAAACAATAATGTTTTGTAAAAGTGTGTACAGAGGACTACGTTGCTGTTTTGCAAATGTCTTGAATAGGAATAGGTCTTAAACTTGCTATGCAAGTAGTTGTAACCCTAACTTTATGAGCTCAAATTGTCCCATGTGTTTGCGCATCTGCCTTTACATAGCAAAAATTTATGCACTGTGCTATCCAAGAAGAAAGAGTTCTTTTTGATACTGGTTTTCCTTGGTATCTGTATTGTAGGAAATGAAAAGCTGGTTATATTGTCGTGAGGAAGCTGTTGCTCTGATATAAAAAAGCAATGCTGATCTTAAGCTTCTCTCTCGTATGTTGGCTGATCATTTAGCTCCTCATCTTCCCAACCTTATTCATGAAGACCAGGTGGGATTTGTCTGGGGTCGTCAATCGGTCTGTAATGTCCGTAAGGTCCTCTTTGCTATCGCACATTGTAGTTCTCAAAGTATTCCGGCTTTGTTTGTCAGTCTGGATGCGTCTAAAGCTTTTGACAGTATCATCTGGTCTTTTTTGTTCCGCTCTCTGGAACATATAGGTTTGGGTGGCTTTTATCTTGATGCGATTCGATCACTTTACAGTAACTCGAGGGCTTCTCTCTTGATTAATGGGACCAGGACTGATTCTTTTCCTATTTTTCGGGGTACTCGGCAAGGCTGTCCCCTTTCCCCCTTGCTTTTTCTGATTGCTTTGGAGTCGTTGCTTTGTACTCTTAGGGGGTTTGCTGCTGTTCAGGGTCTTCATGTTGGGGGGCTTGAATTGAAGACACTTGCTTTTGCTGATGATTTGTTTTTAATCCTCACTAGACCTGAAGTGTCCCTGCCTACTGCGTTAGATCTTCTTTCTGAGTTTGGTTTTTACTCTGGTCTTTCTCTTAACTTAGATAAGTCCTTTACTTTACCTTCCTCCCCCGATCTTCGTCGCACTTGGAAAGGGGTGTTCCCCCTTCGTTGGGCTGATTCCTCCTTAAAATATTTAGGAGTCCTCATTCCTTCAGATTTGTCCACTTTGTATCGACTGAATGTGGAGCCTTTGTTTCAAGCTTTTCAGAATAAGTTGCAACTCTGGGGAACCCTACCCTTTTCGCTTTTAGGCCGTGTACATCTGTATAATATGCTTCTTGTTCCGTGTTGGCTCTATGTCTTCCAGGTCCTTCCTCTCTACCTGACTTCTCGGGATGCACGCAGATTGGAACGTTTAGTTCAAGGATTTCTTTGGCGCGGAAAGAGGCCTCGCCTCCCTTACAGCCGGGCGGCAGCTCTATGGTACAAGGGTGGTCTGGGTGTTTTGAATCTTCGTTATCTGACCATTGGCTATGGAATGTGCCATATTAATGATTTTTTCAGAGGGACTTCTAGCTTCACTCCTATTAACTTGGAACTCCATTGTTTTCGTCTTATTCATTTTAGTGCTTACTTTCATTCGCTTTCCTCCCCTTTGTCTGAGTCTCTTACTTCGAAGGTGCTCCATCGTCCCTTACGGAAGGTTTGGCACTGGGTCTGTAAATTTTACTCTCTCTCTGCTTCAGTCTCTCCTTTTTTGCCTATTCGTTTTAATCCCTCCTTTCTACCTGGGGTTGACGGGTTGAGTTTTGTTCGGTGGGAAACAAGGGGCATTCATTTTGTGTTTCACCTGGTTGATGATGATGGTACAATTAAGTCCTTTGCAAGACTCAGCGAAGAATTTGGTCTGCCGCCCACTGATTACTTTGCCTATATGCAAGTTCATCATTACCTTTCTTCTCTGCCCTCTAGATTTTTACAGGCTTCTAGCCATGAGTTGCTTTCCATGGCCTTCACTATTGGTTCCCAACTTTCTGTTCCCCTTAAATTCCATCATCGTCATTTGAAGGATGAATCCCCCATGTTTGATTCTACCACTCTACCGGGATGCTTGGGCCCGTGACCTTGCTATTGATTTGCCTGTTGACGTGTTTCTCCAAGCAATCCGTAGGTTACCTACCTTTAGAAAATATACTACCTTCTGGGAGCAACATTATAAGTTGATTTTTCGCTTGTACATTTCTCCCAGGAGGGCGAACCTTTCGGGCTTTCGTGAGACGGTTACCTGTCTCCGCTGCCAGACTCCTGACGCGGGCCTGGGTCATATGTTTTGGACTTGTTCTCACATTCAGGCTTTTTGGCATGCTGTTTTTACATTTGTGGAATGTATTTGGAACATTTCAATTCGACGCTCGCCCTTATTGTTGTTTGGGGCTATCCCTCATAATTGCCCTCGTACGAGGGGGGCTACTGCTTTCCTTAAGTGGTCTGTCCTTGTGGCCCTGAAATGTATATTACTGAAATGGCTAGAGGGGGAAGCACCTGACTACTCCATTTGGCGTTGCCGGATGATTACTCTCCTGATGTGGGAGTGACGGGATGTGCAGGACTTTTCCTCTCTCCCAGGCCGTACCTTCCAATGTGTCTGGGAACCGTTTTGGAATACAGTGGTGCCTCGCATAACGGACGCCTCGTACAGCGAACGCTGCGCATAACGAACTTTTTGTCTTGCTCCCTATAACGAACTTCGTTTCACACAACGAAGTCGCCCGAGGGGCCCGGGGGGGGGGCGGAACTACTCTCGCCGCTTCCTAATGTGAGCCGGGAACAGCAGCACCCTCCTGTCTGAATGCAGTGTTCCATCATCTCCCTCCACCTTACCTTAGATGCCAAGTTTTCCGGCTTTCTTTTTCGGCCAGCCACACACTTTCAAAGAGCAGCACATGCGCGCATGCTCTGTTCAATCTTCTCCTCTGACGCAACCGGAAACCGGAAGTTGCAGGAGAGGAGAACATTGATCAACTTCAGCAGCTGCGCGTGCACAGCTTTTTGAAAGCGTGCGGCTGGGTGAAAAAGAAAGCTGGCAAACTCTGCATATAAGGTGAGGTGGAGGGAGGGAAATGTAGGGCTGCAGAACGAATTATTTTGTTTTACATGTATTCTTATGGGAAAACAGGGCTGCAGAACGAATTATTTTGTTTTACATGTATTCTTATGGGAAAACGCGTTTCACACAACGAACGTTTCACATAACAAACTTGCTCCTGGAACGGATTAAGTTCGTTGTGTGAGGCACCACTGTACTATGACTCCTGTGGCTCGTAGCCGTCTGCTTAATTGTTGACTCTTTCTCTTTGTCTTTTCTGCAGTTTCTGATATGTCTGTTCCCCTTGATTATTTCCTGTTTACCTTTGTTGTGTTTTGATGGAGGGCCTCCCTGGGGAAGGGGTTTTGGGTGTTGGGGGGGGAGTTGGGGGGGATGGTTTGGGGGGGGAGCTGGGGTTTTTCAATTGTTATTGTAAAATTTTTGAGCATCTCTGCTGTATGATTTGTATTGTTGTTTGCTGTTTTTCTTGAGCTCAATAAAATATATTTGAACATAAAAAAGCAATGCTCGTCTACAGTTTAATGTATGGAGATGTTGCTCCGCTGAAGAAGAATGTGGTGGAGGGAAAAACATTGGTAGAGTTATAGTTTGGTTGAGGTGAAAATCTGTTGCAATCTGCGGAATAAATTTTGGATGAGTTCTAAGTTGTATTTTAGAAGCTACTGCTTGCCCTGTATTGGTAGCATGGAATATTGCTACACCTGGATTGGCCACCGTAAGAACGGGCTACTGGGCTTGATGAATCATTGGTCTGACTCAGTAAGGCTAATCTTATGTAAGGGAAAAATTGAAGATAAAGATAATATGTAACTAGTGCTTGTAGTTCACCGACTCTTCTGGCAGAAGTTAGAGCTTTGAGAAAAACTGTTTTCCGAGTAAGAAAAGAAAGTGAAGCAGATCCTAGAGGTTCAAATAGGTCGTGCATTAAGACATCCAACACGAAATTCAGGTCCCACGATGGAGGTGGATCACAAATAGATGTTTGAGATTGTGAAGACCTCAGAGAAATCTGGAGATGAGGGGATGATGTGACAGGCTTACCATCCACAGGAATATGAAAAGCTGAGATCGCTGCCAAATGGTATCGAACTGAGTTAGATTTAAGACCAGATTCTGACAAATGTAGGAGATTCGACAAAATGTGTTCCGTTGGACAATTGAGAGGGTTGTGATGGTGATTCTAAGACCCTATGGAAAACCATTTCCTTTTAGAATTACATGATTTCCTGGTAGAAGCATGTCTTGCTGAGCTAGAAGAAACATTTTCACTTGCTGTATGAGTGGGAAATTGCCTAGAACTGAGCTTTCAATTTCCAAGTTGTCAAGCTGAGACTGTGAAGGATGGGGCTGGTTTAAATAAAACAGAAGACTCTCGTTTTCATTTATTACTTTAGAAGACTTTTTAGAGTACCTGAAGTCTCTGAAGCAGCAGTCTGTAGCACAGGAAAGGACCGTGAGGCTAAGGCAGAACCCGTTGGAGCCTTTTGAGTGCTTTGAAATGGAAGTCCCTGCCACTGTTTAAGACGAAGTCCGGGACAAAGAAGACTCCGGAGGAGGAGAAGGTGTTAGATTTCTGTCCCGCGTTGGAAGCTTTTTCGGTTCTGCCGATATTGCCGGTTTTTAAAATTCTAGCAGCATTGGCAAACGTTGGCTTCCCTCACCTTGCAGTGCCGAAACAGAGTCTTGGATGGGAGGGAACTTGCGGCAGTGTTGGTGGCTGACTTGCTTGAAGAGAAGTTCCAGCGCCAATACGCTGTGAGCCGCTGTCCATCGTGACTTGAAGAAAAGGGCAGCAAAGAGTCTTTGGGGTCCTAGTGCCTACTGTTTAAAAAAAAAAAAAAAGCACTAAACTGACTAAGTTTTGACAGCTAAAAATGAGTTGGGTCCCACAAAAAAAGCTCCTCAGTCAATTTTTTTATTTTTTTTATTTTTTAAACGCTTAGTCAGACTTACCCACTAATTCCTATCTGTTATTATTATTTCTTCTTTGTCTTCTTTTTTTTGTGAAAAAATTGAGAAGAGAACAGGGGAGAGCTGCATCTATCAGGAGCGCTTAGAAAAAAAACTGGCATTCTAATAGGAGGTGCTAGTACTGACTCCCGCCTATGCCCAGTAACTGTAAAGCTTACTTATCTAGGGAGAGCACCGGCATATAGGCTTCGTCAGTGGACTTCATCTACAAGTGTGCCTGTATATCCCCTGCTTGTCTCCAGAGAACAGTCACTACATTCCCACAGCGTCAGAGAAGAACCATCGGCTCAGTTGTGATGATGTGACACATATACTGTATGTACTTGTATTGCAAGACTTTGCTTGTATATCAAGTTAAAATTTAATAATGTTTTGCTTGTCTTGCAAAAACACTTGCATACCAAGTCCCAAGGTTTTACTGTATCTGGAAAACATCACAAGGTCCCAAAACAATTCTAAACAAATGAAGGCCTTTTTTTTTTTTATTTTTTTTTTGTAATAAAAACAAGGTTAAGTCCATGAAGGTGCTTAAAGATGAATATATGGACAAAAACCCTCCTTAGTTCAAAATGAACAATATTTTTCAGGTAGTTTTCGTAATTTTGTAAATAAATATAAAAATATACTTAAAGCACTTCTAGCATGGCCAAAATGCAAGCTGTAGTTGATTACTTCACAGTGCAGGAACCCACAAGGGAAAAAGCGATACTGGATCTTGTGCTCACAAATGGTGAAAGTGTGTCTAATGTCCGAGTGGGGGCCCACCTGGGAAATAGCGATCATCATACGGTTTGGTTCAGTATAGCAGCCAAAATGGAGGATGGCCACACCAAACTCAAAAGTCCTGGATTTCAAACATGCAGTCTTTAGTAGCATGGGGGAGTACCTGAAGAAAGAGTTGATTGGATGGGAAAACATTAGGGAAGTAGAAAAACAAGTGGTCCAAGTTGAAAGGTTCAATAAAAAGAGCTACTGACCTTTATGTGAAGAAAATAAATAAAAATAAGAGAAAAAGAAACCACTATGTTTTTCCAAATTAGTGGCAGAAAAAATAAAGGCAAACGAATTGGCGTTTGTGAAATATAAAAAAAACCTCAAGAGAAGTACAGAAAGGAATATCGGATGAAACTGAAAGAAGTCAAGAGAGAGAGATGTCTGGCAAAAGCACAAGCAGAAGAGCAAATGGGTATAAATATAAAAAAAGGGAGACAAATGTTTTCAGGTATATTAGTGAAAGGAGAAAGACAAAAATGGAATTAAATATTATGCTAAGGACATAGTAAATGATGACAGACAAAGAACTGAATGTTCCATCCATTATGCCTAATAGGTACATGTATTATAGATTCATGATTAAGTTTAATTGTCCTTGTTCATTGATATTTCTGGGTCATAGACCATAGAAGTCTGTCCAGTAATGTGCTTAGGTTCCAACTACTGGAGTTGCCGTTGAAGCTCACTTCAGCCTATCTAGACCATCTCAAATTACTGGCGTTCCCGTCAAAGCCTTTCCCAGGCCATCCTAAGCCACATAGTCATAAAAGGGGCACAAACCGTTCAAGTCTACCCAGTACCGGCCTTGGTTCTTCATTACAGGCTTTCTTCAATTTATACCCTTCATTTTCTGATTAGAGATCCTCTTTATTTGTCGCACACTTTTTTGAATTTTGTCACCGTTACCTCTTGGTAATGGTGACAAAACGATTGTGACTTAAACGATTCGTGGTAATGGTGACTTAAACGATTCGTCGACAAAACCTTCTCCTTCCAGGCGGCCAAACTAAACTCATGGCTTGCCCAAATTATACTTGATGCCCCCACTTACCTGGACTTCAGAAAAAAACTCAAAACTCACTTATTCCATGGACAGAATCCCTAACACTCCCAATCGCTCCTTCTACTCCCTTCAATACACATGAACCTCCACCTTCCCCCCCTAATGTACCCTCCAAACCAACTAACTTCGCTGACCGGTATTTTTCCCTCCTATTGTACACTCTTGTATATTCCTATTGTACTCCATTGGATATTCTGTCAACTTCATTGACCTGTACACCCCAAAAAATATTAATTCTTGTCAACTTAAATGACATGTTCATTCCAAAAAATGTTAATTCCCAATGTTATCTTCTTTTGTAACATTATTAATTGCTGTGAACCGCCTAGAACTCTCTGGGTATGGCGGTATACAAAATAAAGTTATTATTGGGAGGGCATTCCAGGTATCGACCATCCTCTCTGTGAAAAAGAATTTCCTAATATTACTCCTAAGTCTACCACCCTTCAACGTCAGTTTATGACCTCTAGTTTTACCATTTTCCCTTCTCCTGGAAAAGATTTGGTTCTGTATTAATACCTTTTAAGTATTTAAACATCATTAAAGCAGCTATAGTTGCTGGGATGAATCCTCTTTGTCAATGTGATGGGGTGGAGTACCTGTCATTGGCCAGCGGAGGGAGCCTGAACAATGAAGCTACTTTCCATAAGAGTTGCAGAGGCACCTGGGAGCTGTCTACTCACCCCGAGTGTAAAAGGGTGCTGAAAAAACAGCTCCAGGAGCAGCAAGCTAAGAAAACCAGAAACTCTGGGAAGGAATGCTGGTTTCTAATCTAACCCTTGGTAAGCCTGTTAGATTGGTCTGCCGGGTAGACATTGTGGATGAACAGGAGGCTATCCTAGGGTTGATGACCTGCAGAGGGCCCGGTGGTGGTGTGACAGACAGAGCTGTTCTCACAGAGAGCAACTAAGGGACAGGAAGTAAGTCTTCAGGAAGAGCCCTCAGAGAGAGACTGGCTGGGAAGGAATCTTCAGTGTATGGGAATGAGAGAAGACAACTGAGAGACTGGGAAAATTCATTGTGTGCTTTCAGGAGAAGATGAATGAGCGACTGTGAGAAGGCCTGGAAGAAGGTACTGGTAGTGCCTAGAGTCAAGGGTGGGGCTTGGGCTTGACAACCGGCGGTGGGACCAGTGAAGTATACCCGTGGGGACCCAAGAGGCTGAGGCGTGTAGGGATTGGTGGTGGTCCCACCAGAAGAGTGGAATCCAAGGCTGATGGGGTGGGGTCTGGTGAGTGACTAGCGGAGGGACTGGCAGGACCATTGGTGACCAGTGGAGAGACCGGTAATGGCACTGGAAGCTGACAGAGATGCCCAAGAGGAGAATACTGGTTAAAGGTCTGGCAAGCATCCGATGGAAAGACTAGTAATGGCACCGGAGGCTACCTGAAGACCCAGAGGGCCAGTAAAGAGTTGAGAAGACCTAGAAGAGCTGGAAAGACCATGGAGTCCATGGAGGACCAGGAGATGACCTGGAGGGACCTGGTCAAGGATTTTAACAGAATGTGTGATGTATGTATTAACTGTTGTGTTTGTTCCAGCAGAGCCTGGAGGAGGTGTGTGATGGGTGTTGACTGCTCAGACCATCACATGATCATAGTCAATAATGGTGGAATAGAAACATGGGTACTAAAATTTATCCGGAGCTTATTATTGGGGACAAAATATATTTGCCTTCTGTTTTTCCTGAAGACTGTTTTGGGGCTATGAGCTGTTTGGAGTCCTTTTTGTACAGTCCTCCCTATCTCTCTACACATTCTTCCTCTTTCCTTATCTCAGGTCCTCAGTGATGCTTCTGCTGCTCCCTGGTTCCTGTTGAGGCTGAAAATGATTATCACCACCCCAGGGTGAATGTGCAAGTGCCTTTTCAAAATGCTGGCAATGAGGCCCAAGGGATGCTTAACCTGGAACTGAAGATTTTTGGCTGTTTAGCAACTTGGCATACGCTTGTGTACAAATGTAGTTGTGCTGTGTAGGTTTGCAGACAGCATATTTTTTACTGACTGTCAAGGCTATGACTTTGACGCAGTTGGCTGGTTATTGGGATCATATCTCTGGGTTTTGGAACTATGGATCTGGCTATTGGATATTTCAAAATTAGAACCCATAGCATTCAATGTCCCCCACCCATTTTTTTTTATAGTACAGTATTCTTTTCATCTTGTAAAAGGGAAAAATGACAGGATCCAGGTTGATAGGTTTTTAAAAAATATAACCAAAACACATAATTCATCTTGAGGATAGCAATGTGGGTAGAATTACTCATGGTGTGTGGTGCAGTGGTTAGAGCTACAGCCTTGGCACCCTGAGGTTGTGGGTTTGAATTCCGCACTGCTCCTTGTGACCCTGGGCAAGTTACTTAATCCCCATTGCCCCAGGTACTTTAGATAGAGTGGGAGCCTGTTGGAAGTTAGGGAATAATGCTTGAGTACCTGAATAATTTGTAATCCACGTTTGGCATCTTTTTGAGAACTGGTGTTCCGCGCATGGCGTGGTTCCTCTTTGAGCTGCTTTACCTTGCATTCTGGAGTTTCTACAGGATGGTCTGGAGTGAGGCCTTGCCTGGTCTTCCCTTCAGGTGCAGATTGCTACTTTGTCTTCCTTTCGCGGTCTCTTGCATGGTCAACATTTGACCTCTTCAGATGTGATTTGGTTCTTGAGAGCTGCAAAATTGCTGTGGCCTCCAGTTCGGCCATCGGTTCCTGCCTGGGATTTCAATTTAGTTCTCTCCATACTCATTTGTCCTCTATTTGAGCCTCTCGGTGCCTGTACTATACATTGAAGGACCTTACTCTTAAGGCAGTTTTATTGGTGGCCATTACTTCTGCGAGACGTGTTTCAGAACTGCAGGCCTTTTCGTGTAGGTCTCCCTTCCTGGTGTTCTCTAGGGAGCAGGTTGCGCTGCTGCCGGTTCTCTCCTTTCTTCTGAAGGTGGTTTTGTGGTTTCATGTCAATCAGTCCATGATCCCTCCCGGTCTTGGATAGTCTGGTGGGCTCTTTGGAACAGAGGCAGCAGACCAAGAAGTTCCGTAAGTCAGCTTATCTTTTTCTCCTCGTAAGGGGACGGTGCTTCCAAGGCTATCATTATGCGCTGGATCAAGAAGGCTATCGCTTCAGCTTACCTTCTCCAAAAGAAGCCTCTTCCTGAATTTCTCAAGGCTCATTCTACTCGGGGTCAAGCAGCTTCTTAGGCTGAATCTTCTCTTGTGCCTCTGGTGGATATCCTGAGGGATAGGGGGATCATGGGATACTGAGAGAGGTGCTGGGATGTAACACAGGTATAGAAAGCTAACTAGGTAATAAGTATAGAAATCCAACCAGGTCGTGTATGTGCAAGACCGGAGGGTTAGGACTTCGATGGGAAGATAGGACTCAATGGGAAACCAAGGTGGCAAGGGGGCCCCTTCTGGTGACTCAGACAGGCCGTGACCTGTTCGGGCCGCCGCGGGAGCGGACTGCTGGGCAGGATGGACCTATGGTCTGACCCGGCGGAGGCACTGCTTATGTTCTTATGACATTAACGTGGGGACATTCAGGTGCGTCAGGACATGGTGTCCTATACTGTTCTCCTAGGGGAGTGTGTTCTTGTGGCGGCCCTTCGGGGGTCTCATCCATGATGGGTACTGCTTTGGTACATCTCATCCATTTCCGTGCCGGTCTGGAGGGATGCTAAAGAAGGAGAAATTAGGTCCTTACATGTTAATTTTCTTTCTTTTAGTCCCTGTTCGGTATTTTTTTTGTGAAGAATTACATTTTTTTTTCTGCGGGTTTTTGCTATTGTTGGTTGTAAATAGCAACAGCATTTGGTTAGGCTGGTTTAGCTGGCAAACTGTTTTTGAAAAGATTCCTGTTCTAAGTATCCAACAGTGTTTTTATTTGTTTTCTCCATGTACATGTGGAATTGAGCTGTTAATGTTTTCAGCCTAATGGGTTTCTACTTGGCTATTCATTAAGACTGAGTGCAAGAAGGGCTGCACAGCCTACTTATACTGTAACCAAAAGTCAATGTCTGTCTCCACCTGCTGGCAGAGGAGCATAAACCCATCTGTTTCTGTGCCAGTCTGGAGGGACTAAAAGAAAGAAAATTAGCAGGTAAGGACCTAATTTCTCCTTACTTAATTCGTTTTCTATCCCATTCTCCCCAAAGAGCTCAGAACGGGTTAAAGGTTAACATACATAATATACAGTTAACAAGTTACAATTTGCTATAGTTACAGTATAAGATTTTTCAATGCAAGTTTTTATCCTAACTAGGCTGGGGAGGGCTTAAATGGCTGGGAGGGTGTAGATGGGCTGGAGTAGGTTTTAACGGAGATTTCGGCAGTTGGAACCCAAGCACAGTACCGGGTAGAGCTTTGGATTGTTGCCCAGAAATAGCTAAGAAGAAAACATTTAAATTGAATCAGGTTGGGCAGACTGGATGGACCATTTGGGTTTTTATCTGCCGTCATCTACTATGTAACTATGTAAACATTTCTTTGTGATCCATCGATCATGGGCAGAGGTATGTTTTTATTGCTTTCCTTCAAGGGATCTGATCTGTGGGGGCAGTTGATTCCAGTGGCTTGGTATGAAGTGGGAGTAGTGGATCTTCATGGGTGTGTTGTTTTCTGTCTGCACTTATAGGTGCGCATTGCGTTGCAGTTGGAAGATGGGTCAAGATTACAAGATGACTTTCATTGTGACCAGACACTCTGGGAACTTCTTTGTCATTTTCCACAGACCAGGTATTCTGACTTTAAACCAGAACCATTTCTGCTGATGATTTAGGCTGCAATTCCTTGTCTGTATTTTAGTTGTATCTTATGCGCCTCCATCGTGATATGGCTGATATGCAATTGATCAGATTCTTTTTGAAGCCCATTAAAGATTATTAAACTTACTATAGTGCTAAAGAGCTCTGGAAGATTTTTCAAGGTTCAGAAGGAAATCTAAGCAGTTTACAGGCTCAAAAGTTATAAGGGGAGGGGAGGATGTGATAGGACAGAGTACATTAAGAAGATTCAAAGAGGGATTGGACAAGTTCTGAAGGATACGGGGATTGAGGGATATAGATAGAGGTAGAGATAGGATTAGGATAGAGGTAGAGATAGGATTATGAAAGGGTATAGAAAAAGGAACAATGGGGATTGAAAGGCTTTTAGACAAAGGATCACTTACAGGTCATGGACCTGATGGGCCACCGCGTGAGTGGACTGCTGGGCGCGATGGACCCCTCGTCTGGACCCAGCGGAGGCAACTTCTTTTCTTATATAATACATAAGGATAATGGGGAGAGGAAGGCTTACAATGTAAAATAAGGGGAGGGGGAGTTATGAATTTGGGTTTATATTTAAAACAGTTTATTGTATGACAAGTTGTGCTATTTAGCACGTGTTCTCAGATATGTGTGTTTAAGGACTTTACCTTTGTGAACAAATTGCTTTGTTAACCTGAATTCCGCTGATGAGCTTTCTTTTTCTTGTGTACATCAGACTTGGCCTAATTTCTTCTCTCATTTTCAGTTGACCAGATCGTCATTTGTCTTTGCTGCTGTATAATTGCTGTGTGCATCAGCTTCTATGAATTGCAGATTTGTGGGAGATTGTTTAGCCATATTCTTTTTACTAGAAAGGATGATGTGGCATTACTAACAAATTGTAGGGCTTGGGGGACCTTTCTGTCTTATCAGTTGGTGTCTCGTATGTGGGGGGTAGAATGGCTTCTCCTGCTATCAAACTCCCTATGATGATATTTTGTATTTTACAGAATGAGGGTGAAACAGTCATGTGAATCAAGTCCAAGTTGTTTATACATGAGAGATGAGGTAAGGTATTTGTAGTGGGTGCTAAGTCAAGTGGCAAGTGGGCTTGTAGACGGACTGACTCGGAGATGAGGCTTGCTTGCTTGTGTCTGTGGATAGTACCAGATAGCCAAGAAACAAGGTGTCTCTATATGGCACAATACACAGATGTGGATATAGTTATGTTTCAGCTACACTTAGGAAGGAGGAAGCGACTCTGAATGAACCTCTTGTATTAATGTACAGAATTACAGCCATTTCCTCTTCTTAAAACTTGACTCTTGTGCTTGAACTGAGAGCACTGATATATAGTCAGTATTTTACCATATCTGTAAAATAGGGGGAATGTCCATGTTTTATAATAAATGTACCCTGAAAAAATTCAAATCGGATCTTCAGTCCTGCAGACAAAACGTCATTGGTGTTTGATAGATCTTAAACTTATGGAAAAATACTTGCATATTGTTTTTTGTTTTATTATGTTTTGAGCTTATAATTATGTTTGAGTTTTTTGTAATCCACTTAGGTATAAGTGTTTTTAAATAAATAAATTGAGGGCATCACCTTGTACATATTCGTCCATTACTTGTAGCTTTTGGGGACAGGATGTTGAGATGGATGGGCAGTAAATGAAAACCACATATACAAAATCCGTTTCTTTCTAGTGGTCCTTTATCGGAACTAGCAAGTTGCTTGCAGAAACATGTTCATATGTTCCAACCCTGCCTCCTTCCCAGGGAGCTGCTCCTGCCCCCTCAACTTCAGTTTGCAAGCTGCTCAGAAGTGTGTTTGATCTGCTCTACTGTTTTAGGGTATTTTTGCTCAGTGTTCGTTGGAGGCTTTCCCACTCTGCCTGGGAGAAGATGCTAACCTGCTCAGCAGAAGTCTTCTGCTAGCAGGATCAGCCTCTTGGTGGAAAACTGAACTAGGCAGCCTGCTGGAATTCTTTAGAGTTCCGGGACTAACAGAGGATTGGCTGCATGGTCCTCCCCCCCCAAACTTTTGTGGCGTTATTTTCTGGGGGTTGAGGTTGTCCAACCTCGGTCTGAGTGGCAGCCAGAAGACCAGGTTCATCCAGTGAATCTGTGAGTCAGATTTCTTCTCCTTTTTGATTCCAGCTGAAATCCTATGCTGAAGAATGCAGGCATGGGGGGGGGTCCTTAAAAGTTGAATTTGAAGGTATCTGACCACAGAGCCTGCAAAACCCCTTTCCCTGTCCACCTTTGCTAGGTTTGATGGGTCTGAAGACACATTTATTTACTGTGTGATTTGTATCTGTCTCCTTTCACCATGGAAGTGCCTTGTGGGAGTTTGTAGTGAGCACAGTTCTGAATTTTCTATCTCATCTTCTTTGTTTATTTTTTTATCTCTTCTGTCCTCGGTAAATTTTATTTATTTAAAAAGCTTATAGTCCGCCTAAATCTAAGGAGCTTTTGTGTGAATTTGTTTGTACAGCACTCCACTGAGACAGTACGTCAAATGTTGTTAAAATGTAATGTGCTATTTCATTAATGCGCTTCTCTTTGTCAATTGGAGACTTTGACTGTTGACAAGTTTCCAAGCCACAGTTTACAGTGGTCAGCAATAACAGTTGCTTATACTTTTATGCAAAAAAGGTTGTTTTCCAATGAGCATTTTCTTAGGAGGTTTAGGCTATTTTCTGATTCTTATTCTTTCACATGTGCCATCATATGGCTGCAGGGTTATCCCTCTAAACATTTGACGTTCTGATTAGTTTGCCCTTATAAATAGATTATTCTTTGCTCTACTCCTTATGGAAATGCATTGTTCCTTTTAATTCTCTCTTCTCCTTTCACATGGTAGTGGTACCCTTCTTTCCTCTTATGCATTCAGGCCAGGAATCTCTCAAAATTAATCTTAACTTTTCAAGACAATTCCCCCAGTATCGACTACTCTACCTCTTCCAGCTTGAACGGTTCCCAGTTTATCCCTCCCAAACAAACTTTGTAGATGCTACTTTAGGATAATCAAACTGTATTATATGTGTATTAACCTGTAATCCGTTCTGAGATTGTTGGGAAGAACGGGATATTAAATAGATAAATAGAGCTGGTGCAGCTCGTTCTAACAGCTGATCTTCTGTTCTAGTACAGTACTCAGTTGTATGCTGTGGTGTATGTCCTTTATAGATCACAGATCTGGCCTTGTACACCATGTTTTTATTCTCCATCCTTCATAAAAGCTGATGGTTTCAGCTATAATGTCACTATGAAACACACTCTGTATATTGAGCTGAAGTTTTGCAGTACCCCAAATCCTTCCATTAGCCATACTTCAGTGTGAGGCTAAGACGACATGTGATGCTTCTATCTTCATAATTCTGGCTATACCTAGGTGTACCAACCTTTGATGTTTGGCCCTGGTAGGGAGGAAAAAACTATTTTTTTTTCTACTTTTTCAAAGTTATTCAATGAGTTGGAAATGAGAGTTTGGGGGGGGAACAAAGTAGGAAGTTTTATTTATTTAATAAGAAATGCATGCAGTCTATTGTATGCCTTCCTTGAACCTAAGAACATAGTTCTGCCCTAGTTTGCATGGCGTTAGGCTCCTGTGTGATTGGGGAGCAGGCAGAGTTTCCACCTTTCAAAAAGAGCTGAATCGGTTGAATCAAGAGGGATATTCTGCTGCTTCTATTCTTTTTATAGGTCAAGGGGGAAACTGCACTGCAGAAAGCAACCCTGAAATCCTTGGGACTGACTGGAGGAAATGCAGTTCTCAGGTAAAATCACATAGCAGCAGTGTGTGTCCTTTTAAATATGCCATTTTGAAGGCAAGCTCTGTAGTTCTTTTAATTACTATATTCTTCTGCTTATCTTTAACTGGCACAGATGTTTCAACTGTAACAAATTTGCAGTGACAGACTTAGGCAACATGTCTCTTATTATTTTGTTTTGAGAAATTCATGTGATAACAAGAGGAGATAAACATGTTCTTTCACATAAGAACATAAGAATTGCCGCTGCTGGGTCAGACCAGTGGTCCATCGTGCCCAGCAGTCTACTCCCGCGGCGGCTTTTAGGTCAAAGACCATTGCCCTAACTGAGACTAGCCTTACCTATGTACGTTCCAGTTCAGCAGGAACTTGTCTAACTTTATCTTGAATCCCTGGAGAGTATTATCCCCTATAACAGCCTCCAGAAGAGTGTTCCAGTTTTCTACCACTCTGGGTGAAGAAGAACTTCCTTACGTTTATACGGAATCTATCCCCTTTTAATTTTAGAGAGTGCCCTCTCGTTCTCTCTACAGTGGAGAGGGTGAACAACCTGTCTTTATCTACTAAGTCTATTCCCTTCATTATCTTGAATGTTTTGATCGATCGTATCCCCTCTGTCTCCTCTTTTCAAGGGAGAAGAGGCTCAGTTTCTCTAATCTCTCACAGTACGGCAACTCCTTAAGCCCCTTAACCATTTTAGTCGCTCTTCTCTGGACCCTTTCGAGTAGTACTGTCTCCTTCTTCATGTACGGCGACCAGTGCTGGACGCAGTATTCCAGGTGGGAGCATACCATGACCCGGTACAGCGGCATGATAACTACCTCCAATCTGTTCATGATCCCCTTCTTAATCATTCCTAGCATTATCCCAGGACAAGCAGGCAGCCTATTCTCACATATGGGTGATGTCATCAGCGGAGCCCAGATGCAGACACCTCGCAAGCAGACTTGCTTGAAGAAACTCAAAGTTTCAAGTCGACCACACCGCGCATAAGCGAGTGCCTTCCCGCCCAGCGCAGGGCACGTCTCCTCAGTTCTCAGTTTTCCGCGGAGCCAAGAAGTCCATCTTTGACTCTTTGTGTTTAACTTTGTTACTTTGTGCCTTCTCTGAACCGCGGTTTGTATTTTTTTCTTCACGAATCGCTGTTCATCCTTTATTTCTTTTATTTCTAGTTTAAAAAAAAAATAAAAAAATTCAATCTTCGATCCGTTTGCCGGGGCAGGCCGCTTGGCCGCAGCCCAAGGGCTTCGATCTTGCGACGGCTATTTTTCCTCCTATGTCCCGGCCTATAACGGACTTCAAGAAGTGTAGCCAGTGCCAGCGTGCGATTTCCCTTTTGGACCTACGCCGGAACATCACCCGAAGTCGTGCGAACGCTGTGCTACTCTTCAACCTCGAGCCCTTAAACATCGTCACCTTTTGGTGGACAAGCTGTTCGGGATTGATTCTTCCTCCGATCCCTCAACATCGAAGGCTCCCTCAGCTTCACCTTCGACTGCGACTCCTTCTGCTTCTACTGCTTCCACCTCGAGCCTCATCAGACCTTTGTCGTTTGCAGTGGCTATCTCTTTGACACCTGCTGTATCTTCCCCCATTTCCTCAGGTCAGATAGCTCAGCAGAAGGTTCCAGCGGTGGTGCTTAAAGTGCCTAAGACTTCCAAGTCGAAGCACATTTATACTGCCTCAGTGGAGCCTTCAGCCAAAGCAGGTGGTCCGGTTTCAGACGTGGATCCATCCTTGCTGGCTTCTTTCCAGACCATGTTGGAGAAGCGATTCATTCAGTTCCTTATTAATATGGGACCGAAGCTTCTTCCAATCATCCAGCTTGGGCATTCAGCAGACTCCCGCGAGGTCGAGTCGCTTCCTCAAGACTCAACGCTTTTTAACATCTTCTTCATGACCAGGTAATCCTCATTTGGACAGTCAATCAAGTCTGGGAGGGACGGGATCTGCCTCCCTTTGTCAAGAAGCTCTGAAGGTTTGGGACTGGGCAATCCGCCACAACACCTTTCTCAAAGCTGTCTACATCCAAGGGGCAAAAAATTGCTTGGCGGACAACTTGAGTCATCTTCTGCAACCTTAAGAATGGACACTCCATTCCTTGCCTCTTCATCACATTTTTTCACAGTGGGGAACACCTCAGATAGACCTCTTTGCAGCTCCCCACAACTACAAACTATCTCAGTTCTGCTCCAGGATATACTCTCCAGGATATACTCTCCTCATCGTCTCGAGGCAGATGCTTTTCTTCTGGAATGGACGAATCTCTTCCTATATGCATTCCCTCCATTCCCTCTCATTCTCAAGACTCTGGTCAAGTTGAAGAACGATCATGCCACCATGATTCTGATTGCTTCTCGGTGGCCGAGACAACCTTGGTACTCCCTTCTACTTCAACTCAGCAGCAGGGAGCCATACCTTCTACTAGTGTTTCCTTCTCTGCTTACACAGAGTCAGGGATCTCTGCTTCATCCCAACTTGCAGTCTCTACACCAGACAGCTTGGTACTTCTCAACATGCCCCCCTTCAGTTTTCTCAATAATAATAACTTTATTCTTGTATACCGCAATACCATGGAAGTTCAATGCGGTTAACAAAAGAAGAGACTGTACATTTACAGCGATGTTACATATATGGCAATGATAAGGCATATAATATGGAGGCCTGACATAGACAGGACAATTAGATAAAACAGAGATTGATTAAGAGAGGCCATATAGTGGCTTGGCAAGGTGGGCGAAGTCATAGAATTTGGAGGCATATCGAGGTCGGGGAGGGGGGCAGGGAAGGAGGGAAGGGAGAGTTAGCGGAATTTGTCGAAGAGGTAGGTTTTTAGTGACTTCCTGAACAGGTGGTAGGGCGGAGAGTTGGAGATTACGGCGATTAGGCAATTGTTCCATTTGCCCGCTTGGAATGCTAGGGTTCTATCAATGAATCTCTTGTAGAGGCAGCCTTTTAGGGAGGGAAAGGTGAACAGGTAGGTGTTTCGTGTGCGAGAGGGACCTGCTATTTCAAGGTGCTCAGACAGGTAAATTGGGGAAGAACCTGTTAAAGTTTTGAAGCAGAGGCAGGCGAACTTAAAGATGATCCTTGCCTCTACTGGAAGCCAGTGGAGTTTGGTGTAGTAGGGGCTACCATGGTCGTATTTTTTGAGATCGTAAATGAGGCGGACGGCCGCATTTTGGACTATTCTTAGACGTTTGATGGTATTTTTATAGGATCCCAGGTAAATGATGTAAGAGACGTTTTAAAGGCTTCTAGGAAGCCTACCACTAGACAATGTTATCACTAAAAATGGACTAGATTTTCTACATGGTGTTTTTCTCATGATAAAGATCCTCAGCATTCCTCCTTATCTTCTGTTATCCCAGGACAAGCAGGCATGATATTCTCACATGTGGGTGACGTCATCTACGGAGCCCCGATGCGGACAGCATTTCAAGCAAACTTGATTGAAGATTCAAGCTTGCTGGCTGCACCACGCATGTGTGCCTCCTGCTCCACTAGAGGGCGCATCCCCTCCTCGTGGTCTCCAGTTCGATTTTTTCCGCTGTGCTAAGAAGACACGTTTTTCTTAGCGCTGCCCTAGTGCCTTCTTTGCACCGCGATTTACTACTTTTTTTTTTCTTCCTTTCTTCGTAAAAGTCGCTGTGCATAACGAAAAATTTTTCTTCCTGCTCATCGCGCTTTTTGCGCTTTTTTCTCGTGATCCGGGGGCTCCCGGATCGCCGCAACCGCGAGGCCTGATTGGCCGCGGCCGCCTGGATGTCCCGGCCCATTATGGGCTTTAAAAAGTGCACCGGGTGCGAGCGTCTTCTATCTCTCACAGACCCGCATCGCTGGTGCATCCTTTGTCTGGAAGCCGACCATCCAACAGAAACTTGCCCCCGGTGTGCAACCTTTCAACAGCGGGCGCTCCGCCACCGACGGGCCCGCATGGCAGAGCTTTTTGCTACCTATCAACCCTCGACCTCGGCCCCGGCCTCGATCTCGGCCTCGAGTACATCGGCCCCGCCTCGGGACTCGACTTCGAAGACCTCGAGCTCTCATAAGTCCTCTGCCCCGGGTAAGTCCCCTCTTCCTTCCTCAGGTTCCACATCGTCAAAGAAGCAAACCTCGGGGACAATGGCCACACAGAGTGGAAACTCCTTACCCACGGCCCCGGCAAAAACCCCGAAGACCTCGGGACGTGCCTCCACCCCTCCGAAGCGAGATCGCCCCCGGTGGAGAGCACAGCGGCCTTGGACATGCCATCGATGCTGTCTGTGCCCGTATTCCAGGACCTGCTCCGAGCGATGATCACAACGGAGCTATCCGCTGCCATGGCTCACCTTCAACCGGCATCGGCCTTGACCTCGCATGCGCCGGACCAGCCTGAGCAACGCACCGAGACCCCTTGAGGAAAACCACGCCGTTCTCACCGCCTCTCCTCTTCATCGGATTCCTCCCCGAGGCATTCGAAGCATTCGAGGCATTCAAAACGAAAATCGAGACCCCTCTCTAAGAAAGCCCGGAGTTCCCCTCCGGTACGAGGGCGCACCCCCTCGACTCGATTGGGGGAGCCGCTAAGGGTCACCGAGCTGTCTCTTACCAACCCACAGCTCCTATTGACTCCCCCTCGGTCCGGAGCTCCGGCCCGAGGCCCTAGGCTTTCGCCGAGGGAGTCCGGGGAGGGATCCCTGACCAGGCACTGGTCGGTCCCCAGAACCCCGGCGTCGTCCCCGAGGGGCTCCTCGAGGCGACGCAGGTCCTCGACCCCGGAGCGCTTTCACAGCACGTCTCCGGTATCGGACCGAGGATCCGAGCGAGAGCCCCGTTATTCGAGGGAGGCTTCTCCTTCATTCTCAGCCAAACGGCGGTCTCAGTCACCGTCCCCGCAAGGGGCCACGGGACCCCCATCGACCATCCTTCACGAGGTTCGTCCAGGACATGAGAAGTGCCCTTGACTTGGACCTACAATCTGACTCAAGGTACTCCAAGGAATACCTGGCGGAACTGAATATGCCTTCCCCGCCCCGAGAGTCCCTCAGGCTACCACTGAACCCGGTACTCGGGCAGACCCTTATCAGGAACCTCGAGACTCCTTACATGGTGACGGCGGTCCCATCCAAAATGGAGTCTAAGTACCGGACGGTACCTCACCCAGGGTTTGAGCAACCACAGCTGTCCCACCAATCCCTGCTGGTGGAATCATCTCTGAAAAAAGCTCACCCCTCGAGGGTGTCCGCGGCGGTCCCCCCTGGACGCGAAGGCCGGACACTGGACAAATTCGGATGCCGGTTGTACCAGAACTCTATGATGACCGCCAGAGTCCTGAACTACACCTTCACTTTCTCCTCCTACCTGAAGCACCTCATTGGGCGGCTCGCCTCCTTCTCGGAGAGCTTACCCACCCCTCGCCAGACAGAGTTCAGCCTCCTCCTTGAGGATTTTTCCAACCTCAGGCTACACTTGTTCCACGCCGCTTACGACGGCTTCGAACTATCTTCCAGGGTCGCAGCCTTCGCGGTGGCCATGCGCCGGCTGGCATGGCTACGACTCGTCGATATGGACCCCAACCTGCAAGATCGACTAGCCAACCTCCCCTGCGTCGGGAAGGAACTCTTTGACAACACCATCGAAGCTGCTATGAAACGGCTGTCTGAACACGAACGCTCCTTCACATCTCTTGTCCGACAGAAGCCTAAACCACAGACCTGTCGCCCCTTCCGGGGATTACCTCGATGCTACCCCCAGAAGTCCACCCCGGCCTTTTCAAGACCGCTGCCGTGACGCCCCCAGGCTCACTCTAGGGCTCCACCAAAGTCACAGCCCACGGTGTCGGCGAAGCCATCTCCGTCCTTTTGACGGAATGAGCGGACGGGGGCAGGCCCCCTCCGCACCTCCACCCGGCCCCCTTCCCATCGGGGGCCGCCTTCAAGCCTACTACCCTCGCTGGAAAGCCATCACGTCGGACTCATGGGTCCTTGGCGTGATCTCATCAGGGTACTCGCTCAACTTTCGGGAGGTACCCCCCGACAGCCCACCGAGTGCGTGTCCTTCAAACCGAGCGCAGTTGCCCCTCCTCCTCTCCAAGGCACAGGACCTCCTCCGCCTGCGGGCGGTGGAGCCGGTCCCCCAAAATCAAAGGGGCCAAGGATTTTACTCCCGCTACTTCCTGGTACCAAAGAAGACGGGAGACCTGCGCCCGATCCTGGACTTAAGGCGCCTGAACAAGTTTCTGGTACGGGAAAAGTTTTGGATGCTTTCCCTCCCGATCCTTTACCCCTTGATCAGCGAAGGCGATTGGCTCTGCTCCCTCGATCTGAAGGAGGCCTATACCCATGTTCCGGTGCACCTTGCTTGCCGCAGGTTCCTGCGCTTTCAGGTGGGGGACCTCCACCTGCAATATCGGGTCCTCCCCTTCGGCCTGTCCTCGTCCCCCCGAGTCTTCACGAAGTGCCTCGTAGTAGTCGCGGCTACCTTGCGCTCCCAGGGTCTGCAGGTATTCCCGTACCTGGACGATTGGTTGATCAAAGCCTCGACCAGGGAGGGGGTTATCTCAGCGACCCAACAGACTATTACTGTGCTTCAGTGTCTGGGGTTCGAGATAAACTTCCCAAAATCCCAGCTATGCCCCTCTCAGTCCTTACAATTCATCGGGGCCGTGCTGGACACGGTCCATCTGCGTTCCTTCCTCCCTCCTCAGCGTCGGGAGGCGTTGGTAAATCTGAGCCGACAAGTCTTGAGATCGACTACCGTCTCGGCACGACAGATGATGACGCTCCTCAGCCATATGGCCTCCACAGTCCACGTTACCCTGCTTGCCCGCCTCCATCTGCGGTTACCACAGTGGACCTTGGCATCACAATGGCGACAGGATCGGGACCCGATCTACCGCCACGTAACAGTGACTCCTTCCTTGCAAAGATCGCTCCGTTGGTGGGCCGACTCTTCAAATCTTTCCAAGGGTTTGCTCTTTCTCGCCCCGCCACACCACAAGGTCCTAACCACGGACTCGTCGGAGTACGCTTGGGGGGTTCATGTAGACGGTCTACACACGCAAGGCCTATGGACCACAGAGGACCGTCACTGCCATATCAACGTGCTGGAGCTTCGGGCCATTTACCTCGCCGCGGTGGCCTTTCAGCATCTGCTTCACGACCGGGTGGTTCTCGTCCGCACGGACAACCAGGTGGCGATGTACTACGTAAACAAGCAAGGAGGGACGGGGTCTTGGCCCCTCTGCCAGGAGGCCTTACGGCTCTGGGAATGGGTGGTCTCCCAAAACATCTCCCTTCGAGCGGTTTACATCCAAGGGGAACAAAACTGCCTGGCGGACAGGCTCAGCTGCCTCCTCCAGCCACACGAGTGGTCCCTGCACTCTCAGGTGCTGCGACAGGTGTTCAACACGTGGGGGACTCCCCAGATAGACCTGTTCGCCTCCCCCGACAATCAAAAACTGCCTCTCTTCTGTTCAAGGATATACTCCCCGGACTTCTGTTCAAGGATATACTCCTCCTAGATTGGGAGGGAAAGTTCCTCTATGCGTTCCCACCATTTCCTCTGATTCTGAGGACGCTGGTCCATCTAAAATCTCTGAGGGTCACTCTGATCCTGATCGCTCCTCGATGGCCCCGCCAGCCTTGGTTCTCCCTGCTACTTCAACTCAGTGTCAGGGAACCTCTACTTCTGCCTGTCTTTCCCTCTCTGCTATCTCGGAGTCGGGGTTCACTGTTACATCCCAATCCTCAGTCTCTTCATCTGACTGCTTGGTTTCTTTCCCCTTGACTTCCTTCCCGGTATCTCAGTCGGTCAGGGAAGTGTTGGAGGCTTCTCGGAAGGTCTCGACTAGACTCTGCTATTCTCAGAAGTGGACTAGATTCTCGTCCTGGTGCTCCTCTCACCGCCAGGACCCGGTGTCGGTCCCTGTGTCCTTGGTTCTGGAGTATTTACTCCATTTATCTCACTCTGGCCTGAAGACCAATTCCATTCGAGTCCATCTCAGCGCCATCGCTGCCTTTCATCAACCCCTGGAAGGGAAGGCTCTTTCACTCCATCCCTTAGTTTCCCATTTCATGAAAGGGCTCCTGAATGTTCATCCTCCCCTCAAACCGCCCCCGGTGGTTTGGGATCTCAATGTGGTTCTAGCTCAACTGATGAAACCTCCATTTGAGCCTATGGATAAGTGTCATCTTAAGTTTCTCACTTGGAAAGTGATCTTCCTACTCGCCCTCACTTCTGCTCGGAGGGTTAGTGAGCTGCAGGCCTTGGTGACGGACCCACCTTTCACGGTATTCCACCACGACAAGGTGGTCCTCCGCACTCACCCTAAGTTTTTGCCTAAGGTGGTGTCTGATTTTCATCTCAACCAGTCCATTGTTCTTCCCCAAGCCCCACTCTCATCCCGGAGAGGTGGCGCTTCACACTTTCGACTGCAAGCGGGCGTTGGCCTTCTACCTCCAACGCACCCAGTCTCATCGGACGGCCCCCCAGTTGTTTTTGTCCTTCAACCCTAACAGGTTGGGGCACCCAGTTTCCAAGCGCACCCTGTCCAACTGGTTAGCTGCTTGTATTTCCTTCTGCTACGCTCAGGCTGGTCTTGCGCTGCACGGTCGAGTTACGGGACATAAGGTCCGAGCGATGGCAGCTTCGATAGCTTTCCTCAGGTCCACGCCTATCGAGGATATCTGCAAGGCTGCCACGTGGTCTTCGGTTCATACTTTCACCTCACACTACTGCCTGGATACACTGTCCAGGAGCGATGGCCGGTTTGGCCAATCGGTCTTACGTAACCTATTTTCTTAAATTGCCAACCTCCCTCCATCCCTTATCAGTTAGCTTGGAGGTCACCCACATGTAAGAATATCATGCCTGCTTGTCCTGGGATAAAGCACAGTTACTTACCGTAACAGGTGTTATCCAGGGACAGCAGGCATATATTCTCACAACCCGCCCACCTCCCCGGGGTTGGCTTCTTTGCTAGATATGTGAACTGGAGACCACGAGGAGGGGATGCGCCCTCTAGTGGAGCAGGAGGCACACATGCGTGGTGCAGCCAGCAAGCTTGAATCTTCAATCAAGTTTGCTTGAAATGCTGTCCGCATCGGGGCTCCGTAGATGACGTCACCCACATGTGAGAATATATGCCTGCTGTCCCTGGATAACACCTGTTACAGTAAGTAACTGTGCTTTTTGGATTACCTTTTTGCACTTATCCAATTCTGGCCTCAAGTCTACATCAATCCGAGTCCATCTCAGTGCAATTGCGGCTTTCCATCGGCCTATTGAAGGGAAGCCCCTCTCTGCTCATCTGGTGGTTTCCAGATTCATGAAAGGACTTTTCAATGTTAAACCTCCTCTCAAACTGCCTCCTGTGGTTTGGGACTAGAGAATGACACGGGGAAAAAATCTGTCCCCGCCACCGCCCCGTCCCCGGCCCATCATCTTCTGCACCGCCCCGTCACCGCCATCCCTTTCACCGCCCCGTCACCGTCACCGCCACTGCCATCCCATTCACCGCCCCGTCACCGTCCCCGCTGCATCCATATAAGCCTTAGTACTGTAATATTTAGCTTATTCCTTTCTTATAAATCAAAGTTCCTGCTGCTGAACTAGAGAGAGATGTTCAGCTGGCAGGGCTTTGTTTATAAATTTTTATCAACACAACTAATATACTACTTTATCCTAAAGCAAAAAATAAATAAATAGAATTTTTTTTCTACCTTTGTTGTCTGGTTTCTGCTTTCCACATCTTCTCATTCAATTCCTTCCATCCACTGTGTGTCTTCTCTCTGCGTCTTCCATTTGCTGTTAACTGTGCCTCTCCCTTCACCCCCCCTCAATTGGTCTAGCACCCATCTTCTTCCCTCCGCTCCCCCATAGTCTGGCATCTGTCTTCTTCCCATTCTGTCTTCCACATTTCCCTTCAGGGTCTGTTCCTCTCCACCTTCCTTCAATGTCTGTCCTATTCCTTTCCACCACCACCCTTCCCTCCCTCCTTTACCATCTGTTCCTTTCTACCACCCTTCAGCTCCTCTCGTGTGGCCTATCTATCTACCTTCCTCCCTCTTATTTTCATGGCACGTTACAATGTAATTTGTGCAAGCCACTGGAGCCTGCGAGCTCGGTCCCTGTCCCATCCCCACAAACCATCTCGCTTCTGTGCTCCTATTTTCCCCATTTCTAATATCTCCCCTATGTATCTGCCATTGCCCCCCCCCCTGTGTCCATATACCATCCCCATGGCATGTCCCCTTTATGTCTCTGTCCCTATGCCCCACGCACATAATTTCCCCTCTTTCTGTTACCTTCCTGTGTCCAGATTTCCCCTATATTCCTCTTCCATACCAGTGTGTCTCTTCTTTTTAACCCCCATCTAGCTTTTTTTCCCTCTTTCTTCCCCCCCCCCTGCTTCTAGCATCTGGCTCACCTGCATGTCCTTCCCTTTCTTTCCTGCTGTGGGTTTTTCTTTCCGTCTTCATCCCCTTGGCCCAGAATCCTTTTCCCTTTCACTCCCTCCTTCCAGTTTGAGCCGGGAACACGAGCGATCGCACGGTCCTCGCAGCCCCCACCCGCCTGCCCAGTCGATCGTAGTGATTAGCCAGCTCTCTTGTTTGCAGGCTTTCTTTTTCGGCTACCTGCACGCTTTCCCAAAGAGCCCCCACCCACCTGCCCAATCGATCGTAGTGATTAGCCAGCTCTCTCCCTTCTCACCTTAGTTTGCAGGCTTTTTTTTTTCGGCGACCTGCACGCTTTCCCAAAGAGCCCCCACCCACCTGCCTAATCGATCGTAGTGATTAGCCAGCTCTCTCCCTTCTCACCTTAGTTTGTAGGTTTTCTTTTTCGGCGACCTGCACGCTTTCCCAAAGAGCCGCGCACGCACGGCTGCTCAGAGTTCAATCTTCTGCTCTGCTGCAACTTCCTGTTTCCGGTTGCATCAGAGCAGAAGATCGAAACTGAGCAGCAGCGGATGCGCGGCTCTTTGATAGTGTGCGGGTCGCCGAAAAAGAAAACCTACAAACTAAGGTGAGGAGAAGGGAGAGAGCTGGCTAATCACTAGGATCGATTGAGCAGGCGGGTGTGGGCTGCGGGGACCGCACGATCCTTCATGCCTCACTGTGGGGACAACACCATTCATCGCTCCACGGGGCGGTGAATGGCCTTGTCCCCGTCCCCGCAGCGACTGCTAGTTTTCGTTCCCCGTTTTGGCGGCACCGTGTCATTCTCTATTTGGGACCTCAATGTTGTCCTTGCTCAACTGATGAAGCCTCCATTTGAACCAATTGACAAGGCTCATCTGAAGTATCTCACTTGGAAAGTGGTGTTTTTCATTGCCCTCACTTCTGCTCGACGAGTCAGTGAGCTGCAAGCCTTAGTTGCTGATCCACCTTTCACGGTGTTTCATCATGATAAGGTGGTCCTACGTACTCATCCAAAATTCCTCCCTAAAGTGGTATCAGAATTTCATCTCAATCAATCTATTGTTCTTCCAGTGTTCTTTCCGAAACCTCATTCTCATCCTGGAGAAGTAGCTCTTCACACTCTGGACTGTAAATGTGCTTTGGCCTTCTATTTGGAACGCACCAAACCACACAGAACTGCTCCTCAACGTTTTGTCTCCTTTGATCCAAATAAGTTGGGACATCCTATCTCTAAGCTATGCCCAGGCTGGATTACCCCTACACAGTAGAGCTGCAGCCCATAAAGTTAGAGCAATGGCAGCTTCAGTAGCTTTTCTCAGATCTACACCTATTGAGGAAATTTGCAAGGCTGCTACTTGGTCCTCGGTTCATACTTTCACTTCTCACTATTGTCTGGATATTTTCTCCAGACGGGATGGACAGTTTGGCCAAACAGTATTACAAAATTTATTCTCTTAAATTGCCAACACTCCCATCATCCCATTTTGGTTAGCTTGGAGGTCACCCATATGTGAGAATAGCTGCCTGCTGTCCCTGGATAACACCTGTTACGGTAAGTAACTGTGCTTTCTGTTCGCCTGTATGTTGTTTCCAGAAATGATTCTTTCCTTTAAACAAATACATTGAGATATTAACTTGATTGGTTTGAGTTCTGTGCTAATTGTTTAGTGAAATACGTGTTTAAATTCTGAATCTAGAGATAACTTTTTTTTTTCACCTGAATTTTTAAAATCCTTTTGTCTGGCTTCTAGGTTTGTTATGAAGACTGCCAATCCAAATGAACCTAAGGTCATGGCACAACTTTGTGAAGAGACCTTTGGGACAGTTGAGGAAGACACCCCAGCTCCTGGAGAACCCTCAGGAACAGTTGGGGAACTGGATGCCACATTGCTATGTTGCTCACATGTAAATGATGCAGGAGTCATCTCGTCCCAGACACAGCACATCTCTCTGGAGTCTGGACAGACCTCTAGAAGTAATGATATTGCAGTTTCTCTTTCATTCAAAGGAGAGACCTCCTTCAGAGAGTTGGCAAGGGAAGAAAGCCAGCTACTACCACAGGAGACTGCAGCAGGGGCAAGTTCCAAATCATCCTTTGTCCCCTTCTTTGGTGTTGGGCAGCGCCTGGGTGGTACCTCTGTGAATACAAAGCCATTTGAGAGTGATGTGCCCCCTTCAATGAACCTGCCAACCTCTATTTCCAGTCCTGGTGGTCCTTCCAAGCCAAAAAAGACAAAAAGTAGCCTGGAACAGCAGGATGGCCAGAAGGTGAGAGAATACGAACAGAGAAGTGGTCTGGCATCTGGTTGGGTGGGAGATGGAGGGAGAGGAGTGGAGATGGTTTACTTTCTCTTTGAAGAGAGGTATCATTGTAATTTGTCTGTTTACTTTTTGGGACAAAGGTAAAGAAGTGATATTGGCAGTGGAGAAGGAGGACCAATTTAGAATCACAGCCTGTAACATGTGGGGAGGGCACTCCCCTCCCCCCCCCATATGCTTATCCCTAACTACACCTATTGGAAAGATGTGCATTTTTGGTTCTGAGGATCCTAGTCTTGCTCTGTGGTTGAAAGGTGCAGTCTTTCACAGTGAGGATGGGGTGGTCAGGTGGAGCGCGAGATGAGATTGTGGGCCATATAGTTTGCTTAAGGCATATGCTGGAAGTGCGTAGTATCTCTGAAATACTACTTATATTCAAAACTGTTTATTGGTCAAAAAAAACACAGTCCAGATGCAATACATAGAAAACAAGTAACACTGACCAAGTTTTATAATAAGACAACCACCCCCCACCCCCAAAATAAACAAAAAAGGAAAGCAGGCAGTGAGCAACATTACAGGAAATAAAAATAACACAAAGATACGCAATCAAATATTCAAGACATGGCTGCGAGCATACCCGGTCAAGGAGACCCAAAAAGGCTCCCAAATAAGCTGTAAAGTACGTCCCTGAACAGAATCCATCTCAGGAATATGCAAGCGTTCCATCTTTAATTGAAAAATCATCAAAGAACGCCACTGCGATAATGTTGGGGGAGTAACATCCATTCAGTGAACCAAAATTGACTTTTTCCCCAACAGTAATGCACGCTTCAAAAAAACATGAATACCTCTCGGTATAGGATGAGTCAATAGGGAAGTAGAAAAGAGCATCTTCGGATGAGGCAGACATCAAGTATTCCAAAGACGTGCAATATGTCGATGAAGAATGGTCCAAAATCGAAACACCACAGGACAAGAATAAAACATATGCCCCAAGGTAGCATTCACCCCCCCACATTTAGGACAGCAAGAATCTAGACGAAGGGCCACATGATAAGCCCTAGCCGGAGAAATGTAAATACGCATCAGCAGTTTATATTGCAATTCAATCAAAGGAATAGAAGCCCAGGATTGCCGAAATGACTTCAAAGAAGACCGTAATAAGTCGACTGAAATAAGAATTCCCAAATCAAGTGAAACACTACTTATATTGCAACACTGGAGGGTGTACTCAAGACACAAACTTTTTTTTCTGTAATGTACAGCCATGGCATTATTTCCATTGTGTTAACTTTTTAAATTAGTTTATGAATATTGAATTGGTTACAACTTCTCAGAAACAGCTCAGCTAGTTTGTTCAACTTCATTCTGTCCTTGAACTCTTGGTAAGTTTGTTGCATTCATATGAAACATTTTCTGAGACAGTCTCTGAATAACTGCCTTAGGAACATCCAAGGGCGAGTCTGGCAAAGATGCTAAAATTCAATGAGAAACATCTTCAAATAGACCACCTGGCCCACCCAAGAATGATTGATTAAATTTCACCCAGTGGTCAAGACCTAATGCTAAAGACTTAAAAAGTGGGGATAGTTGAGATCATACAGACATTCCAATGTTACTTCCACCACACTCCCAAATAGGGAAAGGATCCCATTAACCTTTCTAAATGGAAAGATCCTAAAACTCTTAGAGAGGTTAACCTTAAACACCAAAAGATCACCATACCTCTGTATCTCTTCCGAAAGTGCACTTAGGGTTAGGGGTCACTAAGTCAATAAGATGATGTCGATATACAAAGATTTTATTTGTCTGCCTCATCCAAATACCATGAATATCGGGATTGAGTTACTGGCTTCCTGTATTAGAATCAATCACCAAACAGGAGAAAGGAAAGTGGCTACCTCCCGCCAAAAAGAAAAGCCTGAGAATACCCCCACCAAAAAACTCTTAACTCTTGCTGGGGATCCAGAATAAAGTGCCTCCACTTTAATTTACAAAAATAGGCCCAAAGCTTAATGTTTTTATGTTTATTTAAAACTTGATATCCAGCATTATAAAAATGTCATTGTGGTTTATAAAACAATAGCCATCATTAACTCAGAATAGAAAGTTCTCTGGAGACAAACGGGGAATATGCAAGCACATTTGTTGGTGAAGTCCTCTGGCTGAGTCTGAGTGCCGGTGTTCTCCCCTAGCTAGGTAAGCTTTTTTCTTACTGGGTATGTCCCTACACCTACAGCCCCTCCCCTCAGTTTGTCAGGTTTTTTTTTTTGACCACACCTGACAGGTTGCAGCTCTCTCCTTTCTTACTGAGAAAGAAAAAATATTAACAGAATAGGTAATACTTAACCTACTACTTTAATTCCCTTAGTTGGTTTCAAAAATAAAGGTGATAAAAGGCAAACTTATTTTTCAAAAGAAAGACATAAAAAAAAACCCAATAAATGAAGGAAGAAGTCAATATTTGGGCAACAGATATTGCTTTCAGGAGAGCGACGGTAATTTGAAGGTAGGTGCTTGGACCCAGAAGGAGCTTTTTCCTTTCTCTCATGAACTGCGATGAACGGTGGTTCTCAGTCAGCGCTTTGTCCTGGAAATACAAAGAAGGCAGCACAGCCGCAAGCTTTGCCGCTCGCTCCCTCCCTTCAGGGCCCTGTCTTGATACCACAAGGGGAGGGTAGCCAACTGCCACCGATGCCGTTGGAAGTAAAAGAAATGGCAGAATTGGCAGGCCAAAAGAAGAAAAAGCTCCCAATGTTTGAATGCTGCTTAACTCCTTCACTTCTTGCAGCGACATTGTTGACACGGAGTTCTCATCGACAAGTGGCAGCAGCTCGCTCTCATTCTGAGATAACAGTGAAGGCTCCCACGGGCTCAGTCTTGGCCTCGTGGTCCTCTCCTGGTTTGACCCCACAACTCCTTACAGCTTCAGGTAACCCTTCAAAATCTTTTAAGGGCTCGAAGTCTAAATGGGGGGGCTTCTCCTACACCTCCTTTACAGGAACAGGTTCCTTCTAAACATTTGTGCCTGCCTGCTCTACAGCCAGAATGCCCTGCTCAGAGCTCAGACTCCATATAGGCTGACAAATTTTTTCACATTTCTAAAATGTTTCATGTAAGATAGTGTTATTTTACTTCAGTCCTCTCTTCAGGCTCTTCCAGTTTTAGAAGTCCAACAATGCTTGGCCTGTAGTCAGCAGTTTTCCCCACAGGAACCTATGTTTGCAGGTCCTATAGTGACAACATCCGAGATAACCTGAGGTCCCTGTACTTGGAGTATTGTGTTCAGTTTTGGAGACCGTATCTGGCGAAAGATGTAAGAAGACTTGAGGAGGTCCAGAGGAGGGCGACGAAAGTGATAGGAGGCTTGCGCCAGAAGACATATGAGGAGAGACTGGAAGCCCTGAATATGTATACCCTGACGAAGCCCTGAATATGTATACCCTAGAGGAAAGGAGAGACAGGGGAGATATGATTCAGACGTTCAAATACTTGAAGGGTATTAACGTAGAACAAAATCTTTTCCAGAGAAAGGAAAATGGTAAAACCAGAGGACATAATTTGAGGTTGAGGGGTGGTAGATTCAGGGGCAATGTTAGGAAATTCTACTTTACGGAGAGGGTAGTGGATGCCTGGAATGCGCTCCTGAGAGAGGTGGTGGAGAGTAAAACTGACTGAGTTCAAAGAAGCATGGGATGAACACAGAGGATCTAGAATCAGAAAATAATATTAAATATTGAACTAGGCCAGTTACTGGGCAGACTTGCACGGTCTGTGTCTGTGTATGGCCGTTTGGTGGAGAATGGGCAGGGGAGAGCTTCAATGGCTAGGAGGGTGTAGATGGGCTGGAGTAAGTCTTAACAGAGATTTCGGCAGTTGGAACCCAAGCACAGTACCGGGTAAAGTTTTGGATTCTTGCCCAGAAATAGCTAAGAAGAAGAAGAAAAAAAAAAATTTAAATTGAATCAGGTTGGGCAGACTGGATGGACCATTCGGGTCTTTATCTGCCGTCATCTACTATTTTACTATGTTCATCTCCCAATACAGGGTCCTCATTCTCCTCCAGCCTGGTCAGAACCGGATGTGCTCCCAGTTTCAGATCCTGCCCTACCTCCTCAACCGATTCAAGCTATTCAACTAGTTCCTACAGAAGAATACTGTTATCCAAAATTTTTACAGAAGGTTTCTTCTCTGCTTAGCCTCAATTGGGCGGCAATGCCGATGTAGTAAGGATTTTCAAGCCATTCTTCAATTCTATAAAATCTCAATGAAGGAACTTGTGGCTCTTCCAGTACTTCAAGTCCTTCTAGATCTCCAATTAGCTAATTGGCAGAAACTTCTCTCAGTATCCACAGCTTCCAATTGCTTGGAGTTGAAGTATAAGGTTCAGAAAGCACCTGGTTATGATCTTCAACAGATTCCTCACCAATCAATGGTATTGGAGTCGGTTATTAAAAAGGCTAAGGTTTCAAAAGCCCCATTATCTCCGCCCCCAGGAAAAGATCATAAGAACATTAGAATAACCTTACTAGGTCAGACCAATGGTCCATCAAGCCCAGTAGCCCGTTCTCACAGTGGCCAATCCAGGTCACTAGTACCTGGCTAAAACCCATTCCATGCTACCAATAAAGAGCAAGCAGTGGCTTCTCCCATGTCTTTCTCAATAACAGACTATGGACTTTTCCTCCAGGAACTTAAACCTTTCTTAATACCAGCTACGCTATCCGCTCTTACCACAACCTTTGGCAACACGTTCCAGAGTGAAAAAAAATTTCCTCCTATTGGTTTTAAAAGTATTTCCCTGTAACTTCGAGTGTCCCCCTAGTCTTTGTAATTTTTGATGCAGTGAAAAATCGATCCACTTGTACCCGTTCTACTTCACTCAGGATTTTGTAGACTTCAATCATATCTATAATAATAATAAACTATTTTTCTATACCGCCAGACGATTTCTAGGCGGTTTACAATGAAAGAAGGCTGAACAATCAGCGAATTACAGAAAGCATGAAGATAAATTATTACATAAGAAATTGGAGATACATGGGGAAAGTATATATGAGAGAATGGGGTTACCTGAGAGATTAAATTAGGGTTCGCAGAGGGGAGATAACATAGTGAGAAAGGGTCGTCTGTTTAGGTAATGAATTTGTCGAACAGAGTGGTTTTAATTGATTTTCGGAATGATTTGTAGGTCTGTTTGGGTTCATTTATGCAATTTCCCAGCCAGGATTGCTGTCTTTTCGCTTGGAACATGAAGGTTCTATCCAGGAAAGATTTGTATCTGCAGCCTGTGATCTTTGGGTATGCAAAGATATTTTTGTTTCTGGTTGTTCGTGTGGGGTTGTGCAGAATGAAGTGTGTTTGCAGGTAGGAAGGTGCTAGACCCCAGACTTGTTTGAAACAGATACATGCAAATTTGAACAGTATTCGCGCTTCCATTGATAGCCAGTGTAATTTTTTTGTAGTAAGGGCTAATGTGGTCTGTTTTTCTCAGTCCGAAGATTAAGCGAACTGCAGTATTCTGTACTAATCTCAGTTTTTTTTACAGTTTTTTGTGGGATACCCAGATAGATGATGTTGCAGTAGTCTAGGATAGATTGGATCAGTGACTGCACCAGTAACCTAAAAGATCTCCCCTCAGCCGTCTCTTTTCCAAGCTGAAGAGCCCTAACCGTTTTAGTCTTTCATAAGAACATAAGAATTGCCACTGCTGGATCAGACCAGTGGTCCATTGTGCCCAGCAGTCCGCTCACCTGGTGGCCCTTGGTTCAAAGACTAGTACCCTATTTGAGTCTAGCCTTACGTATGTACGTTCTGGTTCAGCATGAACTTATCTAACCTTTTCTTGACTCCCTGGAAGGTGTTGTCCCCTATAACAACCTCTGGAAGAGCTTTCCAGATTTCTACTACTCTCTGGGTGAAGAAGAACTTCCTTACGTTTGTACGGAATCTGTCCCCTTTTAACTTTAGAAGGGGTGTCCAACCTGCAGGCCAAGGGCCGCATGCGGCCCCGTGAAAGATTTTGTGTGGCCTCAGTCGAGGGCGATGCAGTGTTTTCCTCTGCTGCCCCCGGGTGTTTACCGTCTTGCAGGCTCCCTCCTCTGTCTTGCTGCAGCGTTTGCACATTTGTGCGGCCCCAGAAACATTTTTTTCGGCCAATGCAGCCCAGGGAAGCCAAAAGGTTGGACACCCCTGCTTTAGAGAGTTCCCTCTCGTTCTCTGCACCTTGGAGAGGGTGAACAATCTCTCTTTCTCTACTTTTCAAAAAATTCATCCAAATATCTTAACCCCTCCTCACCTACCTCCAGATAATTCTCCCCTATAAAATCCTTCCCAAATCACCTACCAAGTAAACAGATCCCTGAAATGTATTGTAATCTTACCTACTCCAAATGTAATCTATTTGTTTATATCACACAGTTCTGCACTGTCAATTTACTATCAAACTTGTAAATCCCCTCAGAATCTTTCCAGCTATATTCTCCTCTGTTGTTAAAAAAAAAAAAAAAAAAAAAAAGTGTATCTTCACTGGAAAATGTCCAGTCAAATCTTTTGTAATCTGCCTTGAATTGCAAGGTATAGGCAGAATAGAAATCCGTAATATAATGTATGTCTATTCATACGAGAGGAGTTCCATCCCCTTTACCATCTTGGTCGCTCTTCTTTGAATCTTTTCTAGCGCCACTATATCTTTCTTGAGATAAGGAGACCAGAATTGAACACAATACTCCAAATGAGGTTGCATCATGGAGTGATACAGGGGCATTATGACATTCTTAGTCTTGTTAACCATCCCTTTTTTAATAATTCCCAGCATCCTATTTGCTTTTTTGGCCGTCGCCACACATTGGGCGGAAAGTTTCATCGTATTGTCTACAGTGATACCCTTGACTCCATGGGCCTCAAAGTCTATTGGGGGTCTAAACTTTCATCTAAAATCATTGTCTACCAGCTGCAAATTCTCTATTTTCAACATTCCATTTTGCAGCAGTTGGAAGATGCTTCTCCGGAAGCCTTGCCAAATCTTCTCATTGCCCTTCAGGAATCTACTTACTATCTAATTAAAACCATGATGCCTATAACATGACTTCTCGAATGGCAGCAGTAGCCATAGTGGCCAGGTGCTCAGGGTGGCTGAGAATGTCAGATCTTATAGAGGACCTGCATGATAGGTTGGCAGATGCTCCCTGCTTGGGAGACAATCTCTTTGGCGAAAAAGTGCAAGCAACAGTTTCACAGTTTAAAGAAGATTCCTCAACTAGTAGGGAACTCAGTGCATTCCTTGGACTAATCCCAACAGTTTAGGCATCCTTCCTTTTCATTTTCTTACTGAAGAGCATTCCATCAGCAGTTTTTTCAGCAATACTATCCACGCCGAATATTTATTCTGTATAACCGCTATGCCCTTCAAAGATTGCAATCTTCGCCATACATCCCAAAATAATGTATGAGAGACCGGAAGCAATCATCTACACCTCAGCTTCCTGCTCTTAAACCTAATCCTAGTTTTTGACCATCTGCCAGTAGGGTTTGTCCTGAATAGATTGTAAGCTCTGAACTGGGACATTCTCGCATGTTTGTGTACAGTGTTCAATAGTGCTATAGAAATAAGTAGGATTGTAATTGCCACAAACCAACTTTTTTTTTTTTTTAGAAGTTGGCAATTTTTTTTCTTTTCTGTTTCTTTTCACTCTGCTTCTTTCCACAAACTTCTTTCCTTCCTCCATACACTTGATATGGGAATTGCTCCAGCAGTGACTTTTTACAAGGCTTTACGTTGTAACTTCTTTATCTAGGCCTGGTGGCAGGTGTCCAGGCCCTGAATGTCAGATGCCCCTGCTTAATGGTATGAGCTAAATGCAGAAAATTTGGAAGGAAACTGCTCCTTTTACTGTATTAATTATACTGTGGTTTTTTTTTCTCAATAGTTGACTGAGCGAGAACCAGTGGTGTGCCACCTGGACTTGGTAGAGCCATGTCATAAAGAACTGTTAGAAGACTGGCCACAGGACCTGCCTGATGAATTCTTCGAGGTCACAGTGGACGATGTGAGAAAACGTTTTGCACAGTTGAAGAGTGAAAGGTGAATTTTGCCATTTCATTAACTCTTTCTGCATTTTTCTTTTTAATCAATTCACAACACTGAAACCTACCCTTTTGCCACCTTCTCATTCTATTTTGCTAATTCTGTTTCATCATGCATTTGTGTGAGTTGTAGAGTGATTTGGTGAAAGGTCATGGATTCGTGGATTGAAGTATCTACCCCTCACTTTTCCAGAAGTGCTGCTAGAACACTAAGAAGGAAAGCAAACTTATTTAATTTATTTATTTAAGTATTTTTACACCGCTTATAGCCTAAGTGGTTCATATTCAGGTAGTCAAATATTTCTCCCTATCTGTCCCGGTGGGCTCGCAATCTGACTCACATTATCTGGTGCAATGGAGCATTAAGTGAGTTGCCCAGGGTCACAAGGAGCAGGGTTGGACTTGAACCTCTGCAAACTTAGGTGCTGAGGCTGCAACCCTAACCACTAGGCCACTCCTTGATAGCAAGAACTTCAAGTTGTACTTGAGATGAACAAAGTTGGAAAGGAGAGCAAACAGGCAGCATGGTTAAAAGGTGAAGTCAGAGAGGCTATTAGATCCAAAAGAACATCCTTCAAAGAATGGGAAAAAGGATCCAAATGAAGAAAATAAGTAATATAAGCACTGGGAAGTTAAATGCAAAGCATTGATAAAGAAGGCTAAAAGAATAGGAAGAGAAACTTGACCTGTTGTACCTGAAGATTTGGGGGGTGACCAATGTTACACCGATTTTTTTTATTTTTATTTTTTTTAAGGGCTCCAGGGGAGATCTGGGAAATTAGCTGGGCAAAATGGTAGAAACAATTATAAAAAATAAAATTGTTGAACCACTTGTCTGATTTTTCTGTGGATTCTGGTTTTGGGTTGTTCTGGAGCTAGTTCATCCAAGGTTGCTGTACTTAGATGGCTCCATTGTGAGATGAAGTCTTTGGGGGTGTAGTCTTGGATTATGGTATCTGCTTTTGTCCAGAATATGGTGGGGTCGATATGTTTGCGTGAGTAGCAGTGTTCTCCCTAGGGCCTTTCAGCCGGGCGCTCTGCCCTGCTAATTTAGCTGATCGCCTGGTTGTCATCTATCATGAATCCTGCTGCTGCCGCTGCTGCTCAACATTAAAAAAACAAAACAAAAAAAAATCTCCTCTCACCGGCTTGGAGATCGCCTGTAGCGAACTCATGCTTTGGGGCTCTAAAGTGTGCGTGCAGGCTTCCTTTCTCTGTGGAGGAATGCAAAGAACTACAAAAGGACCTGAACAAACTGAGTGAGTGGGCAGACAAGTGGCAGATGAGCTTCAATGTGGAGAAATGTAAAGTCTTGCACATAGGGCAAGGATACCCGATGTATAACTACACGATGGGGGGGTATAGTACTGGGAGAAGGCAAACTGGAAAAGGACTTGGGGGTTTTAGTGGATAAAACAATGAAGCCGGCGGCACAATGCGCAGCAGCCACAAAGAAGGCGAATAGAATGTTGGGCATTATCAAAAAAGGTATCACTACCAGAACGAAGGAAGTTATCCTGCTACTGTATCGGGCGATGGTGCGCCCGCATCTGGAGTACTGCGTCCAATACTGGTCGACGTACCTTAAGAAGGATATGGCGATACTCGAGAGGGTCCAGAGAAGAGAAACAAGGATGATAAAAGGCATGGAAAATCTTTCATATGCTGAAAGGCTAGAGAAGCTGGGGCTCTTTTCCCTGGAAAAGAGGAGACTTAGAGGGGATATGATAGAAACTTATAAGATCATGAAGAGTATGGAGAAGGTAGAGAGGGACAGATTCTTCAGACTAGCAGGGACAACAAGAACAAGAGGGCATTTGCAAAAATTGAAAGGAGACAAATTCAAAACAAATGCTAGGAAGTTCTTCTTCACTCAGAGAGTGGTGGACACCTGGAATGCACTACCAGAAGTGGTGGTAGGACAGAGTACGATTTTGGGCTTCAAAATAGGATTAGATGATTTTCTGAAGGAAAAGGGGATTGAAGGGTATAGTTAGAGGGTTACCATACAGGATATTAAATGATTAGGGAATAGAATGTTTGAGGTATAAGATCACTTACTGATCATGGACCTGGGGGGGCCGCCGCGTGAGCGGACTGCTGGGCATGATGGACCCATGGTCTGACTTGGCAGAGGCCATGCTTATGTTCTTATGTATGTTATGTTCTCCGAAACCGAAAGTTACGTCCCAGGGGAGAAGAGAAGGGAAGCTGGCACGCACACTTTAGAGCCCCGAAGCATGAGTTCGCTACGGGCTAAGGCAGTTTTTGGTTTGCTGTACTTCTTTGGGCCTGCGTGTTTAGCTGATGGGGGTTTCCTAACTTCTGGTACCTGTTTTCTGCAGTCCCGTTAGCAGTGCACAGGTAAGCTATTATGGTACTGCATGTGTAGGCTTCGAGGGCTGGAGTTGCTGGGAGCTCAGAGCTGACTATGGGGAGCCAAAGTCGGCCTTTGGTTCTGTGCGGGAGGCGAGTTTAGATCAGGAGGTTGAGTTTCCTATGGTGACAACCAGTGCCAGGGGCTCCTTAGTGGCTGTTCCAGTTTCAGCAGGAACGGCCTCCATTTTGGATTCTCACTGTCTTGCTGCCACATACTCAGTCAGCGACGGAGGGAAGTTAAAACTCTCTTACTTGCTTCAGGCCTTCCTCGCTGCCGAGTCCTGCCTAATTTCTGTTTCCGCGAAGGCAGGACCCAGCAACGAGGAAGGCACGAAGCAAGGAAGAGCAGCAAGTTATAAGCTTCCCTCTGTCGCTGACCTATGGCATATAGGTCAGCGATGGAGGGAAGCTTACAACTTGCCTAGCGACTCTGTCGATGGGTGTGTGAGCTGGGAGTGATGGGAAGAGAAATGCTGCTTCTGCACCCAATGGGGGAGGGGAGGGGGAAGAGAAATGTTCTGCTGCTGCATCCATTTTTTGGGGGAAGAGAAATGTTGCTGCTGCTGCACCCAATTGGTGAGGGGGGAGGGGAAGAAAAGTGCTGCTGCAGCACCCAATTGGGGAGAGGGAGGGGAAGAGAAGTGCTGCCGCAGCAGCACCCAATTGGGGAGGGAGAAGGAAGACCAGGGAAGGGAGAGGAGAGGTGAGATGCCAAGACCATGGGAGGGAGGGAAAGGAGCTACCAGACCATAGAGTGGGGGAGAGATATCAGCGCATATGGAGGGGAGAGAAGGGAAGGAGATAGAGATGCCAGAGCATAGGGGAGGGGGTGAAGCTGAAATGAATCATGTACAAAGGATATACAGTTATTGAAGGGACATAGAAAGAGGGAGGATGCCATATGGAACAGAGAGAGGGTGGACACTGGATGGAAAGGGCAGGGAAGGTGGATAGCGGATGCAAGGAGTAGAGAGACAGAGAGAGAGGGCAGAGACTGGGTGGAAGGGGCAAAGAGAGGGCAGAGGCTGGGTGAAAGGGGCAAAGAGAGGACAGATGTTGCATGGAAGGGAGCGAGGACAAACGCTGAATAGAAGGAAGAGAGCGAAGAGAAGATGATTAAAGCAGAAACGACGAAAGGTAGAAAATTTTTTTTGTTGCTTTACGTAGAATCAAGTAGTATTGTAACTGTATTGATTAAAGTTTATAAATAGGAAATGGAAATAAGGAAATTTTTTGGGGTCTAAACCTCTTTCCTCAGGTCAGGACAGGATACCATAACAGCAGAGGTGCCCAAATGATCGCAAAGGCAATGTGAGTCGATCGCGTTGCCTTTGCAATATTTTTCTTCCTGCCTCCCTGAGCCAGGCCAGGAGCATACAAGCGCTGGACTCACACGACTTCACCTCCGATGTCAATTCTGACGTCGGAGAGGAAGTTCTGGGCCAGCCAATATTAATAATTGGGAGGAGGGGGGAAATGGATGTTTTCTTTAATAATGTGTGTAATATGGTATATTTTATGCAATCTGTTAGTTATATTAATTGTAATACACTGTCAAAGCTTGAAAATTAATAAAGAATTAAAAAAAAAAAAAAGAATTGACATCGGAGGTGAAGTCTTGTGAGTCCGGCGCTTGTACGTGCCTGACCTGGCTTAGGGAAGCAGTAGGGAGAAATTGGCGTGGTGGCTTAGGGGGTAGGGAAAGAATCGGGGAAGTGGAGAAATCGGCGTGATGGCTTGTGGGGGGGGGGCAGGGGGAGAGAAAAAGAAAGACAAAAAGGGGAGGGGCAGAAAGAAAGAAATATTGGATTTACAGTCAGAAGAAGGAAGTGCAACCAAGACTCATGAAATCACCAGACAAAAAGATAGGAAAAATGATTTTATTTTCAATTTAGTGATCAAAATGTATCCGTTTTGAGAATTTATATCTGCTGTCTATATTTTGCACTATGCCCCCTTTTACTAAACCGCGATAGTGGTTTTTAGCACAGGGAGCCTATGAGTGTCGAGAGCAGCGCGGGGCATTCAGCACAGCTCCCTGCGCTAAAAAACGCTATTGCGGTTTAGTAAAAGGGAGAAGTGTATATTTGTCTATTTTTGTATCGTTGTTATTGAGGTGACATTGCATATTTTAAAGTCATCTGCCTTGACCTCTGAAAAAAAACCCCGAATATAAATGATAATTAACATTTTCTCTGCGTACAGTGCGCTTTGTGTTTTTTAAAACTTTGTTATTGGTAGATCATTTTAAAAAAGTAACTCTTAAGCCAAAAAAGTGGGGGCACCCCTGCTGTACTGTCTTGAAGAAAGATTTGGCCTCTGAAAGCTAATTAAAAATGGATTAGTCCAATAAAATGGTATTTTCTTATTTCTCATTATTTGTTTTATTTCTATTTGTTAATTTGTAAAGTTGCGATTGTTATGTGGCAGTTTTTTTTCAAATTTACATCTACTGTCTTTATATTTTGTACAGTATTAGAGGACATATCACTGTTTCTATGGTGTTGCATTGTATGCAGAGTCTGGTTTCTTGGTTCAGTTTAACTTTTGTCTACATATTTTTGGTTTTAGTTTGTGATTATTCCATATTGGGCGAGGGTGTATCTGTCTGTGTGTATGAAAAGGACATGGTTTTCTGTTAGCATCGATTGTACAGGATCTGGCTTGTTTAATTTTACAATGCATGTGTTGGTGTTCTAGTGCTCACTGCAGTGTTTAAGATGCTGCCTTTTCCTAGGTGCACCCTTGTTGTGTGACTCATGGATTATTACTAAAAATATCTTTTTTTATATAGAGAAGGTTGTTAAAAAATGATCAGCACTGGCTGTCATGTATATTAGTTACACCACTGGATTTAATGACCCTATTTAGATATTTGCCCTCTTTCAAATGGTAAGAGGTTTAAAAAAAGGGAAATGCATTAATGAAGTCATTAGGTTCAATCTAGCCATTTATTTCTGCATGAATTTAAACAACTAAAAAAAAAAAAGATAAATATAGCTCATCCAGTTATACAAGAAATGGCTCTACAGCACCTCTAATAATGTTTTGATCACTAGGTTCCTTCCTGAGGTCTCACTGAGGATATGAAATAGATGCTATCCCCACTTCCAGGAGTGGTATTACTGAGCCTTGAAGGAGACCTGTGTGACTGATCTTTATCTGCTACTTTTTTATTTTGCTGTAGTGCAAAGTGAGAGATAGGGCAAAACAGTTTAGGTAAAGAAGCAGGTAATAATTAGCAATGTATTAAAAATATTTTATTTTTATTTGCTTATAATGTCATTTGAAAGCTGCTTGATGTTAATACAACTATAATTTAATTCTTTATTGTGTGTGTGTGTGTGGGGGTGAGACAACACCTACATCAACGGTAAAGTTAGATTATTCCCTTCTAGAATTGGCTACTTCTTAAATTTAGTAAAAATATTATCCCAGGACAAGCAGGCAGCATATTCTTAACTGATGGGTGATGGCACCGACGGAGCCCCGGTGATTGCACTCTAAGAACTTAGAAAGTTCTAGTTAGGCCGCACTGCGCATGCGCGAGTGCCTTCCCGCCCGACGGAGGCGCGCAGTCCCCAGTTTCTTAGTTTCCGCGGAGCTAAGAAGACGCATTTTTTCAACGTTTGTTGAAAAGTTTTTCTTCGTCTTCCCGCTCGCGTGTTTTTTCGTGAAATTGTTTACGTTTTTTTCTCCCTTTTGTTGTTTTCCCTAACCAACTAAAAAAATCAAAAAACATTTTTTTTTTCTTTATTTTTCGGTCGGCCCTGGCGGGGCCTGTTGGCAACATCGAAGCTTCGACCTTCAATTTTGCGACTGCCGTTTTTCCCTTCATGCCCCCTTCACCGGGCTTTAAGAAGTGTCAGCGGTGTGCACATCCTATATCTTTATCCGACCCACACAATTGGTGTCTTCAGTGCTTGGGTCCGGATCATAGGGCTTCGACGTGCACCCGTTGCACTTCTCTTCAAAAGCGAACTTTAAAAAATCGCCAAATTCAACAACAGCTTCTTTTCGGTACCACTATGGAGGGTCCACCGGCATCGGCGGCTTCCTCGAAATCGGCGCCGGCCCTTTCGACACCGCAGGACGTGTCTTCGGTGTCGCACCCCCTAGGTAAGCCGGCTAAGAAGCCATCCCCTACCGTCCTGGCCCGCCGGTCGATCAAGCAGTGAGCCAAGTCCTGCAGACAGTGCGCTGGCCCCGTAAACGCTCTGCTTCTATTGAAGTCACTGCCTCATCATCGGCATCTACTTCTCCTGAGCGTGAAGCTGCACCACAGATACCGAAAAAGAGAAAAACGGTACCGGTGCCATCGGGACCATCATTGGATGACTGCATAGCGTCCATTCTCCAGGTCCAACTTAAAGAGCAGTTGCAACAACTTCTCCCGGCTCTTTTGACACCGAACCTTCCAGTGTCGGTACCCTCTGAGCCTTCGGTGCCGGTTGTCGTCCAGCCTATTTTGTCGGCATCGACTTTATCGGCACCGCTGCATTCTACCTCTTCGGTATCCATGCCTATTCTATCGGCGGAACCGAAAACCTTGCGTAGGGCGGTTCACTCGGTCTCTGAGCCGGTACCGCTCTCTGACCAGAACCTCCATACTGCTCTCCATACTTCCCCAGGTACGGTATCGATGCGAACAGGCAAATTGGTACGCAAAACCCGACATGCGGAGGTCTCTACTCCTCTCTCCCAGGGACGACTCCCTTCAGTGCGTGACCCTGATTTATGGGATGATTCCGAGGATCCTCTCGGTACCAATGACGACCTTTCTAGTGTGTACGCTTCTTTCCCTCCTGGCAGAGAGGGGAAGGCCATGGATAAATTTGGCAAGCGGTTATATCAGAACACTATGTTGGCCAATCGTTCAGGTAACTATGCATTCCATTTTTCTTTCTACCTGAAACATCTCATTCAGCAGCTTACCACTTTTCAGAAGTACCTCTCAGTACGCAAGATCCCTGCTTTTCAACAATGTACTTCCAGTCTTTTCCAGCTCCGGAAGTTTATGGTCCGTTCCATCTGCGACACGTTTGAGCTCACATCCCGAGCTACAGCAATGGCTGTCGCTATGAGACGTTTGGCTTGGTTCCGCGTCTCAGAACTTGATGTAAACCACCAGGACCGCCTTGCCAACGCTCCCTGCCTGGGTGACGAGCTGTTTGGTGAATCTCTGGATACCACCACCCAGAAACTTTCTGCTCATGAGATTAGATGGGATACCTTATTGAAAACCAAAAAGAAACACCCGCCTGCTCGTCCTTTTAGACAGCAGATGTCTTACCAGCGGCGTTTCTCAGCTCGGCCTCCTCATCCTCCCCAGCCCTGGAGGCAACGCCAGCAACAGCACCAGCAGGCTCGTCAACAGCAGCAACCACCAGTAAAACCTGTTGCTCAGCCTAAGCCCATTCAGCCCTTTTGATTTCCTCCTCCAGGACATAGCCAGTCTTCCCTCTTCTTCTCCTCTACTGCAACCCATCGGGGGACGTCTCCAATTTTTTTGAGCCGTTGGGAAGTAATCATCGCAGATCAGTGGGTTATGTCCATCATCCGTCACGGATACTCCCTCAACTTTCAGACTCTTCCACCACCAAGTCCTCCAAAGGAGTCTGCTTCCAACAGGTCTCAGTCCCTCCTTTTCAGTCAAGAAGTTCAGTCCCTCCTTCTCCTCAATGCCATCGAAGAAGTTCCTCCAGGGCAGAGAGGTCAGGGATTTTACTCCCGGTACTTTCTATTCCCCAAAAAGACTGGAGATCTCAGACCAATTTTAGATCTCAGGGATCTCAACAAATGTTTGGTCAAGGAGAAGTTCAAAATGTTCTCTCTTGCCACAGTTTACCCTCTTCTCACTCAGGGCGACTGGCTATGCTCCCTGGATCTCAAAGAAGCCTACACCCATATCCCTGTACATCTGACGTCCAGACAGTACCTCCGATTTCTCATCAATCGTTCTCATTACCAGTACAAGGTGTTACCCTTCGGTCTGGCCTCCTCTCCCAGGATATTCACCAAATGTCTCATTGTGGTGGCTGCCTTTCTACGCTCTCACAATTTCCAAGTCTTCCCTTACCTGAACGACTGGTTAATCAAGGCTCCTTCACCTCAGGCAGTGCTTCTTGCCACCAACCACACCATCCAGTTTCTCCGAATCCTGGGTTTCGAGATCAACCTACCCAAGTCGCATCTCATTCCAACTCAGCGCCTTCAATTTATTGGAGCGATATTGGACACTGTTCTCATGAGGGTGTTTCTTCCATCCAACCGCCTTCAGACCCTTCGTCATCTCTGTCAGCAGGTGCTCCCACAGCTTTTCATCTCTGCCAAACAAATGATGATACTCTTAGGTCACATGTCACCCCCTTCGCACGTCTTCACCTGCGCACTCCTCAATGAACCCTAGCTACCCAATGGTCCCAGGCAACGGATCCTTCTTCGCGACACATATCTGTGACATCGTCTCTTCGACAGTCTCTGCAATGGTGGTTGAAATCTTCAAATCTCTCCAGAGATCTTCTATTCCATCTGCCTCCTCATCATCTCGTCATCACCACAGACGCCTCCCCATATGCCTGGGGAGCTCACTTGAACGATCTCCAAACTCAAGGTCTTTGGACTGCCCAGGAAAAGAGACATCACATCAATTTCCTGGAACTCAGAGCAATGTTTTTATGCCCTCAAGGCTTTTCAGCATCTCCTCTTTCCTCAAGTCCTACTGCTTTGCACAGACAATCAAGTTGCAATGTACTACATCAACAAACAGGGTGGGATGGGCTCTCGCGTGTTGTGTCAGGAGGTCGAAAAGATTTGTTCTTGGGCGACAGCTCAACATTTTTTTTTTTTTTAATGAAATATATTTTATTAATTTTCCAAAACAGAACAAAACGCAGGAACGCAGAGTACAATACAAGTATGCAAAATGAGCACAACAGTCCATACCAGAAACACTCCCGTCCCCATCAACCCACCCCCCACCCCAAAAAGTAAATTTCACCAAAAATACTAGAAATATTCCAGTCCAGTGTGTCATGTACCAGTGGAGATCAAGCATTCAACAAGTGGCTTCGGGTTCTAGGTGTCAAGGTGTTCCAGAATGGCTCCCAGCAAGAACAATATGCTTTCCCCAACACTGAATCCCAGGATGAAAAGCAAAAGCTTTCCATGGAGGCATGTTGGAGCATCAAAACACGCCAATGTGCCAGTGTAGGCGTATCCGAGGATATCCAGCAATGAAGTACAACTTTCTTCCCCAAAAGGACTGCGCGGTCAAAAAAACTCCTGAATCCCTTTGGAGAGGCTCTGGGAAGGGACTCCAAGGTGAACAACATTATCGGAGAAAATGTGTAGGTATAGCTCCACATTGCCGCAATGTGACGATGGACATGTTGCCAAAACCGCTGCACCCTCTCACAAGACCAAAACTGGTGTCCAAGCGTAGCGGGGGAATGATGGCATTTTAGGCAGTGGTCAGAGACACTCAATGACGCCCAATACATGTAAGAAGGTGATCTATAAAGTCACAGCAAAAACTTATAATTCATTTCAATGAGCGTCACTTGTGGAGTCAAGCGTGCCGTTTTATGAAGTCCTCTTTTAATGACTGAGCCAGAGATTTCACAGGATAAATCCATCGACCATTTACTAGCATAAAAGTCGTAAGAAAGTTCGCCCAAGCACTCTTGCAGATGACGGTGATGAAAGCGAAGCGGAACTGGAACCTGGGCTGACAGACTTAAAGCCTCAGATATTAACTCCATGCGCCTGTTAGTGAGACATTCCCTCGGCAGTGTGCGGACATAAGAGGACAGTTGATAATAAGAATACCAAGATTGAGGAGTCCATTGATTGTCCCTCTGAAGAATCTCAAGTCTCCATTAGAACGAACCAATTGAAATAAATAGCAATTAGAGGCCCGAGACCAGATGGAGGAAGGCCCAGATAGAGAGAGAATGCTTTTGAAGCAGCCGTGAATCGCGTGCGAGGAGCTGACGCTGCATGCGGAGGATTGCAGCAAGGGAGCCGACCATAAAATAAAAACTCGCCGGAGGCAAAGAAGGAAGGGAATGCGAGAGGGCTTTCAAAACAGCTGTGAATCGCTCACGAGGAGCCAACACCGCACACGGAGGACTGCAACAAGGGAGCCCAATGCTGGACCTGCCAAGACAACCACCAACAAGAAGGTACTTATGATACCAAGAATGACAACGTGCCATGAACAAAGATTTTCCACAATCACGGATGGCTAATCTAATCTAATCTAAACCTTAAGTTTATACACCGCATCATCTCCATGAGTATGGAGCTCGACACGGTTTACAAGAACTTAAATAATAGGAAGAGAAGGAGAAAAAGGTTTACATGAACTTATGTGTAGAAGAGAGGAGAAAAAGGGGGGGAGGATAGAGTTACAATTTGGTGAAAAGCCAAGTTTTCAGTTGTTTGCGGAATAATTGAAGGGAGCCCAGGTTCCTCAACGGGATGGTGAGGTTGTTCCAAAGACCTGTGATTTTGAAGAGAAGGGATTTTCCCAGTTTGCCTGCATAGTGGATGCTGCGTAGAGAGGGGAAGGCTAGTTTATACCTTTGGGCAGTTCTGGAGGAGTCAGGACTGGAGGAGTTGAAAGATAGTGGGATAAGGGGGGGGAGGATGCCATGAATGATCTTAAAAGCCAGGCAGGAACATTTGAAATGTATTCTGGAGATTATAGGGAGCCAGTGAAGTTTGGCATGGAGTGGGGAGGCATGGTCAGATTTGCGTTTTGAGAAGATCAGCTTGGCTGCAGTATTCTGGATTAGTTGGCGTCTTAGAAGACTTTTTTTTGATAGATTTAAGTAGATGGTGTTGCAGTAATGTAGTTTGGAGAAGATGATGGATTGGACAAGGATGGCAAAGTGTTGTTGGCTGAAGTAGGATCTAACTTTCCTCAGCATGTGGAGGCTGAAAAAGCATGATTTTGCCAAGGAGTTGAGGTGGTCATTGAGGGAGAGAGAGGAATCAATAATGATGACAAGGACCTTGCATGAGAATTCGAGCTGTAGTGCATCGCCTGTGGGTAGTGGGAAAAGGGTGGGCAGGTGTTCGAATTTTGGGCCGAGCCAGAGTAATTTTGTTTTTGATTCGTTTAGTTTCATATGTACTGAGAGGGACCAGGCACGGAGTCTCATTATGCAAGCTGTAATGTTTTCGTGGAGGTTGGTGGGGTTCTGGTCAGTCTCAAGGAGGACAAGGATGTCATCTGCGTAAGTGTAGATTGTTTTAAGGGGGGATAGTTGAAAGAGTTTCAGGGAGGACATATAGATGTTAAAGAGAATAGGGGAAAAGGGTGATCCCTGAGGGACACCGCAAGATGGAGTCCAAGGAGTGGACATGGAGCCATTTGTGTTGACGGTGTAGGAGCGGGAGCATAAGAAGTTAGAGAACCACATTAGGACGGTGGAGTCAATACCAATCTTGGAAAGTTGGTAAAGTAGTATGTCGTGGTGGACGACATCAAAAGCAGCAGAAAGATCGAATTGTAATAGGTCAGCGAATTTGTTACGTGAGTGTAGTTGTTGCACCTTTGAAATAAGGGAAACTAGGAGGGAATCGGTGCTGAGGCTGGATCTAAAGCCGTGTTGGTAGGGGTGGAGAATGGAGAATCTCTCGAGATAGGAAGAGAGCTGGGTAGCAACTATGGTTTCTAGGAGTTTGGTAAGTAGAGGGATATTTGCTATGGGACAATAGTTTGATGGTAAGGAGGGGTCGAGATCGGCTTTTTTCAGAATAGGTGACAAGGCAATGTGACCCATTTCTGTGGAGAACAGGCCTGATAGTAGAGCAGAGTTAATAAGTCTCGTAAGGGAGGAGATGGCCTGTGCAGGAATGTTTTCATAAAGGTGGAAGGGGAAAGGATCTAAGATGCATTTGCAGGATTTCAGTCTGAGACAGAGTTTAGAGATCTGGGGTTCAGATATGGGTTCAAATGTCATCCAGGATCTATCAGCTGGGATAGGGTTTGAGTCATTGGGAGGAAGAGAGTTGTAAGAGACTACTGGGGGGAAAGAACTCCTTATGGTGGAAATCTTTTCATTGAAAAATTTGGCTAAGTCGTTTGCGGATGGGGGGGTGAGGGGAAAGGTGGAGTCGTTTTTTGAGGCTCTTTATATTTACCACAAAGGCAAAAAACAAAAACCTGAAACTGCTGCAAACTTAAATAGAAACCAAGCAAATTTGGCTAGTAATATGGGAGAGGAGGACATCTCTCACCATAAACTCGGGAGAGAAGGAGATGGAAGAAAAATGTTATTGTGACTCTGTTTCATTCAATATCCACAAATATGGAAATCTGTGGATATTGAATGAAACAGAGCCACAATAAGATTTTTCTTCCATCTTCTTCTCTCCCGAGTTTATAGTGAGAGGTGTCCTCTCCCCATATTACTAGCCAAATTTGCTTGGTTTCTTTATATTTATCACATATTAGATTACGAGATATAATGGTTCCCCAAAATACCATGCCTTGTACAATTAACACAACAGAAACAAGGGCTTTTTACAGTACTGCTCTGAAGCAAAATCTCAATGCTGATGTATTCCATGCTTAATCATGAAGGAGGACCTGCTGTTGTGTAAAATCCACTTCTACAAGTTATGTGGTATTTTTTTTTAACTTAGAAGGGAAGGAGGGAGGGGAGCATGAGCCATAGGATGATAGAATGGAGGGAGTAAAGGAAAGAGATGCTGAGGTGAGGGAGAGAATAGAAAGGGAGAATTGGGTGTCTGTCTAGAGAAAGATGGTGCACACGGGGAGACGAAAAAAAGAGGAGAACTGTTGGGCAGAGAGGAGGGAGAGAGAGAGGATTATTGGACATGGTGGTGGGAGAGGAGTGAGGTAGAGATGCATGGGCGTGGAGAGAAGGGGGAGAACATACTGGGCTGAGGAAGCTTCTGGACTTGTGCTAGATTGGGCATGGGGGGAGAGCTTATGGGGCCAGAAACAGAGATGGTGGGCAATGGTCTGAGAAGTTGGACCTGGGGTGGTGTAGAGGAAGAGAAAAGAGATACTTGAAGGGGGAACTGTTGGGAAGAGAAAGGGAGAAATGGTGGACCTGGGGAAGTGAGGCAGGCAGGCAGTGGGAGAGATGGGATGGGGCAGTTGGGAAGAGAAAGGGAGAGAAGTTGGATCTTGGGATGGAAGGGAGGGAGGGAGAAATGTTAGGCCTGTGGATGGAAGACAGAGAGATGCAGCATCTCTTTTTTTCCCTCCATTTCAATGTTCAGCATCAAAGGAGGAGGGAAGAAGAAAAACAGAAAAGAGAGGGAGCAAAATGTTGGATCATGGGGACAGATGAGCAGAGATGGACCCATGGGAGGTTAGGAGGGAAGAGAGATGGGATAAGAAGATGCTAGGAGATGGAAAGAAAGGGACAGGGAGTTATAGCCTGACCAGAAGAGAGAGGGAGGGGGATTTTTAAAGTGGTGAGCCATGTGGATGAGGTCAAAAGGGAGATGACAAGATGAGTAAGAGAGCAGTGAGTACAGTGGTAGAAATGTAGTAATGGAGAGTAGATAGAAGGGAATAGGAGGCTGTGAAAGGAGTGAGATGGAAAATGGGAGAGCTAGGGACTGAGAGAAGATGGAAAATTGAGAGGTAGCTCAACATTTTAAAAGAAGAAGGATGAGAAAAAAGGCAAGATTTGAGTGGACAGAGGCAAAAAAAAAAGAAAAAGTTAAGAAAGCTGAAAAGGAAAAATCAATACGTTGGACAGGCATAAGAAGGAAATGGAACGAGAGAAAAGGAGAAAAAAAATGGACAGCAGACACTGGAAAGAGAATTAGTTGAAGATAGAGAAAAAGCAGAAAGAGAAACTGGGACCATGATGGAAAAACAAAACATCTAGACAACAAGGTAGAAAAAATTGTTTTATTTTGAAATTATTAACTGGAATATGTTAGCTTTGGGATATGTGCATCACAATTATTTTTGTATTCAGTAGCATAGTCATATACAGCTGATTTTGAGGAAGGACTGGAGCCCAAAATTAGTGGATGGGCACCAAAGTTTCTCCCCGCCTGAGTGCACTTTATAAATACTTGAGCTAGTGGGGATTCCCAAGCCTTGCCAACTGAAGACATCTTCCTCCAGTCTGGCAACTCAAAATCTCCAAGCTTTGCAGCCAATGGCAATATCCTCAAGCTGCCCCTGCTTTCATGCATGCATGAAAGTCAAAGGGGGGGCAGGGAGGAGGGAAGGCAGTAGCTCTGCAATGTTGCTGCCAGCTGCAGAACTTTGGAAGTTGGAGGGGGAGGAGGTAGCTGTCAGTTGGTGAGGCTTGTGGATTACTACTAGCTACAACAGGGGAGATGTTCATTTTGAGGGAGCCTAAGCTCAAAGTGGGAGGCCCAAAAAAGCAGTAATATTTACTCAATCAAACGATCCTCCACATGCGCTCCTGACAGCTGATTCAGCATCCCTGCTCTGATGAGGCTCACCTCTGAAGAGGCTCACCGTAGCTGTAATAGAAGTGAATGGGAGAACCAGGAGCGCGCATCCCTGCTCATCAGAGTGGGGATGTGGAAGCCTGTGGCTGCTCCCACTGTCAGCGGTGCATGTGGAGGATCACTCAGTCAGGGTAAGCATTACTGCTTTTTTGGGTTCCTCTCCACAGTGTCCCTTTAATGAAGGTTTATTATTAGATATGTACATCTTTTATATTAGTGATTGCAAATTTGGGAACTGCTCAACCTTTTTTTTTGCTTATCAGCTAGTGTTAGTGTTTGTGCGGCCCCAGAAATTTTTTTTTTCGTCCAATGCAGCCCAGGGAAGCCAAAAGATTGGACACCCCTGTTCTAAAGTCTTGGACCCAATTTTTGTGGACTTGAGTGGATCAAGTTTAAAATTTCAAAATAGTAATATGCTTTTCCTATTCTTTTTTCATATGTTTGATAATTTGAATTAATATTTCTTTCTTGATCATACTTTCTGTACAAGACGTTATGCTTGGAAAACAATTTGAAATTGTATAAATAAATAAATAATAAAAAAGGAACTACCAGCAGACAAATCTTGGAATGATTTTGAAGAGCTTAAATTCAGACACAAAACGGCTTCTAAAATACTCCAAAGCAAATATTGCAGCCTCGACCTTACCTGATCAAAGCAGCCACCCTAACAACCACAGTAAAAATAACCCAATGGCTCAACTATCACCTAAAAGCTAGCCTTTTCCCCAAATCAGGAGGCAGAATGATCTTAACGCCCATTCAGTGGCGTACCTAGCATATATGACACCCGGGGCCCATCATTTTTTGGCACCCCCCCATCTGTACAAAAAATATGATTTTTAGTAACAAGCCACATGTCGCACATGAGTACCTAGGAAAAGGCAGCATCTTACATACTGCAGTGAGCAGTACAACATCAATACACCCATTGTAAAACTAAACAAGCCAGACTAGTACAGATAAATCCTACACCGTCAATCCTAACAGAAAACCATGTCTTTCGAACACACAGAACACAGAAAACACCTTCGCCTAGTATGGAATATGTCACAACAAACTAACCCCACCCCCTTTTATAAAACTGTAGTGTGGATTTTAGCCACGGTGGTAACAGCTCTGACGCTTATAGAATTCTGAGCATCAGAGCTGCTACCACCACGGCTAGCGCTAAAAAATGCTCCACAGTTTTGTAAAAGGGGGGATAAAATAGAAATACATAGACAAAGGTTAAATTGAACCAGCAAGAAGCTGGACTCTGCATACAATGCAATACCACAGAAACAGTAACACATGTCTCCTAAAGCAATAAATAAATAGAAAATTTTTGTTCTACCTTTGTCTTCTCTGGTTTCTGCTTTCCTCATCTTCTTGTTACTCTCTTCCTTCCATCCACTGTCTCTCTTCTCTCTGCATCTTCCATTTGCTCTGTTACTGTGCCTCTCCCTTTCTCCCTCCTTCCAAATTGGTCTGGCACCCATCTTCTTCCCTCTGCTCCTCCCATAGTCTGGCATCTCTGTCTTCTTCCCTGCCAGTGTCTTCTCCCAACTCTCTCTTCCCCATTTCCCTTCAGCGTCTTCTCCCCACTCTCTCTTCCCCATTTCCCTTCAGCGTCTTCTCCCCACTCTCTCTTCCCCATTTTCCTGTAGCATCTTCTCCCCACTCTCTGTTCCTCATTTCCCTTCAGCATCTTCTTCCCACACTGTCTTCCTCGTGCTTTCAGCGTCCTTCTCCCCCCTCTGTTTTACCCTGTTTTCCTCTCCACCCCACCTTTTCTTCCTTTCTCCTTCCCTGCCCCTTACCTTCGTGGCGCTTTCTCCCTCCCTCCCCCCCCCCCGGGCCACAGGCCCAGTCCGACAAACCTCTCTGCCCTGTGCCGGTGATGTCTAAACTGCCTTCTTACTGCAGCAGGAGCGTTGTAGTTGCATATGGCTGCCGTAAAGGTCGTCTCTGATGCAACTTCCGATTGCATCAGAGATGACCTTTACGACAGAAAGATGCAGCTTCAACGCTCTAGCTCAGGGGTGCCCACACTTTTTGGGCTTGCGAGCTACTTTAAAATGACCAAGTCAAAATGATCTATCAACAATAAATTTTTTTTAAAAACACAAAGAACACTGTACGCTGAGAAAATGTTAATTATCATGTTATTATGTCAAACAGATTTAACTTGCTAAGGGGGTTTAGACAAGACTGTCCTTTATCTCCTTTGCTCTTTGATGATGTTCTTGAACCTTTGTTAATACCCATTAATCAGGCAAAGGGGATACGAGGTATTCCTTATTCAAATTGGGAATTTAAACTCTCTGCTTATGCGGATGATATTCTGCTTTATTTGAGAGAACCAGAAATTACCATTCCATGTTTACTTGAATTAATAGAGAAGTTTGGTAAATTTTCTGGATATAAGATCAATTGGAGTAAGTCTGAAGTTCTCCCGCTTAATGTTCACTGTACCAAAGGTTTATTTGACTCATTCTCATTTATATGGAAAGAAGATGGATTGAAATACTTAGGTATTACTATTAAAAACACAATAGAAGACACAGTGAAGGAGAATGAAAAACTTTTATTAAAGAAAATAACAGATGTGTGAGCAATGGAATCCTTTACATCTTTCTTGGTGGGGAAGAGTTCAAACAATCAAAATGATGATATTGCCTGTGGTTTGTTATCAAATGAGTATGATACCAATTTTTTTCCAGGGGTCATTTTACAAAAGGTTAAATGGTATCCTTACTAAATTTGTTTGGTTGGGTAAAAGACCTAGAATTGCTTTAGTATCTCTACAAAAGACAATTGTGGAGGGAGGGGTAAATTTTCCAAATAGGTATCATCAAGCCTATATTTTAAGACAGGGTATGTATTGGATCCTCCCAGACCTTATGGAAAATGTTCCAGATTGGTTATACTTGGAATGGCGGCTCCTGTTTCCTTTACATTTGTCTCATCTTATTAGTATAAATTTGCCCAGGAAATATAAAGATAATAAAATTTTGCGTGACACATGGAAGACCTTACGTTATGTTAGTAATCTATCACCAGATCCAATTTCTAAATCATTAAATCAATCCATTTGGGTAAACTCCAAGATCAAAATTGGCGGATTTAAAATCGTCTGGAAGCAATGGAATATTGCAGATATATGGACTTTAAATGATGTTGTTATAAATGGATCAATGCTTAGTTTTTCACAATTGCAACATAAATATGGTTTAAATAAGTCACAAAGTTTTAAGTGGTTGCAATTGAAGCAGGCTATTCAGGAGGGGTTCCCTGAATGGAAAGTTCTTAATTCTCAGTATAGTTTGGAATTTCTGTGCTTTCAGGCGGATTTCTTGGGTCACCAAGCCGCACAGTGGTATAAATTGTTGTATGGGTATTTGAATAAAAAACAAAAAACTGTCCTTAAAGATATTTGGAGCATTGAGCTTGGGCATCAGATTTCTGCCTCTCAATGGTCTTGGAGAATAAAAACCATTTTTTTGTTGCATAGAGCTTTTTGGACCCCAGTTCATTTACAAAAGTTGGATAGCTCTAGGTCCAATAGATGCTGGCATTGTGGTTTAGAAGCTGGGACGTTAGATCATTTAATATTTTTCTGTCCCTGTATAAATGCCTTTTGGAAGTTAATTTGGTCACAAATTAATTCATTGTTAGAAAATCATGTTGCCTTTTCATATGATACTATATTATTTGGTACATCTATGAGATTTAAAAGCCCAATTTCTGCAAATAATAATAAACTTCTATTAATATTGACAGGGGTTGCCATTCAGCAGATTACTGGAAACTGGAAAGATTACACTACACTGAATTATACTTTTGGTGGAATTCAGTATGTCATATTTATAAAATGGAGAGAGTGCTTGCCATGCAACAGGGAAATTATCACAAGTTTAAAAAGATTTGGGGACCATTGATTAATTATTCTAATGATCAGACATCTTAAACACCTTAGTATTAGATAAAATATAGGGGGGTGGGAATGTGAAAGATAATAATTGATAATTGTTTATTATTAATATGGGTGGGTGGGTAGGGATTCTTTTATATTTATATGTTTGAAGGAATTTAAGTAAGATTGTCAAGTGATTAGTTAAAGATTTTCTGTTTGACTATTATACACTTGTAATATTTGAAAATGAATAAAGATTTAAAAAAAAAAAAAAATTTATCATTCCTATTCTGGTTTTTTTTCTAAGAGGTCAAGGCAGATGACTCTATGCACTGTCACCTCAGTAACAACCATACAAAAATAGACAAATACCCCCCTCCCTTTTTACTAAATCACAATAGCAGTTTTTAGCGCAGGGAGCTGCGCTGAATGCCCAAGGCTGCTTTTGACGCTCATAGGCTCCCTGCGCTAAAAACCGCTATTGTGGTTTAGTAAAAGGGGGGCCATAGTGCAAAATATAGACAGCAGATATAAATTCAGACACATTTTGATCACTAAATTTAAAATAAAATCATTTTTTCTACCTTGTTGTCTGGTGATTTCATGATTCTCTGGTTGCACTTTCTTCTTCTGACTGTGCATCCAATCTTTCTTCTCTTCTTTCAGCCTGTATGCTTCCTCTCCTGCAGAACTCATTCCCTCCCCCAACTTTTACTTCCTCTCTCCCTGCCCTTTCTTTCTCTCTACATGCCCCCTTTCTTTTTTTCTGTTTCTCCTCTTTCCTTCTGTCTCCCTGCCTGCCCCTTTTCTTTCTTTCTTTCTCCCTGCCCTCCTCCAAGCCATTGCTGCTGCCATCAGGGAACAGCCCCCAAGTCACCGCCATCAGGTAACATGCCCCAAAGTCGCTGCCGCCCCAAGCTCTCCTTCCCTGCGTCTTCCCTGCATCGGGCCGACCAGCATTCCTCTCCCGGAAGTCAATTCTGCCATCAGAGAGGAAGTTCCGCCCAGCTAGGCAGCGATTGGCTGGCCCGAACTTCCTCTCCGACGGCAGAATTGTCGTCGGAGAGAGGCAGGCTGATCGGCCCGGTAGAATTTTCTGGACCTGGCTGTCTGTGCACCCCCTTTAAGGCTGCACCTGGGGCGGACCGCCCTCCCCGCCTCTCCCTTGGTACGCCACTGCGCCCATTCCCAAGAACCCAAAACTCAACCCTCTGATGTGACCAATTATCAGCCAGTAGCTTTCACCCCCCTATTTTTCAAAAGGATATGTCACAGAACAACTCGAATTCTACTTAGAATGCTTCAATATCCTCCACCCATCACAATTGGGATTAATGGAAAAAAATCACAGCATCGAGACAGTGGTCGTAGCACTAGTAACATACAGCAAAGAACTACTAAGAAAGGGTCACAGCGTAGTCATAATCCAATTTGACCTAAATGGTGAATTTGAGTAGACTTTGATCAATTGTCCGAGATCTTCAGTGATTTTGGATTTAGAGATCCAGTGGTTTCCTAACCACTTGGCACTATGCTGTACTTAAGGATGGTGAACTTTCTGACAGCTGGCACTATACCACTTTCCAATCCTTGGGAGCCAACCTAGATCTTTAGAATATCTACCTCCACACATCAGATCCCTTCAGGGACTTAAACTTATGGAAAGTATAAAAACCTACCTTTTGCCTAGCCCTATTTACTCATTTTCAAACTGTCTTTTCCTTCTTCCTCTGTAGCTGCCTCTGTGGCTAAACCAACTGATACTCATAGACATAGGGCATCCATGTATAAACAATGCCCGTGCATGGGACATCATGGTAGCCAAATCCCTATAGAACATATGTGTTTAGATTTGTACAGTGGTGCCTCACACAACGAACTTAATTGGTTCCAGGAGCAAGTTTGTTATGCGAAAAGTTCGTTATGTGAAACGCGTTTTCCCATAACAATACATGTTAAAAAAAATAATTCGTTCTGTAGCATAAAATATGCTAAGATGACATAAAAAAAGATAAATTCTTGATAGTAGAGGGGATATATGTGAAGGGGAGGGGAGACAGGGGTTTTGTTGATCCTTGCTGTGTATTATAATCACCCCCCACATACTCCCCAGTACCTTTTTAATCATCCCCCCTCGGTACCTTTTTTAATTCCTCCCATCTTTCCCAGCCAGTGGCGTACAGGCCAGAAGCGCAGAGATCAGGAGCAATTCCTCTGCACGCCTGTGTGGGCTCATGCCGATCTCCGAATGGCTGCAGTTAGTTCTTGTGAGTCCCGCGAGAGCTGACTGCAGCCATTCAGAGATCAGCGCAGGCTGGCTGGGAAATTTGCTAGACCACCAGTTACGAGTGAGCGGGTGAGATTAAAGTTGCAGCAGTGGTGGCTTTTTTAAAAAAATATGTGGCGGCGGGGGGAGGTTTAAAAATATGCGGTGGCGGCAGAGGCTTAAAAATATGCAGCAGCGGCGGCAGGGGGTTTAAAATATGTAGCGCCACTGCACAGGGAGCCAGGCGGAGAGAGGGCAGTTAAGGATGCAGCTCGGGCGACTTCGTTGTGTGAAACGAAGTTCGTTGTGGGAAGCAAGACCTGAAGTTCGTTGTGCGCAGCGTTCGCTGTGCGAGGCGTCCGTTATGCGAGGCACCACTGTACTATGAAATAATTTTTCAACTGCACACCTTGATTGTAAAGTTGTGACCTTATGTAATACAAAACCTTCGCCTTCCAGGCTGCCAAGCTGAACCCTTGGCTAGCCCAAATGGCCTCGAGGCCCCCCATCTACCTCGGATTTAGAAAATTACTAAAAACTCACCTTTTCCATGGACAGGACCCTCAATGCCCCCCTCAATGAACCGAAACCTCCCCTATTCCCCTCCACTGTACTACCCCAACCTACTCACCCCAATCTTCTCCCCCCATGACCTACTCGTTCCTTCTCTTTCTAACCTCAACTACTTTGTTGCTTGCAACTTTGTTCAATTGTTATGAACCGCTTGTAACTTTGATAAACAAATGTGAACCGCCTAGAACTCCCTGGGTATGGCGGTATACAAAAATAAAGTTATTATTATTATTTAATACATATTGTAATACTGTGAATATTAAAACTGTAACCTGTTCGGGATATAAAACTAACTAACTAAATAGTATTGCATCATACTTTATGAATTTATCTTGTTTAGAAGACTGGATGGACTGTCGTCATCTATGTTATTATGTCCCTACTCGCCCAATACACACTACCAACTTCTGGCTACTGCACCAATTACATGTGCAGCTATTCCTCTTTTGCCTTCAAGCACTGTTGTCCTCTGCTGTCCAGGTTCTGATTTGAGCCACAAGACACACACTGCAACTGCAATAGCTTTAAACTTGGCTCTCTCATAGGCTGTTCATTATTTCTAAAAAGGGTTTGCTATTGTTTTGAGACCTCAATATGGTGGCAAGCTCTGCCTACTGGCTTCTTGCTAGATAATGAACTATACAGCAAGAAAAAGCACAAAGCACCTCAATGAACAGGGACTTGTTTTTATTTATAATTTTTAATTATCCCAGGACAAACAGGCAGTATATTTTCACATGTGGGTAATGTAACCCAGTATGGACAGTGCAAAAGTGTACTGTCACTTTAACTTCTTTAGAAGTCTTGAGACGTCGGCTTGCGGGACAATCGGTTCTTCGTTTTCAGCAGAGCTTAGTTTGTCTTCGAAGTTAGTCTATATTGCGTCAAACCTTTCATCTTTTTGTGCCTTCTTGTGTTTACTTTAATCAGTATGTTAATTTTTCCTTTATTTCCCATTCCTTTAACTTTTGCTTAATTGTACCCTTTATCGATTTTTGGGCCTTTTGGGCCCTGGACAGCCTGTTTACAAGCTGGGAGTGTCAACTGTTTTGCGGTTTAAAATCTACTAGACCACTCGACCTACCTGGACCATTGAGTCCTTTGATTTAGCATCAACTGTGTTCCTCTCAATGTCTAAGTCCTCTAGTGGGTTCAAATGCTGCACTTGGTGAAACAGGACTATTTCCATCGCTGACCCACCACAGTTGGTATCTTCAGTGTCTTGGTCCTGAGCACCAGGTAGAGGCTTGCAAATGCTGCCTTCAGCTTAAAAAATGAATCCTCAAGTCTAGACAGCTTCAACACGAGAAACTTTTCGGGTCATTGTTGGCAACATCGAGGATTTCCGCTACATTAGATACTGACGAGCAACCATCTGCATTGAAGCTGGTACTGCCTTCAATGCTTCGCTCAATGTCTGCTGTGTCTCCAATACCAACATCAGATACTTCAGTTAAAAAGGCTAAGAAGCATAAACACACAGCTTCTCCTTCGAGGGTGTCAAAATCAGTGCTTTCAAAGTGTCGTTGCTAAGAAACATGCTCTCCACTTCAGGTTGTGTCCTCTCATAGGCATGCATCATCAAGGTCATCAACACCTTGACACACCTTGGCACTATCTATATCGACCACCTTGGTACTGTGCTATCCATAGAAGATCAGCTGAGAGCTTCTTGAAAGGGCATTGGCTACTCGTCTGAGCATAGTTCTACACAGGCACTGATGCCCAAGTCACAAACTCCCTGTCGGCACTGATTTAGCCACAAGATATCTAGGCGCAGGAGTTCTTCCTCCCGATCGACATCAGACTGACACTGATGCCATTCAAGAAGTCCCTCTAGACATTGACACTGAAGTTGATCTTCACGTTGACACTCATCGCGGCACCGTTCATCTTTATTTATTTATATACCACTTATATCCTAAGTGGTTTACATTTAGGTACTTTATCATATTTCCCTATCTGTCCCGGCAGGCTCAAATGCTATCTTGGGGCAATGAGGGGATCAGGGTTACAAGGAGCAGCGAGGGATTTGAACCCACAACCTCAGGGTGCTAAGGCTGTAGATCTAACCACTGCGCCACCACTCCCATACCCTGGAAGCATCATGGCATATGATTCAGATCTTTCCCATCATACTTTTTCTAACTGTCAAGATGTATCAGCAGATGAATCATATGGGCTTTCTTCTGATTTATCTCCACTGCCACCTAGAAGGAAATCATCCCCAGAAAGCCTCTCTCTTACCAGATTTATATGAATCATGGGGGCAAGTTAGAGTCTGAATCTGAACCAAGGACTGTAACAGGTGTTACTCACCTCCCCTAGTTGGAAGCTTAGATTTTTTACTGAACTGATGGTCCCGTGAGCTGATGTTAGGCAAAAAAGCATTGGAGCATAAGCAGTATGGGTGGTCTCGGGTCTTTTAAAATAAGTTAAAGTGACAGTACACTTTTTCACTGCCCGTACCATGCTCCATGGATGACGTCACCCACATGTGTTGTCTCTGGTTAACACCTGTTACAGGTAAGTAACTGTGCTATACAACAAGTGTATCTAAGGAAATTCTTTTTTACAGAAAGGGTGGTAGATGCATGGAACAGTCTCCCAGAAGAGATGCTGGAGACAGAGACTGTGTCTGAATTCAAGAAAGCCTGGGATAGGCACGTGGGATCTCTGAGAGAGAAAGAGATAAGTTACTGCAGGTGGGCAGACTAGATGGGCCATTTGACCTTTATCTGCCATCATGTTTCTATGTTTCTTCATAGAGAAGCAGCACTTAACTAAGAAACAAATAGAGCCCACATCAGTGGGAGAAAAAGAAAAACATAATACAAGCAAAGAATGATCACTGCCTAACGCTACTTAATGACAAGATATTATATTATATATCCACCTATGCTGGAACTACATTTGCTTCCCTTTCTAGCAAGTCTTTCTACTGATCTGACTCAAAGAAAACATATTTAACATCTTTCAATGTGATTAAACACTTGGGAGGACATTTAAGGAAAAAACTACCTCCTAGTGTCCAATACTCTAGACCAGGGGTTCTTAACCTGGGAAGTCCATGGATGGTTTTCAGGGGGTCCGTGAGGGTCAGATAAAAATTAACATTTAGATTCACTATACAGCCCAGTACTGTTGATCTTTCTTGCAGATAACGAGAGACTAGATGTAGCAGTATAAGATCTGTTTTAATTTGCACAAAAGGATTGTATTTTATAATTATGAGTGGCCATTACTTTTTGCCTAAAAGAATGTTTTTTTTAAGATTGTTTAAAGTTTAATAACACTTTTTGTATGTCATATATGTATGAGACAATCAAATCTTGATAAATAAAGTACATTATATTCACTGCATAGTGTTCATCATTCTCTTAAAGGGGTCCGTGACTCAACAAAGGTTAAGAATCACTGCTCTAGACCTTAATTGAAGAAATTGCTTATGTCTCAGTTGAGTTATTTCTGGACACATCCGGAAATACCTGTAACTTCCCTTTACAAAATAAGGAATCTGTTTTTCTAAAGTAATTCTTTAACACATTTAATTTATCAAGTTCTGTAGAAAAAGAAACCAGGAGGGTGGAACATGATGATATATCGTTCTGAGAAGACTCCAAAAAAGCAGTTAAATCCGCAAATATATTACACTCTGGTATCTCCCTCTGAGCTTTATACGGTAAATAATAACAGTTTTATAGTAATAGCTTCTGCATTTGATAGTCAATACTACTTTGAAATATTTCCTCAAAAATCTCTGCTGATAACGGGGACACTGGAACATTCAGGAATCTCAGGTTGATTTTCCATCTTTTTTTAATATGTCTGTGTAATTACAGACTGTCCTTAACCCCTGATGTACCTACTTGCTGAAGCTTTCCAATTTGAGTCTCCACCTTCTTGTAATCAGAATCTAAAGAATGAACGTTCAAATCCATGTCCTCTAGCTTAGAGATCACCTGATGAGAAAAATCACAGAGACATTGTACTGGATCTTTCAATATCCCCTTGGTTCTTTTAACCACTTTCCATATATCTATGAAAAGAAATCTGTGAAGCTTCAATGTCTTCACTAATGATTTCCTCATTAAAGTCAACTGGCTTCAGTGAATAAGAGGGCAAATTATGTGATGAAAGAGATAATGGATACTGCTGAGGGGCAGACTAGATGGGCCATAGGCCTTTATTTGCCATCATGTTTCTATGTAACCATGTTTCTGTTTCCATGGGCTTGCAATGCTTCATTTCCATGAGGGGGGAAAACCATTTCTTTCTTCCAAGGGAAAGAAAAGAATAGGTGGTAAAGGGGATTGTCTTCCCCCCCAGAACTCAAAGAAGTACTTGAATCAGAACCAGGTGTAAGGGGGGGGAGGATAAAATGAGCTTAGACATAGGCATCAAATTATTTTCAATAGGTCCTTGAATGGTAGAACAGCTTACAAGATTTTTTATTTTATCCTTTTGTTTCCCCCTATCCAAAGAAATAAAATGAAAAACAGTAGCTTGGAATTAAAAATTGGGCCAGATCTCTTGAAGCCAAAAAGTTCACAAAGCTGCTTGGTCCAAATCAGATGATTCAGATTCCTTCAACTTTCCACTGGAGTTCGAAAAGGGCTTTCAAGGAGCCTGGCGTCCCCTTAGGGCCACACCACAGGGAAGTGGCTCTTTTATACTGACACCAGTCATGCGTTGATGATGTCAGTAGGACCAGAGATAACCTGGGCAACAAGCAAGACCAGAAACAGTGACCAACCTCCTCTTCAAATGCTCCTTGTACTTGTCTTTATCCCAGGACAAGCAGGCAGGTATTCTCACATATGGGTGACGTCACTGACGGTGCCCGGATGCGGACGCCTCGCAAGCAGACTTGCTTGAAGAAACTCGAAGTTTCAAGTCACCTGCACTGTGCATGCGCAAGTGCCTTCCTGCCCAGCACAGGGCACGTCTCCTCAGTTCTCAGTTTTCCGCGGAGCCGAGAAGTCCGTCTTTGACTCTCTGTGTTTAACTTTGTTCACTTTGTGCCTTCTCTCAACCGCGGTTTGTGTTTTATTCTTCACGAATCGCTGTTTTATTTTATTTCTTTTATTTTTGTTAAAAAAAAAAAAATTTCTTATTCCGTTTGTTTTCCGGGACATGCCGCTCGGCCATAGCCCGAGGGCTTCGACTTTGCGGCGGCTATTTTTCCGTCTATGTTCCAGCCTGCTACAGGCTTTAAGAGGTGTAGCAAGTGTCAGCGCGCGATCTCCCTTACGGACCCTCACGGACGCTGCCTCAAGTGCCTTGGGCCGAAACATCATCCTAGGTCATGCCTGTCTTGCCAAACACTTCAGCCTTGTGCTTTCAAGCGTCGTTCCATTCTGGTGGACAAGCTTTTCGAAATGGAGTCTCCTACTGATCCCTCGACTTTGAAGGCATCTTCGGCCTCGACTTCCATCGAGGCTCCTTCTGTGCCTACTGCTTCCACCTTGAGCCTCATCAGACCTTCGTCGTTTGCAGCAGCTCTTGCTTCAATGTCATCAGCTGTATCTTCCCCTGTTTCCTCAGGTCAGATAGCTTAGCAGTCGGTTCCGCTGGTGGTGATTAAAGTGTCCAAGACTCCTAAGTCGAAACACACTCGTACTACCTTGAAGGAACCTCCAGCCAAAGCAGGTGGTCCGGTTTCAGACGCGGATCCATCCTTGCCGGCTTCTTTCCAGATCATGTTAGAGAAGCAGTTTATTCAGTTCCTTACTAACATGGGACCTAAACTGCTTCCTCTTATCCAGCCTGGGAATTCAGCAGACTCCCGCGAGGTCGAGCCACTTCCTTTGCCCCAGTCTGAACTTACTCACTCTTTGCAGGGAGCAGAGTCTGCGAGTGTCTGGTCTGCCATCCAAGCACGAAAAGCAAGGAGCAGATTCTTTGCGAGTGCCTCGACTAGAATCCTCACACTAAACAAGGAGCAGAGTCTTTGAGAGTGCATTGAGATTCCTCCACCAAGACTCTGGAGCTTCGATCTACAGCCTCTAGTCCTATTCATACATCGGCATCGGCTGATCAGCTATCTTTCTCGTCTTTCCTGCAACAGATGGCTATAGACTTGGATATTCAATTGGATACTGTCTCCAAGTATTCTAAGGCGTATCTAGAAGTCATGCATCTTCCTCAACCTCCGGCAGAGTGTCTTAAGCTTCCACTTCATAAGCTTTTGAATCAGACTTTGGTCGATGCATGGGAACACCTTTTTCCATACCAGCTCTTCCAGGAAAATTGGACTCTAGGTATAAAACTGTGCATCGCAAAGGGTTTGATAACTCAATCCCTGCTTGTTGAATCCTCCTTGAAGAGATCCCATCCTTCCAAGGTCTATGCCACAGTTCCTCCTGGAAGGGAGGGGAAAACTATGGACAAATTCGGACGTCGCATCTACCAGAATGCTATGGTGTCTTCTAAAGTCCTCAATTATAATTTTTATTTCATCACTTACTTTGAATTTCTTCTTTCTCTTCTACCAAGTTTTTGGCTTATTTGGATAACCAAATGCATTTTTAGTTTCAGGAAGTCATTGCTTCTTTTTCTCAATTACGTCTGCATCTCCTCCAATCATCTTATGATGCCTTTGAGTTGTCTGCCCGAGCGGCTGCTTGCTCTGTACCTATGCGTCGTCTTGCCTAGCTTTGTACCATTGACATGGACTCTAAACTTCAAGACCGCTTAGCTAACATTCCTTGTGAGGGCAACTACCTCTTTGATGAATCCATTGAGGCAGCCACCAAGAAATTATCTGACCATGAAAAATCATTTGCTTTAATAGTCAGACCTAAACCAAAGCCAGCTCCTGCCAAGCCTGCACTAGAGAGCTGAACGGGGACGACGGGAATCCCACGGGACCATCAGGGATCCCGCGGTTTCCCCCATTGAGTCACGGGGATCCCGTGGGGATGCCCCCTAAGATCGCGGGGTTCCTGCGGGGTTGGATGCACTCGAGCCGCGAGGCTCCTCGTCTTTTCCCTACCTGCCCTGCTGCAGCACACAGCCGACCTGAAAGTCTTCCACGAAGGTAGTGCTGACGTAGGAGGGAGGGCTTAAGTAAAGCCCTCCCTCCCTCAGACGTCAGCGCTGACATCGGGAAGACTTCCGGTCGGCTGTGTGCTGCGGCAGGGCAGGTAAGGAAAATTCAAGGCAGTGGTTTACCAAGGGAAGGGGCGGTCCGCCCAGGGCAGCCATAAGGGGGGTTCAGAGCCGGCCAGACCCCTTACCTTCATGGCGCTTTCCCCCGACTGATCGACAACAGGCCCAGTCTGACAAAACTCCCTGCCCTGTAGCTGCGAATCTAAATTACCTTCTTACAGCAGCTGGATTCAGGGCAGGGAGGTTTGTCGGACTGGGCCTGTTCTGTTGTTGGTCGGGCGGGGAAGCGCCACGAAGGTAAGGGGCAGGGAAGGAGAAAGGGAGGAAAGTGGAGTGGAGAAGAAAAGACGCTTAAGGGAAATGGGTAAAACTGAGGGGGGAGAAGGACGCTGAAAGGACATGGGGAAGACAGAGGGGGCAGAAAGATACTGAAAGCACATGGGGAAGACAGAGGGAGGAGAAGGACGCTGACAGGACATGGGGAAGATGGGGGGAGAAGGACGTTGAAAGGAAATGGGGAAGATGGGGGGGAGAAGGATGCTGAAAGGACATGGGGAAGACAGGGGGGAGTAGGATACTGAAAGCACATGGGGAAGACAGAGGGAGGAGAAGGACGCTGAAAGGATATGGGGAAGATGGGGGGAGAAGGACCCTGAAAGGAAATGGGGAAGAGAGAGTGGGGAGAAGACGCTGAAGGGAAATGGGGAAGAGAGAGAGAGGGGAGAAGATGCTGAGGGAAATGGGGAAGAGAGTGGGGCGAAGACGCTGGCAGGAAAGAAGACAGAGATGCCAGACTATTGGGGGAGCGGAGGGAAGAAGATGGGTGCCAGACCAATTTGGAAGGGGGGAGAAAGGGAGAGGCACAGTAACAGAGCAAATGGAAGACGCAGAGAGAAGAGAGATAGTGGATGGAAGGAATTGAATGAGAACATGAGGAAAGCAGAAACCAGGCAACAAAGGTAGGAAAAAATTTATATTTCTTTTTTTTTTTTTTTTTTTGCTTAAGGATAAAGTAGTATATTATTTATGTTGATAAAAATTTATAAACATTAGAGGCTCTGGTAGAAACCTGTTTACAAATTATATGTATTCTTCCCATTTAATATTTCCAAATTAATAAAGCCTCTTTGCTTATTTGTAAATGGGTTTCTACCAGAGCCTTTAATTCAGTAGCATAATTAAATGAAATAACTATTTCTGAAGTTTATAGGGACCGGCGGGGACACAGGGGGATTCCTCGCAGGGACGGGTGAGGATGGGTGGGTTCCTCACGGGGACGGATGGGGACAGTTGGGACTTGGACGGGTGGGATGGGATTTCTGTCCCCGCACAACTCTCTAGCCTGCACGCCCTGCTCTTATCTATCAAAGGCGTTTCGCTCCAATGCCGGCTCCTTATACTCGCCCTCCTCTGAAAAAACAGCAACCTCAGAAGCAACAGAAATCCCAACCTTCTGCTGCACCTAAGGCTTCTCAGCCTTTTTGACTGTTTACAACAGAGCATAACCTCCACTGTTCTGTCTCTGTCTCCTTTTCCCCCTATAGGAGGTCGTCTCCATCATTTTTACAACCGATGGCTGAGGTAGGAATACCGAAAGGAAAGAGAACCATAGCGACAACTTTCAACTTCAGGAAAGGAAACTATGAAGCAATGAGGGAAATGGTAAGGAAGCAACTTAGGAACACTTCCAAAAAATGGCAAATGGTAGAACATGCCTGGTCTTTTCTCAAGAACACGGTGAGCGAGGCGCAAAATCTGTATATCCCCAGATTCAGAAAGGGGTGCAAAAAGAGTTGAACAAAAGACCCGGCGTGGATAACTAAAATAGTGAAGGAAGCGATAGGCAATAAGAAAAATTCATTCAGGAAATGGAAAAAGACAAAACTGAGGGGAACTGGATAGAGCACAGGAAGTATCAAAAAGAATGTCACCGAGTGGTTCGAAAAGCCAAAAGAGAGTATGAAGAGAGGCTAGCCGGGGAAGCACGAAATTTCAAACCGTTCTTTAGATATGTTAAAGGGAAGCAACCGGCTAGGGAGGAGGTGGGACCGCTGGACGACGGAAACAGGAAGGGAGTGGTGAAGGAGGAGAAAGAAATGGCAGAAAGACTTTACATGTTCTTTTCATCTGTATTCACAAACGAAGACACATCCAACATACCGGAACCTGAGCAATTCTTCAATGGAAATCAAGCAGAAAAATTAACATCCATGGAAGTGAGCCTTGAAGATGTACGCAGGCAGATAGAAAAATTAAAAACTGACAAATCCCCGGGTCCGGACGGAATCCATCCAAGGGTTCTGAAGGAATTAAAGGAGGAGATAGCGGAACTACTGCAGCAAATTTTTAATCTATCCCTGAAAACAGGCATGATCCCAGAGATCTGGAGGATAGCCAACGTTACGCCCATCTTTAAAAAGGGATCAAGAGGTGACCTGGGAAACTACAGACCGGTGAGTTTGACCTCGGTTCCGTGGAAAATGGCGGAAGCACTGATAAAAGAAAACATCAATGAACATTTTGAAAGAAACGAACTTCTGATAACCAGCCAACATGGTTTCTGCAAGGGGAGATTGTGCTTAACGAACTTATTGCACTTCTTCGAAGGAATTAACAAATTGATGGACAAAGGAGACCCCATAGACATCATACATCTAGATTTCCAAAAAGCCTTTGACAAGGTGCCCCGTGAACGCCTACTCCGGAAACTGAAGAACCATGGGGTGGAAGGAGATGTACATAGATGGATCAGAAACTGGTTGGCGGGTAGGAAACAGAGGGTAGGAGTGAATGGCCACTACTCGGACTAGAGTAGGGTCACGAGTGGGTTCCCACAGGGCTCGGTGCTCGGGCCACTGCTATTTAATATATTCATAAATGATCTAGAAACAGGGATGAAGTGCGAAATAATAAAATTTGTGGATGACACCAAACTATTTAGTGGAGCTCGGACTAAAGAGGACTGCAAAGAATTGCAAAGGGACTTGAACAAACTAGGGGAATGGGCGACGAGATGGCAGATGAAGTTCAACATTGAGAAATGTAAAATATTACATGTGGGAAACAGAAACCCAAGATACAACTATACGATGGGAGGGATGTTATTAAATGAGACTACCCAAGAAAGGGACTTGGGGGTAATGGTGGACATGACAATGAAGCTGATGGCACAGTGCGCTGTGGCCGCTAAGACGGCAAACAGAATGCTAGGCATAATCAAGAAGGGTATTACAACCAGAACGAAAGAAGTTATCCTGCCATTGTATCGGGCGATGGTGCGTCCACATCTGGAGTACTGGTCGCCGTACCTTAAGAAGGACATGGCGTTACTGAAGAGGGTTCAGAAGAGAGCGACGCGTATGCTAAAGGGGATGGAAAACCTTTCATATGCTGAGAGATTGGAGAAACTGAGTCTCTTTTCCCTGGAGAAGAGGAGACTTAGAGGGGATATGATAGACTTACAAGATCATGAAGGGCATAGAGAGAGTAGAGAGGGACAGAATCTTCAAACTTTCGAATAATAAAAGAACAAGAGGGCATTCAGAAAAGTTGAAAGGGGACAGATTCAAAACGAATGCTAGGAAGTTCTTTACCCAACATGTGGTGGACACCTGGAATGCGCTTCCAGAGAGCGTAATAGGGCAGAGTACGGTACTGGGGTTCAAGAAAGGATTGGACAATTTCATGTTGGAAAAGGGAATAGAGGGGTATAGATAGAGGATTACTGCACAGGTCCTGGACCTGTTGGGCCGCCGTGTGAGTGGACTGCTGGGCACAGTGGACCTCAGGTCTGACCTAGCAGAGGCATTGCTTATGTTCTTATTCTTTCCGCTATGGCCTTGTCTTCCCTGAGCACCCCTTTTACTCCTTTGTCATCTAGAGGTTCAATTGTTTCTTACCCCAGCTTCTTGCTTCTAATATATCCAAAAATGTTTTTATTCTGGGGCTCATTTACTAAAGAGATATCCAAAAGATGGCTTAAACCTAATTGCCAGGATGTCCAAGTGTCGTTTTTTGAATCCAACTTTCTGGACGTCTTGCTAGGTTTCTTAGCTGCTGTGCATCCAAAGTTCATGGGAGTATGTTGGAGGCTTGTTATGGGTGTGCTTAGATTTGGACATCTTGCTGCGATAATCAAACCTTTCCCAAGACGTCCAGAATGTCCAAGGTTAGACCTGTTTTAAAAGCATCTGTGCCAAAAAGGTACCCAAACTGACAATGACCACTGGAAGGTTTAAGTAATGACCCCCTCACACTCCCCCAGTGGTCACTAACACCTTCCTACACTACAAAAATCTGAATGAAACGGTACATACCTGTCTCTAGAAGAGGAGCACGTAGTATGGAAAATCCTAGTACAGCATCACACAGATGTCTTAAGTAGCCTGGTGAGTGGGCTAGTGAACCATATAGATGAGGACCCAAAGCCACTCTAACCACTACATTTATGGTGGAAAGTGTTAGGCCTCCAAAACTCTATTATACTGCCATATAGGTGCCACCTGCAGCCATAAGGGCTATTGGGGTGGAAGGTGGGGGTGTTTGCCATGCTATGTTTTGTCATACACAATGCTCGTCATGTCTCACCATACCATTTTTGTTATGTTATGTTTTATTAACATTTTGCCATCTTTCAGACAATATTGACAGTGTCCTACCATGCCTTGTTTGCCATCGCCTCATATAAATACACTTTAATATGTATGTAAACTTTTAACCCGTTCTGAGCTCTTCTGGGAGGACAGAACTGATATAAAACCGAATAAATCAAAAACTGTAGCTTTTGGGGCGTTTTGGAAAGCTCACCATAAATTATAAGGGAGTTATGGTGAGATGTCTGGCACCCTTTATATGAAGTACACAGCAGTGCCTTCTAAAGGTGCCCCACTGCTCTGTTGGTATGTCTGGCCATTTCATTACAATGCTGACTCCTCCCATGTCCCAGTGGGCTTGATTTGGATGTTTTGAACTTGGACGCTTTTGTGGTTGAAAATGGCCAAAAAAATGGCTGTTAGGATATCCAACTTTAGGACACCTAAGACATTTAAATGGACGTTTTTTGAAAAAAACTAAATTTGGACATCTAATAGTTTTGAAAATGAACATTTTTCTGTCCCGACTTTTGGACATCTTGTGGGAAACGTCTAAAGTTAGACATACTATCAAAAATGCCCCTTTGTGTTTTTGCCTCTGAAACAATCTTCTTTTCAAAGTTTCTTTTTGCCTTGCATTTGACTTGCCATTCCTTATGCTGTTTCATCCTAGTTTATTTGGCTCCTTATACTTTCTGAAGGATATTCTTTTTGCTGTAATATTACAGCAAAAAGAATATCCTTCAGAAATTAAAAAGGGAGGAAGGAAGACCAAACAGCAGCTGGTACAGTTAACAAGAGAGGTGAAGGAAGCTATTTAGCTTCCTTCACCTCTCTTGTTAACTGTACCAGCTGCTGTTTAGAAACATAGAAACATAGAAAGATGACGGCAGAAAAGGGCTACAGCCCATCAAGTCTGCCCACTCTACTGACCCACCCCATTAAGTCTGAGTGCATATGACTTAGTTCCTTAGCTCGACCTTCGTAGGGATCCCACGTGGATGTCCCATTTATTCTTAAAGTCGAGCACGCTGGTGGCCTTGATCACCTGCACCGGAAGTCTGTTCCATTGATCCACCACCCTTTCTGTGAAGAAGTACTTCCTGGTGTCACTACTAAATTTCCCTCCTCTAAGTTTAAGCGGGTGCCCCCTTGTGACCGAGGTGACTGTTTGGTCTTCCTTCCTCCCTTTTTAATACATGGAATATATCTGGTCTGGGCTTCCAGGATAAAATTTTGAGTTACTTCTAAGTATGATGTCAATTTTGACATTTGCAGCTGTTCCTCTTATTTATTATTATTATTTTTTTTTTTTACCATTCTCTTCATGTTATCATAGTCTCCTTTTTTAAAAAAAATTAAATGATATTATATTGTATTTCCTGTGTGTGCTTTCTCCAGAGATTGTATCAAATCTGATTACATTATGATCATTGTTATCAAGTGGCCCCGGCACCATTTTCTCCTGTACCAAATCTTATTCTTCACTATGGACTGACTCTAGAATTGCCTCACCTCTTTGTTGGTTTCTGAACCCATTGCTGCATAAAACAGTCCTTGATTTCATCAAGTAATTTTACCTCCCTAGCATGCCCTGATGTTAGATTTACCCAATTGATACTGGGGTAATTGAAATCGCCCCTAATTTCTGGTAATACTTCTGCATTTGTCTGTTCTCCTGCCAGGCAGATGGCGGTATATTCCTCTCGCTATTCCCTTTTATATTTGGAATTTCTACCCATAGGGATTCTAGGGTGCATTTTGGTCCCTGTAGAATTTTTAGTCTTATTTGTTTCAAGGCCCTCCTTAACATAATGCTATACGTCCACCAATTCGACCCCATCACTGCAATATAATTTTTATACCAGGACAAGCAGGCAGTCTATTCTCACATGTGGGTGACATCATCCACGGAGCCCGGATGTGGACAGCCTTGCAAGCAGACTTGCTTGAAGAAACTCCGAAGTTTCAAGTCTGCCGCACCACACATGCGCGAGTGCCTTCCCACCCAGCACAGGGCACATCTCCTCAGTTCTCGCAGAGCCGAGAAGTCTGTCTTTGACGCTCTGCGCTGAACTTAGTTCGCTCAGTGCCTTCTTTCACCGCAGCTCGTGTTTTATTTCTTCATTACCATGTCGCTGTGTTTCTTTTATTTCGTTTTTGAAAAAAAAAAGTAGAATTCTTCGTTGTTTTTTTCGTCGAGTGACGGTGGACCTTGCCGCACACCTTCAGCCTGTTGGCTTCGATTTTGCGGCGGATTTTTTCTTCAGTGTCCCGGCTGGTTATGGGTTTTAAGAAGTGTAGCCAGTGCCAGCATATGATCTTCCTCACTGACCCGCACCGCTGGTGCCTTCAGTGTTTGGGGCCTGACCATTGCTCCGAGTCGTGCGTTCGCTGTGCTACCCTTCAACTTCGAGCCCTTAAATGTCATTGTGGTATAAATTAATATCTGGATATTTGAATAAAAAACCAAAAAATGGTCTAAGAGACATTTGGAGCATTGAGATTGGACATCAGATTAATACATCTCAATGGCCACTAATTTGGTCTTGGAGAATGGGATGTACAGTGTCAGCATCTATGAGACAAACTTGGTTCTTTTTATTACATAGAGCTTTTTGGACCCCTACACGTTTGCAAAAATTAAACAGTTCTAAGTCCAATAAATGCTGGCACTGTAATCTAGAACCAGGGACATTAGATCATTTACTGTATCATTGTCCCTATATTAAAACTTTTTGGAATTCAATTTGGCCACAAATTAATAAATTGATGGAAAATCATATTGCAATATCATATGATACAATATTATTTGGAATGATGATGAGAAAAAAAAGTCAAATTTCACCAGAAAATAACAAGCTTTTATTAATTATGACAGGGGTTGCCATTCAGCATATAACTAATAACTGGAAGAATTATAACAACCTAAATTATACATTTTGGTGGAATACAATATGTCATATATTTAAAATGGAAAGAACAATAGCAATACAAAGAGGGACATATATTAAATTTATAAAAATATGGGGGCCATTGACAAAATACTGTTATGAATAAATAGTAGGATTTTTCTTCTTCTTTTCTTTTTTTAAGGATCTTTTTTATGACATACATAGAGGGGGGATAAGGAAAATAATTTCTACATAATATGTTATAATATATTATACAATATGTAATGTATGAATGAAAAGTAATAGAAGGGTGGGGGGAGGGAGAGGGGATAAAATTTATTTAGAACATAATGTATTAGATATAAAAATGTTATTGAATATTCATCAATTGTATTTTAACATGTACACTTTCTGTAAAATTTGAAAATTAAAAATATTAATATTAAAGTAATAAAAGGGTGGGGGGAGGGGGAAAATCAAATTTAGATATATAATGTATTAGATATAAAAGTGATAATATATATTTATCAATTGTACTTTAATATTTTGTACACTTTATGTAAAATTTGAAAATAAAAAATAATGGGGAAAAAAAAAAAAAAATAAATGTCATTGAGTGCAAGTGGAGAAGATTTTTGCTATGGAAACCCCCACTCTGACCTCGATCTCCAATTCGGTCAAGCTTGTCACGGGGTATCCTCCTGCTTCCACGACCTCGACCTCGACTCTCATCAGACTTTCCTTGTTTGGAACGTCCTTGACCTCAAATAAATCTGCCAAGTCTTCTCCTGAGCTTCCCTCATGTCAGATACCTCAGCAGACGCTTCCAGCGGTGGTTCTCAAACTGCCCAAGAAGCATTTCTCCAAGCTGAAGCATCCTTCCTCTTCATCCTCGGAGCCTTTAGCCTCAGCAAGTGGTCCAGTTTCAGACTCGGATCCACAAATACATGCTACCATCCAGACTATTTTGGAACGGGAGTTTATTCAGTTACTGAGCAAATATAGTCCTGCCTCGACTCTGCTTCCTGCAGTCCAGCCTGGGCACTCGGCAGTCTCACAAGTGGTCAAGTCCTTGCCTGTGCCTCGAGCTGAATCTGCACACTCTATGCAAGGAGTCCAGTCTTTGCAAGTGTCTGGTCTGGAATCTTCACACTCCATACAAAGAGCCAAGTCTTTGGGAATACTTTGAGATACCTCTATCCAAACAACTGAGTCTATTGGGTCTCGTCTTCAATCTACAGCTTCAAGCCCTTTATCCTCACATACAGCATTGCCCGTTTCGAGTCATAGGGCAAAGTCTCCTTGACCTTGAACACGATCTGCTTAAAGGCAGCACTCTCATCGCTGGTCGAGGCACTCATCGAGGCGCTGGTCCTCTTCAAAAGAAAAGCCTTCCTCATCCAGGCATTCCAGCTCTTCGAGGCCTCCAACTCCTCGATCGAGGACACCGATAGCAGAACCTGAGGGTTCCACTTCTCCAAGTGCCTCGTCCAAGTCTGCTTATTTGCTGGGATATCAATACTCCAGAGAGGCCTTGCCTTCGTTTTCTACTCGAGGCACCTTGAGGTCATTGGACTCTGGTTCTAAGTACTCTAAGGAGTATTTAGAGGAAATGGGTTTGCCTCTGCCTCCTGTGGAGTTTCTCAAACTCCCTCTTAACAGGCTTCTTTTCCAGGCTTTCAAACGAAACCTGGAAACTCCTTACTCCATTCCTGCTGTTCCAAGCAAGCTGGAATCGAGGTATAGAACTGTACATTGCAAGGGCTTCAAGAATACTCAACTATCTCATCAGTCCCTTCTTGTAGAATCTTCCTTAAAGAAGAATCATCCTTCCAGGGTCTATGTTACCGTACCTCCTGGCAGAGAGGGCAATTGCATCAGAGACGACCTTTACGGCAGCCATATGCAACTACAATACTCCGGCTGCTGTAAGAAGGTAATTTAGACTCGCGGCCACAGGGCAGGGAGGTTTGTCAGACCGAGCCTGTTGTTGGTCGGTCGGTCAGGCGGGTGGGGGGGGAGGGAGAAAGGGAGGAAAGGTGAAGTGGAGAGGAAAAGACGCTTAGAGGAAATGGGTAAAACAGAGGGGGGGAGAAGGACGCTGAAAGCACATGGGGAAGACAGAGGGAGGAGAAAGACGCTGAAAGCACATGGGGAAGACGGGTGGGGGAGAAAGATGCTGCAAGCACATGGGGAAGACAGAGGGGGAAGAAGGACACTGACAGGACATGGGGAAGACGGGGGGAGAAGGATGCTGAAAGGAAATGGGGAAGAGAGAGTGGGGAGAAGACGCTGAAGGGAAATGGGGAAGAGAGAGTTGGGAGAAGACGCTAGCAGGGAAGAAGACAGAGATGCCAGACTATGGGGAGAGTGGAGGGAAGAATATGGGTGCCAGACCAATTTAGAAGGGGGGAGAAAGGGAGAGGCACAGTAACAGAGCAAATGGAAGATGCAGAGAGAGAGAGAAGAGAGACAGTGGATGGAAGGAATTGAATGAGAACATGAGGAAAGCAGAAACCAGGCAACAAGGGTAGAAAAAAAGTTCTAATTTTTTTTTTTTTTTTTTGCTTCAGGATAAAGTAGTGTACTAGTTGTGTTGATAAAAATTTATAAACAAAGCACTGCCAGCTGAATATCTCTTTCTCCAGTTCAGCAGCCAGAACTTTGATTTATAAGGAAGGAATAAGCTAAATATTGCAGTACTGAGGCTTGTATGGATGCTGCGGGGACGGTGACAGGGCAGTGAATGGGGTGACGGGGACGGTGCAGTGACGGGGACAGATTTTTTCCCCGTATTATTCTCTAGTGCTCGCGTCAAAAGCTTCCCTCTGATTCAGCTTCCTGTTTCCGCTTTTGACTGAGCACCGCGTTGCCAATCTGAAGTTCTGTTGATGCCAGGAGTAGAAGGAGGTCCATTGCCAATCTAAAGTGTCATCATGGGGGGGGGGGGGTTGCAGATCTTGTTGCCAAAATCGGAAAGGTGAGGAAGGGAGAAAGATGGGCCTGTGGTGGATGGAGAGATTGAAAGAAGGAGGCAGATGATGGAAGTAGGGAGAAAGGGGGGGCGAGAAGAGGGCAGATGATGGAAGTGGGGAGAGAGAAGAGGGCAGATGATGGGGGAAAGGGATTGAGTTAGGGAAATACTAGAAGGGGTGAGGGAAAGAGGTGGCGAGCTGTAGGTAGACAGTAAAAAAGGAAATTGATGAGAGGGTAGTAAGAACGTAATCTAGATGGATGCAGAAAATAAATTGAAAAGGAAAATGAGAGAAGAGAGGGATTGCAGGAGAGGTGTGGGAGAGGGAAGGAGAGGAGAGAGATGCCAGACCAATGGGGGTGAAAGGAGAGATGGAAGGTGGAGGCATACAGTTTCTGGAAGGGGCATAGAAGGAGAGAAGATGCCATATAGGGAGGGGCAGAGAGATGGCAGACAGTGGATGGAAGGAAGACAATAACAAGAAGAAGAGGAAAGCAGAAACCAGAGAAGACAAAGGTAGAACAAAAATTTTCTATTTATTTATTGCTTTAGGAGACATGTGTCACAGTTTCTGTGGTGTTGCATTTTATGCAGAGTCCAGCTTCTTGCTGGTTCAATTTAACCTTTGTCTATGTATTTCTATTTTATCCCCCCCTTTTACAAAACTGTGGAGCGTTTTTTAGTGCCAGCCATGGAGGTAGCAGCTCTGATGCTCAGAATTCTATGTTTTGTAAAAGGGAGAGGGGTTAGTTTGTGATGACATATTCCATACTAGGCGAAAGTGTTTTCTGTGTTCTGTGTGTTCGAAAGACATGGTTTTCTGTTAGGATTGACGGTGTAGGATTGATCTGTACTAGTCTGGCTTGTTTAGTTTTACAATGGGTGTATTGATGTACTGCTTACTGCAATATGTAAGATGCTGCCTTTTCCTAGGTACTCATGTGTGATGTGTGGCTTGTTACTAAAAATCATGTTTTTCGTACAGATGGGAGGGGGTGTGTGCCAAAAAATGATGGGCCCCGGGTGTCACATATGCTAGGTTCGCCACTGCAGAAACCTCAGCCTTCTGCACCCAAGGCTTCTCAGCCTTTTTGACTGTCTCAAACAGAGCATAACCTCCATCATTCTGCTTCTGTCCTCTCTTCCCATAGGAGGTCGTCTCCATCATTTTTACCATCGATGGGAGACCATTTCATCAGACCTATGGGTGCTGTCCATCATCAGGGAAGGATACTCTCTTCATTTCACTCAGATTCCACCAGAGCTTCCTCCAAGAGAGTATCCTTCCAATCCTTCCCACACCACCCTTCTTCAGGAAGCTCAAGCTCTGCTTCGTCTCTGTGCCTTTGAGGAAGTTCCCTTGGAATAGCAGAGCCAGGGGGTTTAATCCCATTACTTCCTAATTCTGAAAAAGACAGGCGATCTGCGGCCTATATTGGATCTCGGGGCTCTCAACAAATTTTTGGTCAAAGAAAAATTTAGCATTTTGTCTCTGGCATCCCTATATCCCCTTCTAGATCAGAACAATTGGTTATGTTCTCTAGTCTAGATTTCAAGGAGGCTTACACTCACATTCCCATTCATCCGGCCTCCCGTCAGTACCTCAGATTTCGGGTGGGGAATCTACATTTCCAGTACAGAGTGCTACCCTTCGACCTGGCATCATCTCCAAGAGTGTTCACTAAGTGCCTAGTGGTGGTTGCAGCAGCTCTGCAGAACCGTAGTCTTCAGGTGTTACCGTACCTGGATGACTGGCTCATCAAATAATCAACATCTCAGGGGGTTATTGTAGCAACCCAACGGACTACCTGGTTCCTACAAAGTTTGGAGTTCGAAATCAACTTTCCAAAATCCCATCTTCAGCCCTCTGAGAACCTACAGTTCATCGGAGCTGTTCTGGACACTGTACAACTCAGAGCATTCCTTCCTCAGCAATGTCTGAATGCTCTCATTCGTCTCTGCCACAAAATGTCTTCCTTAACTGCAATTTCCGCAAGACACATGATGGTTCTCCTAGGTCACGTGGCCTCGACAGTTCACATGACTCCTTTTGCCAGACATCACCACAGAATTCCTCAGTGGACCCTGGCATCTCAGTGGGTGCAGGCTTGCGACCCACTCTTTCAACACATTACAGTCACTCCTTCGTTGAGACAGTCTCTCCATTGGTGGATGCTCTCTTCCAATCTCTCCAGAGGTTTACTCTTTCAAACACCCTCTCATCAGAAGGTCCTCACGACAGATTCCTCGACTTATGCTTGGGGGGGCTCATCTCGATGGTCTCCGTACTCAAGGCCATTGGTCCAGCACGGATTGTCAGTGTCATATTAATCTATTGGATCTCAGAGTGATCTTCAGTGCTCTCAAAGCTTTTCAACATCTTCTTCACGACCAACCTCATTCAGACAGACAACCAAGTAGCCATGTACTATGTCAACAAGCAGAGAGGAGCAGGATCTCTCCCTCTGTCAGGAAGCTCAAAAGGTGTGGCACTGGGTAATCCATCACAACACCTTCATGAAAGCAGTCTACATTCAAGGAGAGAAAAACTGTCTGGTGGACAAATTGAGTCGTCTTCTGCAACCTCACGAATGTACACTCAATTTCTCGCCTCTCCACAGTGGCGTACCTAGGGGGGGGCGGGGGGGGGCGGGCCGCCCCGGGTACCAGCCCTAAGGGGGTGTTCCCGGCCTTGCCGTTCAGTCCCCCGCCACCCCCGAAGGACCGCTCGCCCCCCTGGCCTCCCCGCACCACCTATGAACAGCCGCAGCAGGATCGCGAAGTCAGCGTCAGCATCCCTGCGCTGCTTCCTACGACGCGATCCCGCCCCTCCTCTGACGTCAGAGGAGGGGCGGGACCGTGGCGCAGGAAGCAGCAGGGATCGCTGACGCTGACTTCGCGATCCTGCTGCGGCTGTTCATAGGTGGTGCGGGGAGGCCAGGGGGGCGAGCGGTCCTTCGGGGGTGGCGGGGGACTGAACGGCAAGGCCGGGAACACCCCCTTAGGGCTGGTACCCGACGCTGACTTCGCGATCCTGCTGCGGCTGTTCATAGGTGGTGCGGGGAGGCCAGGGGGGCGAGCGGTCCTTCGGGGTGGGTCGGGGCATCAGGCCTTCAGGGTGGGGCGGGCGGGCAGGCAAGCAGGCTTTCAAGGGGGAGGGGGTGACAGGCAGGCAGGCAGGCCTTCAAGGGGGGACAGGCCTTCGGGGGGGGGGGGTGCAGACATTCAAGGGGTGCAGGCCTTCAAGGGGGGCAGGCAGGCCTTCAGGGGGGTGCAGACCTTCGGGGGGGGGTGTAGGCCTTTGGGGGGGTGCAGACCTTCAAGGGGGGGACAGGCCTACAAGGGGGGGGGACAGGCCTACAAGGGGGGGGGACAGGCCTTCAAGGGGGGGGGCAGGCCTTCAAGGGGGGTGCAGGCCTTCAAGGGGGGAAAGGCAGGCAGGCCTTCAAGGGGGGGACAGGCCTACAAGGGGGGGGGACAGGCCTACAAGGGGGGGGACAGGCCTTCAAGGGGGGGTGCAGGCCTTCAAGGGGGGGTGCAGGCCTTCAAGGGGGGAAAGGCAGGCAGGCCTTCAAGGGAGGGACAGGCCTACAAGGGGGGGGGGGACAGGCCTACAAGGGGGGGGACAGGCCTTCAAGGGGGGGTGCAGGCCTTCAAGGGGGGTGCAGGCCTTCAAGGGGGGTGCAGGCCTTCAAGGGGGGAAAGGCAGGCAGGCCTTCAAGGGGGGGGACAGGCCTACAAGGGGGGGGGACAGGCCTACAAGGGGGGGGACAGGCCTACAAGGGGGGGGACAGGCCTTCAAGGGGGGGTGCAGGCCTTCAAGGGGGGGTGCAGGCCTTCAAGGGGGGTGCAGGCCTTCAAGGGGGAGACAGGCCTTCAAGGGGGGGAAAGGCAGGCAGGCAGGCCTTCAAGGGGGGGGACAGGCCTACAAGGGGGGGGACAGGCCTACAAGGGGGGGGGACAGGCCTACAAGGGGGGGGACAGGCCTTCAAGGGGGGGGGCAGGCCTTCAAGGGGGGGTGCAGGCCTTCAAGGGGGGTGCAGGCCTTCAAGGGGGAGACAGGCCTTCAAGGGGGGGAAAGGCAGGCAGGCAGGCCTTAAAGGGGGGACAGGCCTACAAGGGGGTGGGACAGGCCTTCAAGGGGGGGACAGGCCTTCGGGGGGGTGCAGACCTTCAAGGGAGTGCAGGCCTTCGGGGGGGGGGGTGCAGTCCTTCAGGGGTGGGGTTTAGGCCTTCAGAGGGGGACAGACCTTCGGGTGGGAGGTAAAGTCCTTCGGGGGGTGCAGGTCTTCAGGGGTGGGGTGTAGCCCTTCGGAGGGGGGACAGACCTTCGGGGGAGGGGGGGTCCTGGTGTAAAAGTACACAGAGGGAGAGAGGGAAGGGGGGGTTCAAAGATACATGCATATGCCAGACTTTGGGGGTTAGAAATAATGGGTCTAAAAACAGAGGAGTGGGAGAGAGATGGTGCATAATGGGATTTAGGGAGGGAAGGAACAGAAAGGGAGAGAACTTGGAAACAGGGGATGGTGTGGAGGGGGGATAGAGATACTGGATAGGAGGATAGTTGGGAACAGAAAGGGAGAGATGGTGGATCCTGGGGTGGTGGGGAGTTGAGAAAAGGTGAATCTGTGGATGGAGACAAAAAAAAGGAAAGATGCCAGATCTCCGGGAGAGGGAAGGGAAACGGAAGGGGAGAACAGAGATGGCAGACGGATGGTTAGCACGGAGAAAGGAGACCCTGGCAAGCAAGACAACAAGAGCCTGGGACCAACAAGATTTGAATATTGATCAGAGAACAAAAGGTAGAAAAAATAATTTTATTTTCTGTTTTGTGATTACAATATGTTAGATTTGAAAAGTGTACATGAGACAGCTTGAAATGGGAACTTTTCTATTTTTGTGAATGGCAAGGCTGAGTTCAGTTAAAATATATGCTTTATAAGAAAATATAATAATGTGTTTTATAAAGTTTATAAGCATTGCTGGCATACTCGGTGAGGTGTTCCTAGTGTTGGTGGTGGTGGTAGCATGACAGTGTGTTGAGAGGAAGAGGTAGTCTGGGAAATTCTGCTGAGCAAACTCTGGGCCCATTTCCACCCCCAGTTAGTCCACTCCACTCAACTGGTTCACACACTGAGTGGGTCTTTGGGTGTTATTTCTGGGTAGTTGTTTTAGAATCTCTTCCAGTGGTTTGTCAGTATCTCCTTCTGGTCCAAGGAAGGAAACTTTGTCAACCTTAGCATTGACCTTCAGAATATGTTTGTAACAGCGCTGCTTGTGTGGCATTAGGCTATGTAGTGATCGAAAGAAAAAAACAGACCTTTGCACATTTTTGCACTATATGGTGGGTGTATGAGGAGATTCATTTCCTGCACAGTTAAGTCCATTTTTTCTACTGAATAATAGTATAGGTACAATGAAAGTAAATAGCAAAAATGTTTGAGTAGATAATTAAGGAAATCTTTTTCATATTGCTTGCTTATGGACTGGGAAAAAAGACTGTTCAAGCAAATGTCTCCAGAACTGCTTTAATGGAAAAATGTGATTATTTTTTTTTTAAGTACTTTGTGAAATTTATTGTTGTTGTGAAATTTATTGTTATACTTTGTTTAAACTTAAAAAGCGGTGTCATTAACAGTGAATCTAATCGAAAAATCGATTCAACAGGGTGAATCGGATCGAATGAAATATTTTTCTCTGAATCGGGCAGCACTATTGGCTACCATGAGAATGGGCTACTGGGCATGATGGACCATTGGTGTGACCCAGTTAGGCTATTCTTATGTTATGTTCTCATCTGTAGGGGCCTTTGTTTTCACTTCTTATTTTAATGTATTTTTTTCCTGGGAACTTATCAGTGTTTTTTTATAATGGGAACAAAAATGGAAGAGAATTAATGTGTGTGGAATGGGGGGGGGGTAACTAATTTCTTCAGCTAAATAATTCAATCCACTTCAAACAGACATAGGAGAACTCACGCACCATTCACACACCCTCCAACCAAAAACGTCAAAAGAAAAAAACTGTTCGACAACCTCCTAGCCATTCGAGCTGCAACACTTGACCCCCAACTCTACAACCTATTGACCTCGACCACAAACTACAAAACCTTAAAAAAAGAAATAAAAACCCTTCTATTAAAAAAACACATAAAACCAAACTAACATAATCAGAACTGTCCCAAGCATCACCTGCAACTACTCCATATGTACTTCTGATGTCATGACAATTCAGACATAATTTATGTTATGTTATGTTTGGAATAATGGTTACATAAATGAGGTTCAATAAAAGAAAATTTTCTGTGGGAGCATTTGTTGGAACTTCTGTTATCCTGATTTCTTCTATCTGTGGGCTTTCTTTAGCTAACCTACTTATCTGGGGCTTTCCACTTCTGCAGCTGCCCTTTTCACGGTCCACTTTGCGCTTGCACTCTCTGGGGAGGGGGGGTTGGGTCTGGGCTTGGTGGGGTAGGTGTGTCTGGTAGTTTTGTCTGGGTGGTGGCTGGGTGTTTCTTGGGTGCTTGTTGTGCGGATTGGTGTGTCTGGTGAGCGGTCTGGGTGTTGTTGCTTGTGGGGGTTTTTTTCATTATAAAATATGGCTGAGGGTCTAGTCCGGCTTATTATTCTTGTGGGTTCTGGGGTGGGATTTGTTTGCTTGCCCCAAGTTTTGGCCTTTTGTTGTGTATTGCTATGCCTCTCATTGGCAATTTTCTCTTGGGAGAGGCTTGTTCATGCTTGTTGTTGCTGTTACTCTCATTCTGTGTTCTTTTTGATAATGTATAAGTTTCTGTACAGACCATGGTTGCTTGTCTGGACCTTTTGCCATTCTCAATAAAAATACTTTGGAAAAAAAAAAAAAAAAAAAAAGAAAATTTTCACTGCCTGTTTCTATTCTGACCATTTATTCCATTTCATGGTTATTGCAAAAAAAAAAAAAAAAAAAAAAAAATTTTACATGAGGGGGGGGGGGGGTGTCAAAAAATGATGGGCCCCGGGTGCCACATACCCTAGGTACGCCACTGCCTCTCCATCACATTTTTTCTCAGTGGGGAACTTCTCAGATAGATCTCTTTGTGTCTCCCCACAATCACAAACTGCCTCAGTTCTGCTCCAGGATATACACTCCTCATCGCCTCGAGGCAGATGCTTTCCTTCTAGAATGGACGAATCAGTTTCTCTATGCATTCTCTTCATTTCCTCTGATTCTCAAGACTCTTGTCAAACTCAAATGGGAGCATGCCACCATGATCGCTCCTTGGTGGCCCAGGCAACCTTGGTTCTCCCTTCTACTTCAGTTCAGCAGCAGGGAGCCACTGCTTCTATCAGTTTTTCCCTCTCTGCTTACACAGAGTCAGGGGTCTCTACTTTATCCCAACCTGCAGCCTCTACACCTGATAGCTAGTTGGTACCTCTTAACTTAACTGCCACTCTACAGTTTTCTCAATCTGTACAGGACATTTTAGCGGCTTCTAGAAAGTCTATCACTAGACAATGCTACAATCAGAAATGGACTAGATTTTCTTCTTGGTGCACCATTCATCACAAGGAGCCTCAATCTTCCTCCTTGTCTTCAGTTTTGGATTACCTGTTCCACTTATCACAATCAGGCCTCAAATCCACATCCATTCGAGTCATCAGTGCAATCGCTGCTTTTCATCAGCCTATTGAAGGGAAACCCCTTTCGGCTCATCCTGTGGTTTCTAGATTTATGAAAGGACTTTTCAATGTCAAACTACCTCCAGTGGTTTGGGATCTCAATGTTGTTCTTGCTCAATTGATGAAACCGACATTTGAACCAATGGATTCGGCTCTTCTTAAATATCTTGCTTGGAAAGTAGTTTTTCTTATTGCTCTTACATCTGCTCGCAAGGTCAGTGAGCTACAAGCTTTATGTAATGTAATAGCGGATCCACCTTTCACAGTATTCCATCACGACAAGGTGGTCCTCTGTACTCATCCTAAATTCTTACCTAAAGTGGTTTCAGATTTTCATCTCAACCAGTCTATTGTACTTCCAGTGTTTTTTCCAAAGCCTCATTCTCATCTGGGAGAAACAGCTCTTCATACTCTGGACTGTAAGCGTGCTTTGGCTTTCTACTTGCAATGCACTCAACCACATAGATCTTCACCTCAACTTTTTGTCTCCTTTGATCCAAACAAGTTGGGATATCCAATTCCAAGCGCACCATCTCCAACTGGTTAGCGGCTTGCATCTCTTTCTGCTATGCTCAGACTGGACTGCATCGTTGAGTCACAGCCCATAAACTCAAAGCCATGGCGGCATCAGTAGCTTTCCTTAGATCTACTCCTATTGAGGAAATCTGCAAAGCTGCAACTTGGTCCTCGGTTCATACTTTCACTTCTCATTATTGTTTGGATACTTTTTCCAGACGGGATGGCCATTTTGGCCAGGCAATATTACAAAATTTATTCTCCTGAATTGCCAACACTCCCATCATCCCATTCTGGTTAGCTTGGAGGTCATCCACATGTTGAGAATAGGCTGCCTGCATGTCTTAGGATAAAGCACAGTTACTTACCGTAACAGGTGTTATCCAGGGACAGCAGGCAGCTATTCTCATAACCCACCCACCTCCCCTGGTTGGTTTCTCTGCTTGCTATCTGAACTGAGGAGACGCGCACCCTTGCGTGGGTGGGAAGGCACTCGCGCATGCGCGGTGCGGCAGTCGCAAACTTTCTAAGTTCTGCAAGCAAATCAGCTTGCAAAGCTGTCCGCATACGGGCTCCGTGGATGATGTCACCCATATGTTGAGAATAGCTGCCTGCTGTCCCTGGAAAACACCTGTTACGGTAAGTAACTGTGCTATTTGGTAAACCAGTTCTAGAGGTGGTGTCTCTGGTTTCTTTCAATATTGAGCCAATAAAGTCTTTGCTGCAGTGAGCAAATGTATCACAAATTTGTGTCTCTCGTCATATACACCTGCCACTTTATGGTGTAATAAACAGTCCGCTTGTAAGGGGTATAGCACTGATATATACTCATTAAAATGTTGTATAAGTTTCCAAAATGGTGAAATAACAGGGTAGGACCTTCACATATGATGAAAGGACCCCCTATTTCCACAGTTATAGCAGCAGAGAGCTCCCCCCACAACTAGTATATTTTGTGTATGGTACCATTGGGAGAAAATCTTATACCCGTTCTCAACCAGAGGGGTAGCTACTGAGATCTTCAGTAAATATTTTAAAAAATGTGTCCATTGTTTGGGTTCATACACCTGCCCCAGATCAGTGTGCCATATTCTAACTCTCTCATCTTGTTTCTTAGGCTTCTGGTATTTGCATACAGACATTTCAAAACAATGTTTGTCATTCCTATTTACAACTTGCTAGCAGTTGATATGGATAATTTGCCATCTTTAAAATCTATCTGCTCTGTATTTGATACCTGGTCTACTATGGTCCCTTTTACAGCTTTGATAACGGAATGCCATATCTTCCTGTTTTAGTGATTTTTCAAGTTTATTTAAAATTTGATGCAATTGCTTATCAAATTTCTATGTGCTGTATAATATTTTAAAAGGGGTAATACATAAAACATATATAGACAAACACAAACAAAACAAATGCTAAACTGACTCACTGATCATTAGGAATAGGGGGAAGGAACTACAATGGTTATAGGACAGAAGAACATGTATGGTAAAAACAATTGGAAGGGGATAGTTTGAAAAGAAGCATGAAAGAATCAGAATTAGGATTAGTCAAGATTTCCTAAGAGAGAGAGAGTTTGATGACACATAGTTGACTCTTAGGTTTTGAAAGCATCTCTAAAGAGGAAACTTCTCAGGCTTCCTTTAAATCTATCTAGGGCTGTCTCCTCCCTCAGGTGAGCTGGTAAGGCGTTCCAGAGTTGCAGGCTGTGATGAAAAAGATGGTAGTACGCCACGTATTAATGACTCTCAAAGATTGCACTGAGAGAAGGTGCTGTTCATTTGATCTCAGTGACTGCGAGGGGGTATAAGGTATAAGAAGCTTATCGAGGAATAACGGTGCTTTTGAAAGTCAGTAGGGCTATTTTATGTGTAATTCTCCCCAGCACTGCCTAAAGTCTTATCCAGGAGACGTGTGAAGTTCGCCACCTTCGCACTAAGCAGGCATGAGTCATAATAGGGGTCGTAAGAATGAGGGAAGGAATTGAAGGTTCAAGAAAGAAGAAAAGCCAGGAGTCAGTGAGAATGGAAGAAAGGGACTTATCTGGGAGTTGATAAATGACTGCTACTTGGAGAGGTAGAAGAGTAAATAGACAGATGGACTAGATTCTGAAGGAAGAAATGCAGTGAAACTGAGGTGGAAGAAGTTTTAAATCTACAATAAGGTAAGAGTAACAGCCCAACACCACCTGCATAACCAACTAGGCAAAGTGTATGGGAGAAAAGTTCATCTCCATGACTTTGGACAGCAACTGAAGTAGAGTCTTCAGGGCAAAGCCAAGTCTCAGTGCAAGCAAATGGAGAGTACAAGAGAGAGAAGTTGTGGATGTAAGTAAGCTTGTTGGAGACAGAATGGACATTCACAGGGCACATGAGAAAAGCAGAAAAGGAAAGGAGAGGAACAGAAATAAGATTGGAGACATTGTGGTGTGACCTGCATCAGTAGGGTGAGAGCAGATCTGGATGATTGGGATTTGATATCTGCAGCAGAGAGCAGGGGGAGGAATTAAAGAGTGCATACAATACAACTTCTTATATTCTGCAATTTTCAACAGGAAATCATTGCGGCTTACAGCAAGATGATTTTACACTTCTAATACAAGGTTAGAAATAAGCGAGTATAACATTCTTAGTTTAGTTTTAGAGAGTAGTTAAGCTCTGAAATGTGTTGCCAGAAGATGTGATAAGAGCGGATAGCGTAGCTGGTTTTAAGAAAGGTTTGGACAAGTTCTGGAGGAAAAGTCCATCTTCTGTTATTGAGAAAGACATGGGGGAAGCCATTGCTTGCCCTGTATTGGTAGCATTGAATATTGCTATACCTTGGGTTTTGGCCAGGTACTAGTGACCTGGATTGGCCACCCTGAGAACGGGCTACTGGGCTTGATGGACCATTAGTCTGACCCAGTAAGGCTATTCTTATGTTCTTATGACGACTATGCTGTAGATGAGTTTCACTCAGAATGGAGATGGTTGAATGGGAGGAAGAAAATGTTGAAGCTTGAGAGCTGAGAAGAAGGTATAACAAAAAAGAGATGGTGAGGTAATGAAATTAGAAAGTGGGCAATGTGGTTGTGAGGTATGCAGTGATTTGAGATGGAGTAGTAGAAATAGAATGTTTTGCCATCTGGAGCGGAGGTCCTGAGTGGATTGAGGTGGATCTTGGAGTTGCCCCAGAGAATGCTGGGAGGAATATGCACATGGACTGCAGAACAACCTCAGCACCTGAAAGGCAGCCAGCAGCAGTACTGGGCACCTGGAGTAGAGGTCTGAATGGATCGGGGTGGACCTGGAGTCACCCCAGAGAATGCTGAGAGGAATATGCAGATGGACTACAAGACCTCAGGCTCAGATAGGATAATGGTAGAGCTGATGGAATTTTTAAATATTCTTGATTTTTATTCATATTTGTTACTGCTGTTTTGTTAAGAGAGGAAGATGGCTGGAGTCTGATTTCTGCCCTTGTCTTCACTCTTTAAGGAAGCGCCTGGAAGAAGTTCCATTTATGACCAAATCTTTGAGAGAATCTCAGATGAAGGAGAAGCTGGAACGATATCCTAAGGTAACATTATAGCGTCACACTCTACATGATTTGTATAAGTACTTTTCTTTGTGCTGAACGCTGGGGCTGCACTCCTCCCCCATTCTCTACCTATCTGGTCTCCCTTCTATCTGCAGGACTGTAAGATTCTTTTCCTACCATTACTGCAGGACACTTGAGATTGCTACATCTGTCCCTTTGTACCCTAGATATACAAGGCTGCTCTATATCCCTTGTCGGATGCTGATGGATGCCAGGATTTCAAACATATTCCAATATTGTTTATGAACAGCCTGATTCACTAACACAATTTACTGTATTGATAGACTTTACTAAATCAAGGTTCCCCTCATTATTAGCCATAAAACCAGGCACATTGCACATGTTATCCACTCCTGCTCAACCACTTGTCTGACCTCATGTGCAACTTTCTTGGTTGCTGTGTGTCTTGTCTGTCTACAGTATATGTTCCATCATTGCTTACACCTTAAGCTGTATTGCATAGCAAGTTGGCATTGTCATACGTGTATTGTAATGTTAATATTTTTACTGTTGTAATTGTCTTATTACTTAAGTTTGACTTTTTCTTGCTGTACACCACCTTGAGTGAATTTCTTCAAAAAGGTGGTAAATCCAAATAAAGGCTTGGGAAAGTATGAACAAAAGTCAATGTTGGGCGTAATTAACCTCTTGATCTGACCCGGTGTGGACCCTTGGATTCCTGTTCACTGCATTCTGCTGGAACCTGAACCCATTTATGGTCATCTCTTCTTTTGAACAGTAGTTCACCCTCCCCTGGCAGGTCCTCCTTGTCCTGCTGAATATATGCAATAACTCTGTAGCAATAGGATTTTGCTGAGTTACATCTCATTTGTGTGTGAGCAGGTGGTACTGAGAGTGCAGTTTCCTGATCGCTATGTCCTCCAGGGATTCTTCCGTCCAAATGAAACTGGTAAGATGTTATGAAATGATTATATGTGGCTTGAGCTGCACACTGTGAAATAGCCTTGTCGCAAGTGACTCGAGGCTGCAGTGTGCATGGATGTATTTGTGATTATTTGTTGTCAGATCTGGTGCAAGGGTATTTAGGTGACCTAGGCCAGTGATTCCCAACCCTGTCCTGGAGGAACACCAGGCCAATCGGGTTTTCAGGCTAGCCCTAATGAATATGCATGAGAGAGATTTGCATATGATGGAAGTGATAGGCATGCAAATTTGCTTCTTGCATATTCATTAGGGCTAGCCTGAAAACCCAATTGGCCTGGTGTTCCTCCAGGACAGGGTTGGGAACCACTGGCCTAGGCAAACCTTCTGTCCTTTTGCTCCCCCCTTCAATTAACTTGCAGTTCTTCACTCTCTTCCCTAAAGTTATTAATTAAATTAAAGGATCCTGATAATCCAACCACAAACCTGTAAAAATGCATAACTGGACATCATTCTTTTAAAAATCCGCCCCCCTCCCCTAGAGACTTTTAGCATGGGCCAGCAAGGTAAGTGCTCCGACATTCAGGAAGTCTATGAGATCTAGAGCATTTACCGCACCAGCCTGCACTAAAAACCTCTAGCGCAGCTTGATAAAAGGGGCTGTAAATATTTTATTTTATTCATATCTCTTCAATTGCTACACTCCTAAGCAATCATATATTCATAATGAAGTCAGTGACCCAAAGCTACTTCCTGGATAAATGGGCTATTTGGAAATAAAAAAGGTACATCAAAACTAATTCACAATATTAAAGAACATTTTGTAAAAATCCTCATAACCAATGAACACTATCAAAGGCCTTAGAGGCATCCAGACTAACAAAAAGAGCAGGAACATGATGATACTGATAATGAGACATAGCAAGTAAAACCTTACGCACATTACACGTCCACGAACAAACCCCACCTGATCATCATGAATCAGAGAGGGAAGAAAGGAAGCCAAACGCTCAGCCAACAAACGCGAGAAAAGTTTAAGGTAGTGGAGTGTTGCAGGGATCTGTACTGGGACCGGTGCTATTTAACTTATTTATAAATGATCTGGAAAATGGAACAATGAGCGAGGTGATTGACACTACTACTACTACTATTATTTAACAGTTTAGTGTCGTCTACAAATTTAAAGTTGTTAAAACACATGCAGGCTATGAAAACTGGCAGGCAGACCTTAGGAAACTGGAAGACTGGACAAATGCAAAGTGATACACATTGGGAAGAATAACACAAATCATGGTTACCAGGTGCTAGGGTCTACCTTGGGGGTTGGTGCCGGATCTGGTTGTCATTGGGCAGAAGGTTTCAGTGTATACAATGTGTGGTGACGGCCAAAAAAGCAAACGAGATACTAGGAATTTTTTTTTTTTTTAATGGGATGGTTAGCAAGACTAAGAATGTTATAATGTCTCTGTATCACTCCATGATGCAACCTCACCTTGAGTATTGCGTTCAATTCTGGTAGCCTTATCTCAAAAAAACATATAGTGGAACTAGAAAAGGTTCAAATAAGAATAATCAAGATGATAAAGGGGATGAAACTCCTGTTGCATGTATGAGGAAAGACTAAAGAGGTTAGGGCTCTTCAGTTTGGAAAAGAGATGGCTAAAAGGAGATATGATTAAAGTCTACAAAATCCTGAGTGGCATAGAACAGGATTGATTTATTTACTTCATTAAAAATTACAAAGACTAGGGGTTAGGGGCACTCCCTCACAAATATTTAAAAATCACAAATAACTTTAGGGCCCCTACACTGACTCCCTCCCGGACACCTCCACAGCTTACCTTGGTGAAATGGGGCAGGAGCAGTCTTCCTATGCTCATGCCCCATGTAGATCCATTATCAATAATGGCTGCCTCACGTTACTGTGTCAGTCTCGCGAGTTCCCACGATCTTGCGAGACTGATGCAGGAACTTGAGGCAGCCATTTTTGATAATGGATCTGCAAGGGGCAGGAGTATAGATAGATCGCTCCTGCCCTGCTTCACTGCTAGACCATCAGGCTTTAAAAGTAAGGTGTGGAGAAGTCTGAGAAGCTGAAGGGAGGTGGGGGGTAGAGACTCGTGAATAACTGAATTTGCGAATCTTAAACCTGTGAATATGGTAGGGAGGTGTACATTTAAAACCAATAGGAGGAAATATTTTTTCACTCTGAGAACAGTTAAGTTCTGGAATGCTTTGCCAGAGGATGTGGTAAGAGCCTTTAACGTAGCTGGTTAAAAAAAAAAAAAAAAAAAGGTTTTGTCAAGTTCATGGAAGAAAAGTCCATAGTCTATTATTGAGACAGATATGGGGGAAGCCACTGCTTGCCCAGGATCGGTAGCATGGAATGTTGACCATTTGGGTTTTTACCAGGTACTTGTGACCATGAAGACAGGATACTGTGCTAGATGGACTCAGTATGGCTATTCTTATTTCTGTAAATATTATCTATAATCACAGCTATTATAAACGCTAAATCATAAATTAAATGAAAAGTGAAGTGCTCAGACCTTATAACCAATGTGTTTTAGTGCAAAGACCAAAACGAGGTTAACAATGGGACCATCATTGCCTTCACAGTCCCAAACCACCTGTATTTAGCAATAGAAAAGAGATGTACTTATCTTAGTCAGGTGGTTATTAGTGATGCTAATCCTCGTTTAGACCAGTAAACCATGTGATGTGACTTTAAAATTTTTCTCAGCTGGTGTTGTTCTAACTATGGTCGCTGTCCCCCCGACCCAGGTTTCGTTTCTTCGTCAGGGAGGGACGTTAGTGCTATTGCTGGTTCACTAGGACAGGACCAGCAATAGCACTAACGTCCCTCCCTGACGAAGAAACGAAACCTGGGTCGGGGGGGACAGCGACCATAGTTAGAACAACACCAGCTGAGAAAAATTTTAAAGTCACATCACATGGTTTACTGGTCTAAACGAGGATTAGCATCACTAATAACCACCTGACTAAGATAAGTACATCTCTTTTCTATTGCTAAATACAGGTGGTTTGGGACTGTGAAGGCAATGATGGTCCCATTGTTAACCTCGTTTTGGTCTTTGCACTAAAACACATTGGTTATAAGGTCTGAGCACTTCACTTTTCATTTAATTTATGATTTAGCGTTTATAATAGCTGTGATTATAGATAATATTTGCTGATTTTCATCACAGAATTAAATTGATTATTCCTCCTGATATAATCTATTCTTATTTCTGTTACATCCACTCAGGAGTCCGTATGTATGGTGATCAGTACATTCCTGCAAACCGGACTTGAAGAAGTATGAATACTTACCATTTTGATCACCTCTCATCAGTGGCATACCTAGGGTATGTGGCACCTGGGGCCCATCATTTTTTGACACCCCCCCCATGTAAAAAAATATTTTTTGTAATAACCATGAAACGGAATAAATGGTCATAATAGAAACAGGCAGTGAAAATTTTCTTTTATTGAACCTCATATATGTAACCATTAATCCAAACATAACATAAATTATGTCTGAATTGTCATGACATCAGAAGTACATATGGAGTAGTTGCAGGTGATGCTTGGGACAGTTCTGATTGTTTTAGTTCGGTTTTATGTGTTTTTTGAATAGAAGGGTTTTTATTTCTTTTTTGAAGGTTTTGTAGTTTGTGGTCGAGGTCAATAGGTTGTAGAGTTGGGGGTCGAGTGTTGCAGCTCGAATGGCTAGGAGGTTGTTGAACTGTTTTTTTCTTTTGACGTTTTTGGTTGGAGGGTGTGTGAATGGTGCATGAGTTCTCCTATGTCTGGTTGAGGTGGATTGAATTATTTAGCTGAAGAAATTAGTTACCCCCTCATTCCACACACATTAATTCTCTTCCATTTTTGTTCCCATTATAAAAAACACTGATAAGTTCTCAGAAAAAAAATACATTAAAATAAGAAGTGAAAACAAAGGCCCCTACAGATGAGAACATAACATAAGAATAGCCTAACTGGGTCAGACCAATGGTCCATCATGCCCAGTAACCCATTCTCATGGAAGCCAATCCAGGTCACTAGTACTTGGTCAAAACCCAAAGAGTAGCAACATTCCATGCTACCGATCCAGGACAAGCAGATGTTTCCCCCATGTCTTAATAACAGACTATGGACTTTTCCTCCAGGAATTTGTCCAAACCTTTCTTAAAACCAGCTACGTTACCTGCTTTTACCATAACTTCTGGCCACTTCATTTTTAAGCTGAGATCTTTCCTTCCAAACAGAGACTTTGCTAGATGTCAAATACAGCACAAGATAACTTCACACGGACTTAGCTGTGCAGGAAATGTGAATCTCCTCATACACCCACCATATAGTGCAAAAATGTGCAAAGGTCTGGTTTTTTCTTTCGATCACTACATAGACTAATGCCACACAAGCAGCGCTGTTACAAACATATTCTGTAGGTCAGTGCTAAGGTTAACAAAGTTTCCTTCCTTGGACCAGAAGGAGATACTGACAAACCACTGGAAGAGATCCCAAAACAATTACCCAGGAACAACACCCAAAGACCCACTCAGTGTGTGAACCAGTTGAGTGGAGTGGACTAACTGGGGGGTGGAAATGGGCCCGGAGTTTGCTCAGCAGAATTTCCTAGATCACCTTTTCCTCTCAACACATTGACACGCTAGGAACACCTCACCGGGTAGGCCAGCAATGCTATAAACTTTATAAAACACATTATTATATTTTCTTATAAAGCACATATTTTAACTGAACTCTCTGACATCCTCAGCCTTTCCATTCACAAAAATAGAAGGAAGAAAAGTTCCCATTTCCTGCTGTTTCATGTCCCCGGCCTATACAATATTTTTCTTCTGCAGACCCTTCAAAAATCTGACCAAATCCTCATTTCACTTGCATTATAAAGTACTGAGGATGCCATCTCTCCCCAATCCCAGGTCCTAAAGTCTAAGACAGTAGCGCAAACTAGTGCTGCCAGATTCAGGAAAAAAATTTTGATTCGATTCAGTCTATTGAATTGGTTTATCGATTTGATTATCCTGCCCAATTGGGTGTTTTATTTTTCAAACATCCTGGTGGGTTTATTTTATAGCTTTTTCACCCCCCTTTGGCTTCTCCTAACCATACTGGCGCTGTGGTGTAAATAAAATAAAGAAATAAAAAGGACTTTTCCTCTCTCTGTTAAATCCTATCTCACGTTTGCGGTCTAACTCCAGCTCTGGCAGGATACACATTTCAAATCTGACATATTGTAATCACAAAACAGAAAATAAAATTAGTTTTTCTACCTTTTGTTGTCTGGTTATTTTTCAAATCTTGTTGGTCCAAGGCTCTGGTTGTCTTTTGATAACTTGCTTGCCAGGGTCTCCTTCTTTCTTCTTTCTCCGTGCTAACCATCCATCTGCCATCTCTGTCCTCCCCTTCCGTTTCCCTTCCCTCCCCCGGATGTCTGGCATCTTTCCTTTTTTTGTCTCCCTCCACAGATCCACCTTTTCTTTACCCTTTCATCCAGCAGCTCTCCCTCCTTCCCCACCACCGCAGGGTCCACCATCTCTCCCTTTCTTTTTCCAACTACCCTCCTAACCAGTATCTCTATCCCCCCCTCCACACCATCCCTTGTGTCCAACTTCTCTCCCTTTCTGTTCCTTCCCTCCCTAAAACCCATGTCCATCATCTCTCTTTCTCCTCTATTTTCAGACCCATTATTTCTTCCCACCCAAAGTCCGGCATATGCACGTCTCTTTGAACCCCTCCCCCTTCCCTCCGTGTACTTCTACACCAGGGCCCCCCCTACCCTGAAGGCCTGTCCCCCCCTTAAAGGTCTGCATCCCACCCCTGAAGGCCTGTCCCCCCCTTGAAGGCCTGCCTTCCTGCTCCCTTTGAAGGCCTGCCCCCCCCTTGAAGGCCTTTCTCCCCTTGAAGGCCTGTCCCCCCTTGAAGGCCTGCCTGCCTGTTCCCCTTGATGGCCTGTCCCCCCCTTGAAGGCCTGCCTGTTCCCCTTGAAGGCTTGTCCCCCCCCTTTGAAGGCTTGCCTGCCTGTTCTCCATGAAGGCCTGTCCCCCTGAAGTCCTGTCTCCCCCCCCCTCCACAATGTCTGCCTGCCCGCCCCACCCTGAAGGCCTGCTACCCTTCCCCCCCACTACCTCAAAGGTCCGCTCGGCCCCACCACCACGAAGCACTGCTCATTCCCACGGCCTCCCCGCTTCATTTCCCTGGGGAAACAGGCTGCAGCAAGATCGTGTGATGCCAGCGATCTTTGCTTGCTTCGGCTGTTTCCTCCGCCGCGGTCCCGCCCCTCCTCTGACGTCAGAGGAGGGGTGGGACCGTGGCGGAGGAAACAGTCGAAGCAGGCAAAGATCGCTGGCATCGCGATCTTGCTGCAGGCTGTTTCCAGACACGACACCCGGCGCAGGGGGGGGAACCGGACCGGGAGCACCCCCTCAGGGCTTGGCACCCGGGGCGGACCGCCCCCCAAGCCCCCCCCCCCCTTGGTACGCCACTGCCTCTCACAGAGGCAGAATCCAGTGTCCCCTTTCTTCTGCAAGTTTTTCTTCTGCAAGTGAACTCTGCAGAGGTGTTCTGCTTAGTTTTGCTTTCTTTTGGGCCTAAGTTCATTTTCTGTGAGGCTTTGGTGCCCTGAGACCCCATATCTGGAGATCCTCTGCCTGGGAAAAGACGTAGGTTCCACCGAGTCGGACTGCAGCTCTGTAGGGCAAGCATTTAGGTGGACCTATGTAGCCAGCCTGCTGTCTGTCTTCAGACCTTGGGGTCCATTCCGCTGGGAGCCTGCTTGCATTCTGAATTTCTCAGAGGCTTGAGTGCAGGCTGTGGGCGCCCTGTGTAAGAACTCTTGTGTTAGCAAGGCACCGGCTGTGTATTTTCCCCCTCCTATCGTGCTGAGAGGGTCTGTGGGGATGGAGGTCTCGGTCGGGGTTGGTCTGACTGGAACCCGAAGATTCCTTGGCTTGGAGTTGGAAACATCTGAGGCAAAAAGTCATTTCCTTCTCTCCAGCTGCACTGAAATAGCTGACAGGTAGGCATGGAGTCTGCGGAACCCATGAAAGGCCAGCTGGAGGTTTGGCAGGCTTCTCCCCAGAATTTGGTAATCTGATGAGAGCCTTTCTGAAAAGACCAGGTCAGTTAGCGCAGTCTGCGGGCATGCAGCCATTGACTCAGAGAATGTCCTCTTCTCTGGTGTCTGCTTCTCAGTTGAGTAGACTGAGCTTTGGTTCCAATGACCTTTTGAAGTCAGGCTGGCCAGATTGGAGGACAGACTCCATGCCTTTTTTGTGTCAGGACTTGGATTCAGTCCAGCGTGACTCTGGCTCCCTGTTTGGGTCCAGCAGTCAAGATGCCTTCCTGGCTCCTGACCCTTCCTGCCCTCATCACCTCAATCTTAAGACTACTGCAACTCACTTTTCTCAGGCCTTCTGCTTAGCCATCTTGCTCCTCTCCAATCTATCCAGAATTCCGTTGCCGACTCATATTCCGTGAGAGCCACTATACTCAGGATACCCCTCTCCTAAAGTCGCTTAATTGGATTCTCATCTGTTTCCAAATACAATTCAAACTTCTTATACTGACCTACAAATATACTCACTCAACTGCCCCTCACTATCTTCACTTATCTCTTCCCCCCCCCACCCCATAAGCTCCACTCAGCTGGTAAGTCCCTCCTATTTGTGCCCTTCTCTATAACTGTCAACTCCAGACTCCGTCCTTTCTACCTTTCTGTACCATATGCTTGAAACAAGCTGCCCGAATCCTTACAGTAGGCTCTCATGTCAGTGTTCAAGGCCCAGTTAAAAGCCCATCTCTTTGAGAGTGCTTTTGACTCCTAAATGCTCTCACCTTGGGTTCTGCATCCCCAACCCTAAATGTCATGTCTTTCCAAGTTAGATTGTAAGCTCTTCCCAGCAGGGACCATCTATAAATGTCAAAATGTACAGTGCTGTGTACGCCTTTTCAGTGCTATATTGTGAACAGGCATGTCCCTGGCTTGGGCCTTGCCTGGTGCATACAGGCCTCAGTCGAGCGATAAGGTGAGGCTTGGAGTGTGGAATGGAGAAAAATGCAGTAACCACACAGGTTTAAGGTGAAAAAGAAAAAGTGCTTTATTTGCATAAACAGTTCAGCACTTGTTATAGCTTCACAAGATTCAATAATGGTGCACAACAAGAACAAACAGATCAAACATAGTTCAATCCAGGTAAGTCACAAACATTCAAAAACAAATATAAGTTTCTTGAAGCTCAGCTTCTGTGTCCAGTGTTTAATTGCCAGTGCTTGGGGGGAAAAAAAGGAAAAAAAAAACTCTTCCCCAAGCTTGGGATTTCACCTCCCATAAAGGAACCAAAATGCTAGGTTCCTCACCCAGGGCCGCCATCAGAAATTTCTGGGCCCCTTACTGAGCAATCCTATTGGGCCCCCCACGCACCCCTTCCCCCCCGACCCCCCCCCCTTCTTCCATGGGCCGAATACACACATACTTTTCTCTGTCACTGCACTCTTTGACCAAAAGATTTGTAAGCCTGCAACCACGTCAAGGTAAACTCTTTCAGCAGGGCCCTAACCTAACCTAAACTAATCTAATCTATACCTATCTATTCTAAACTAACATATGTCTAATACTGAACTAATAACAAACTAACAAACATCTGCATAATAAATAACTAATAAATAATAAATAGACATAGAAACATAGAAATAGACGGCAGATAAGGGCCCACGGCCCATCTAGTCTGCCCACCTTAATGTCCCTCCCCTACCTTTGCCCTGTGAAGAGATCCCATGTGCCGATCCCATTTGGCCTTAAAATCAGGCACGCTGCTGGCCTCAATCACCTGTAGTGGAAGACTATTCCAGCGATCAACCACTCTTTCAGTGAAAAAGAATTTCCTGGTGTCACCTCGTAGTTTCTCGCCCCTGATTTTCAACGGATGCCCTCTTGTTGTCGTGGGACCCTTGAAAAAGAAGATATCTTCCTCCGCCTCGATGCGGCCCGTAAGATACTTGAACGTCTCGATCATGTCCCCCCTCTCTCTGCGCTCCTCGAGCGAGTATAGCTGTAATAGTGCTAGTAGCTATAATTCACTTTTGAATGTAAAATCTCAGTTAAGGATTTCTTTTGACCTTTGTAGGCCAGAAGTAGATCACAATTGCACAATATTTTTTGTAACAAGTATTAAATGTGTTTTTATAAATACTGTAAGCTTAATTAAAATATCAGAAAAAACTACACATCTGAGCGCATATCTGAACATACACATCTGTATGATCCCATCCTCCTCAGCTTGCCTATAGTTGCATCATGCATGTTAAAAATGTATGATATGTTGATATGTGCACCTTCCTTCCTTCCCATCCATCCTCCTCAGCCTGTCCTTACACATCCACAGCTGCATGTTAATGATGATGTATATGTTATGATGATAAATAAGTGCATATGGGCACATCATTAACATGCAGCTATGGATGAATATAAAAAAGAAACAATATTCTGTACAATTGTCAATTTATAAATCAGCGTCTTCTCCCCACTCTCTCTTCCCCATTTCTCTTCAGCGTCCTCAGCCCACTCTCCACTTTCCTTCAGTGCACGCACATAAAAACAAGCAAGTAATTTATATCATTTTCATTCTATTCATTCATAGAAATTAAAGTCTAAATAATACCAGTCACATAACAAAACATGATTTTACAAAAATAATTCCCTGCACAGTCAAGCCTGCAAGGATTACTAGATGTCTTTCAGCAGCTCCCCTCCCTCCCTCCCCCTTACCTTTGCGGCCAAGTCAAAATGATCTACCAACAATAAAATTTTTAAAACACAAAGCACGCTGTATGCAGAGAAAAAGTTAATTATCATTTATATTCCGCGGGTTTTCAAAGAGGTCAAGGCAGATGACTTTATGCAATGTCACCTCAGTAACAACTATACAAAAATAGACAAATATTCCCCCTCCCTTTTTACTAAAATGCGATAGCGATTGTTAGCGCAAGGAGCTGCGCTGAATGCCCCACGCTGCTCTCAACGCTCATAGGCTCCCTGCGCTAAAAAATGCTATTGCGGTTTAGTAAAAGGGGGCCATAGTGCAAAATATAGACAGCATATATAAATTCTCAAAGCAGACACATTTTGATCACTAAATTGAAAATAAAATCATTTTTCCTACCTTTGGTAATTTCATCAGTCTCTGGTTGCACTTTATTCTTCTGACTGTGCATCCAATATTTCTTCCCTTCTTTCAGCCTCCTGTATGCTTCCTCTCCTCCAGACCTCATTCCCTCCCCAAACTTTTTCTTTGTTTCACCCTGCCCCTTTCTTTTTCTCTCTCTCCATACCCCCTTTCTTTCTGTATGTCTGTTTTTCTCTCTCTCACCCTGCCCCCTTCTTTCTTTCTCTCTCCACACCCTCTTTCGTTCTGTATATCTGTCTTTCTCTCTCTCTCTCCGTGCCCCATTTTTCTTTGTTTCACCCTGCCCCCTTTCTTTCTTTCTGGCTTCCTGTCCCCTCCTTTCTTTCTCCCTGCCCTCCCCTATGCCACCACCATTGGGGAAAATGCTGCCACCGCCACTGGGGAATAGGCTGCCACTGCCACCATCGGGAACATGCTGGCGCCGAGTTAGCCCTGCTTCTCTTCCCCGAGGGGACCGACCAACTCTCGCCACCCGACGTCAATTCTAACGTCGGAGAGGACGTTCTAGGCCAGCCAGGCAGCGATTGGCTGGCCCAGAACGTACTCTCCAACGTCAGAATTGACGCGAGTGGCGAGAGTTGGTCGGCCCCACAGGGAAAAGCAGGGAGAACTTGGCACCGGCCTGTCCCGATGGCGGCGGTGGCACTCAAGTGGCTAAAGAACCGCAGTTTGCCGGCCTAGGGAGAACACTGGAGGGTGGCCAGCTGTGCACCCTCTTGGGATGTAAACCCGGCGCGGGGCGGACCGCCCCTCCCCCACCTTGGTATGCCACTATCTGTACCTCACTCCCTCCCTATGACCAAAAATTCTCCTTTCTTCTATTCCCCGTGTACGCAACCATCTCTTTCCTTCCCTTCCTCTCTCCCAAGTCCATGCCTTCTGTGTCCAAAAACCCATTCCCTCCCCCACCTCAGCATCTCTTTTCCTCCCTTCCTCTCTCCCAAGTCCATGCCTTCTGTGTCCAAAAACCCATTCCCTCCCCCACCTCAGCATCTCTTTCCCTCCCTTCCTCTCTCCCAAGTCCATGCCTTCTGTGTCCAAAAACCCATTCCCTCCCCCACCTCAGCATCTCTTTCCCTCCCTTCCTCTCTCCCAAGTCCATGCCTTCTGTGTCCAAAAACCCATTCCCTCCCCCACCTCAGCATCTCTTTCCCTCCCTTCCTCTCTCCCAAGTCCATGCCTTCTGTGTCCAAAAACCCATTCCCTCCCCCACCTCAGCATCTCTTTCCCTCCCTTCCTCTCTCCCAAGTCCATGCCTTCTGTGTCCAAAAACGCACTCCCTCCTCCCTTTTGTGTTCCGCGTTTGCCTCCCAGCCCATCTTTGCAACTTTCTCAGCAAAACGGAGCTCGAGCCGAGAGGCTTGTTTCCTGTTTCCTGCCTGTCCTGCCGTGCACAAATAGCCGACCGGAAGTATTCTCCGATTATCAGCGCTGACGTCGGAGGGCAGGCTTTGCTTAAGCCCTCCCTCCGACATCAGCGCTGACATCGGGGAACACTTCCAATCGGCTAAATGTGAGCGGTAGGGCAGGTAGGAAAGAAGACGAGCCTCGCGGCTCGAGATGTATTGAACTCCGAGGGTGCCCCGTCCAGCTCTCTCCTGTGCATCTGGGGCGGACCGCCCCCTCCCTAGACAGTGGCCTAGGACCCTGGGGGAGCCCGGGCCCCCTGTCAGCTCCGGGCCCCTGAATGCAGGACTGGTAGTACTGCCCTGATGGCGGCCCTGTCCTCACTCACTGAAATCACCAGTAAAAATAAACTGGCTGCCTTACAGGTTTCATAAAGGCAAAAGAAAATACAGTTTGAAACAATATCTGGGACTTAATCAGTCTTAGGCAGAAACAAAAAAAGGTATCCAACGGGACAGCAGTGAAATAACAAGTCAAAGAACAAAAGCAAAAACTGCAGTGATGTACAGGACGCCAAGTCTTTATTGGACAAACATAAAAATAAAATCATAAAACAGTTTGTATCCAAAAGGACAAACAAGGCCGGACCTGACACGGTCCGTGTTTCAAAAAAACACTCCTTCCTCAGGGATCTTAGAATGTATCAATACAAGAAAACCTGATGGATAACAACTGGATAAAAACTGGAATCGGCAGTGGATAACTAAGCAGATGTAAAAGCTCCTACCTACATGGTGCAGGGCAAAAAAAAAAGACTTGTTAATGGAACCTCATTTGCATTGCTTTCTGCATCTCCTAGTTTCACCTTGTATGTAAGATCTAACATCATGTTTGAGCATTTTGAGTCATTTTACTGAAGAAGTCTCTTGGGAGGTAAAAACCAATATGGGGTTAGAAAGCTCAATCCAGACAGTATTGCATAATTCTGTAAGAGCGAACTGTGTACTTGAATAGCTAAGTATAATTTCTTATGCAAGATAAGTATACTTTTTGATAAATTTTTTGACACGAGTTTTGGAATGTAAAATATAAGGTGAGGCAATGATGAAAGGCACCCTATTTTATCATCAGATAAAGACTATCTGAATTTGAGGTAGTGTGGGAGAGGAGGAGATGGGCAGACTGGATGGGGCATTTGGCCTTTATCTGCCGTCATGAGCCCAGCCTTCTAGCTAAAAGGTATTTACAATAAATGGATATCTCAAAAAAATAAATGATGTTTTCACTTTTATTTAGTATTGTGGTGAATCATTGCTTGACACTTATTTTTTGATAACTATTTGGAAATGACCCATCGCCCCTGTGGGTAAATGTTTGCTTTGATGGATTGATCCTTTCATTTTAGCTGCTTTTTACTATCCCCCCAAACCTGCCTAGTTTGCATAGTGGTGAAAGTTTCCAAATATGGTAGATTGTGTATAAAATAAGTGAACATTACATTTCTCCCTCCGTATTCGTGGTTTCAGCATTTGCGGTTTTGATTATTCACGGTTTTTAGCTTGCTGGCTCCTCCCCCCAAATTACATTAGCTTGCATAGAGAAATTGCTGGTTCCAAGCATTTATAGAGAAAATCTCTGATTCTTCACCGTGTTTTGCCTCTCCTTCAGAAACAGGCCAGGTCTTCTACCATGTTATTTGCGGTTTCACCATATTCACGATGGTTTTTAATAGGAAACAGCAAATAACACATGAAAAAGTTATTTGCGTTTTTTCTATAGTTGCGGTTCTGTTAATCCCCTAACACAGGGAATACGGAGGAAGAAGAAGTGTACTCTAAGACTGGGATAAGCTGGGTGTGATCCTGATCTCTTACATTACTGTTAATACATGTCTCAATGTTGCTAGAGATCCTCTTTGAGTCTTCTCTGGCTGTGTACTTAACATGTCAGGCTTGCTGTACAGCTTGTTTAGATTGTTCTACAATGCTTACAGTTTAAAATGAGTTAAAGCACAGTAAAAGTTTGTTTTTGAGTGGGGTTTTTTTTGGTCTGCCCAATGTTATCAAGAGTAGGAATGTTCATGGTATTGCATTTAGGGAAAAGGACACACCTATCTTTTCAGTAGTTGCCCCATCCCTCTGGAACTCTTTAAGAGAGATAACTAACCTCGAGAAATTTAAGTCTTTTTTAAAGACATTCCTTTTTAAAGATGCTTTTCAAGACTGAGTGTCCTTTTAAGGACTTTAAAACTTTTATCTTGTATTGGACTGAATTGTTTTTAACCCCGTCCTTTTGTTTCTCCCTTTGTTCCTCACTTTCCTTTAACCATTGTACTTCTTCCCTTCTTTCCATTCGTACCTGTTTGTCCAGTCGTTTATTTCATTTTTTTGTTAAGTTATGTTAATTGTATTACTTGTTTTTACCCTATTTTACCTTGAAATAAATGATAAGGTGGTATATCAAATCATTAATAAACTTGATTATAATAAGGAGGTGCAGGACCTGTGCATGTGTCCAAGTTGAATGATAAGCTGTCTTATGTATAGTTTTCCAAGTTTCTTAAAATTTGATATACCGCCTTAAAATTGTCAAAGCGGTGTACATTACATTAAAATCATAAAATTCAATGACATACCATTAGTACTTTGGGTAGATACATGACAAATTGAGACAAGGGAAGAAGGGTAGAACTACAATCATTTATAGGAGGCACAATGGGATAAAGGAGTTATGCTCTTCCTTAGTTAATATTTAATTGGGAGAGGCCATTTTTTTCAAATATAAGGTCATAAATTCTAAGCGTCCCTAAACATGAAGGTTTTAAATTTATCGATATTTTCCAATGTTCGGGAGCGCTAACAGAAAAAATGCGTTTACGGGTGGTATCATAAAAAATGTGTCTAACAGAAGGCATATGTAAAAGATTCCGAGTGTTAGATCTTGGTGTCCAAGAAATTTGGTGCATGCAAAGATTTTGTTTTACATGTTAGCAGTAAAATTTTATATGTGATTTGATGTGTATAAATGGGAAACTGTTAGTGATCAACCTCTGCGGTCTCCGTGTCCTTCAGATGTTTTCAGATTTTGTCCCTTATTGCCTAATTTATTCACAGTTTGCATGCTGAAAGAATTTGTAAGAAGTCATCTGGCTGATGCAGATCTACCGTTTTATCTGTGTAAGTAGTTCTTCCTGCAATTATATTGTGACTCTGAGGGCAGGATGCACAAAGCTCCAACAACCGGGAAAAAAAAAATACCAGGTTGGGGGTGATTTTAATTTTCTGGGGCATGCTAAGCACAAATAGCATGCAAATCATATGCAAGGTATTTCTGCTTAGTATACTGGAGGAAGTGTGCCTGGCGCCTGCACAGAAGGGCTAAGCGGTAGGCACAGCTCTTCTGCGCAGGCCCGGTACAATTCTTGATCTGCTGGAGCTGCAAGCAAGTTTTGCTTATTTTTGTTTTCACAAATGATATGCGAGTGCATCTCCCTTGCCTAACAGCTGCGTTCTGACCATAGGCATGGAACATACACTCACAGAACACATGCACAAACAGCTACTGGCAGCTTCAGACCTGAGCATTACAAGGAGTGCTCATTTTAATACTACTGAGCTCCTTGTAATGCATTTGCATAGGGTAATCAGTCAGAGGCTGAGCTGCCTTGCAAGGAGGACTAGCTACAATCAGCCATCCTTGCAAGGCAAGCTTTTGAGCATCAGAGCCTGTCTGCTTTGGCCTCAGATGCTGCACACCTGTCTTTAAGTAAAATGGAGCTGATGCAGAAAAGCTTAGGGTAGAGCAGCATGCAGATGTCTTGAGTGGGTAGCTTCTACCATGAGCTTGCAGAAAGTTAATGTATTCCAATTTTATGCGTGTAAAACTTGTGCTCAAGTTGGTGTCTTGTTTGCTTTTCTCCTGGTTAAGTTTTGTTTATCTGTTAGGTTTAATGTCACTTGGGGAGTGTCCCCGTACCCCTCCCTATTCTCTTTCCTCTCCAGACAGTCCACGTCCCTGTAGTATTTCTGATCCCTCTATACAACAGTGTCAAGAATAGATACATTTTATAAAATTGTTCCCTCTGAATAGCACTACCATCAGCTTTTTCAATAGGATGTTCTGAGCAATTTTTAACTGTGAGCCTGGAGCCTACTCCCATTGTTAATAAAGTCAAATGAATGCTGTTTCAGTAACTGCAGCTGATGCAAAATTCCCCGCTCCCAATCCCTGAGCCTCTTATGGGTTTCCTGCAGCTCCAATCACACATCTGTTCTCCCAGGCAACATATGGCTTATGAGTCCTCTAACCTTTGTAAGCAACAATGACAATTGTGGATTTCCTCCTAGTATGTAATGATAGAGATCAGTTCTTCCCATAGTCCTGCATAGAAATCCTTTTTGTGGTTACATATTCAAAGCGATTTACATCCATACAGGTACTTAAACTCCTATGAAGCTCTAAGACCTCCTGCAGATGCTGATGTATCCACTATTCCATCCCCACTCTCTTATAGGGCCAGATCAGTTTTGAAAGCGGAGGTTCATGTTTCCGTAACAAGTGGCTCTCCTGTACAAAACAGGCAGAGTCTTGCACCCTCTGAAGTTTCCAAAACAATAACTTTCACTTAGATGGAGAACTAGGGCCCTGCACAAGAACAAAAAGAGCCAGCAGAAATAATTCAGTTTCTTCCCCTCCATCAATCCACTCTTTCACCCACACATATCTCCCAGAATTGATGATCATGTAACTGTTCATCAGTCAAAAACGAAACCTCCTGTCTCCATTCAGAAAACTCCAGTGACTTTTTGTGTGGTTGTTAATATTGATCTGCATCTCCACATCTTCCTCCCTGAGAAAGGAGATGGGACTCGATATACCACTTTTTCTGTGTGGTTGACATATTTTAGACAGATCCTTATTTTGTAAGTTAAGTTACAAGGAACTGCAGCTGCTCTAACCACTAGGCCACACTTCCCCTCACCTTAGCCTCATCCACAGTGACAGCCAGCTTCTGGTCTCCATTAATCGTGATCAGCAAACCACTGGGCCTGTATCAGCGCTGTAGTAACCCCTCAAAATGCCGTGTGCTTTTGTAAAGTAGTATAAACAAATCTTGAAACAGGCCAAGCTGGAGTCCTGCCACTCAGGGAGAGCTACTATCTCTTCTGAAAGCCAAGCCATTAATGATTGGACCACCTCCTCAATATTTTCCTTCTCTTCTAATTTGTGCTCCAGTCCCTGATATTCCTCCCGAAGTGCCTCAACACTGTGCTGCAACTCTGCCATAAGCCTCCTTGCAGCCATCCATGTGCAGCTTCATACCATTGATGCATGTGCCCGTATCAGCTAGATCTGCTTTTAATTCCTGAGCAGTGTCTCTGATCTGGATCCTGACCAAGCAAATCTCCACTTTAATTTCTTCCATCCAGGCCTGCATAGCATCCCCCATATGACTGCCATAATTGACTCTTGCTGGATCAGATTGCTCTGCTAGTGGACTTCTCTCTACAGACAACACATTGCGGCCCTCCACCATCACCACTGGAGCTGTGCCATGAGGGCCCACTCTAGGAGCCAATTCCCCTCTTCCAGCTTTTTCTGATGCCATTCAGCACCACAATGCACCAGAGCCCTTGGGAATTTGCTCGGGCTGGTGATGGTGTCAGCTCTAAGCTTCCATCCTTCCTTGATTGACATCATTTCCCTCCTATATAAAGATGGCTTTTCGGGCCACTATAACTGCAGTGTTGCCGAAACGCCTCATGAGTGGTGTTCACAGCAGCTGCAAAATTGGCAAATTTACATCATAGGTCTCTTGTCACAAAAATGTTTGTATTGAGTCATAATGTACTGTCGTTGCAGAGTGTGGTTCCAAAAGACACTAAGCGAGGAGAGTGTGGCATATTGGTTAGAGCTAGAGCCTCAGCACCCTGAGGTTGTGGATTCAAATCGTGCTGCTTAATCCTCTACTGCCCCAGGTACATTAGATAAGATTGTGAGCCTACCAGGACAGATAGGAAAAATGCTTGAATTAACTGTATGTAAACCGCTTTGAGTATGGTTGTAAAACTACAAAGAGGCAGTATACAAGTTCCAATCTCTTTCCCTCCCCCCCACCAGAGTATAGAACATTACTATGAGGAGACTCAGAACTCTTGAACCAAAATTGTCTTTAATGCAGTAATCAAACAAGAAAAATACAAGACTGGGAGTCTTCTCAGTCGGCATTCTCAATGCGGGAGAGGCTGGGAGCATTCAGGAGAACACTGAGCAGTAATGTTTATACTTTTTTTTTTTCCACTAGCAAAATCTTGATGGCATTTTTCACTCTGTAAAACGCACCTGACCATAAGACGCACCCACCTGTAGAGAAGGAAAAACCAAGAAAAAAAATTCTGAACCAAATGGTGTGTGCCTTGTACCTGTCCCCCCTCTGGAGGTCAGGGTACAGGGCAGGTCTAGTGGTGGGCACATCTAATGGTAGGCATGTGTAGTGCCAGCTAGCCAGCCCCAAGGCAAAGGCAGAGGCCCCCCGGTACCTTTTTTTTCCATCCTGGTGGTCCAGCGAGCTTTCTGCGTTCCTGCCTCGGTTCCCCTGCTCTCTTGTGGCAGTGGCACAGCGGTGTACGAGGCAGAGGCAGGCGCATGCTTTTTGCATGCCTGCTTGGTCCCACGCTGCACTCCGAATGACTGCCTGTCAGTTCTCGCATGATGAGAAATGACAAGCAGCCATTATGCAGTGCGGGACCAAACAGGCACGCAAAAAGCGCGTGCCTGCCTCATGCACCACTGCCACAAGATATAACTGGAACTGAGGCAGGAGCGCAGAAAGTGCGCTGGACCGCCGGGATGGGAAAAAAAGGTACGGGTTTATGGGGTTTTTTAATATTCGCTCCTTAAGACACATCCTTATTTCCACCCCCTTTTTGGGAGTGGAAAAAGTGCATCTTATGGAGCGAAAAATACGGTACGTTGCTCTTATCTATGAGAGCTGTTAAGTACTGGGAAGCCTTCTCTAAGGATTTTTTTTTTTTTTGCATTGCAAAGTTTCTCTATTTTGAAGTAGGGCATTTGTATGTGTATTTATATGACTGGATCTATTTCAGATCTGCTTTTGTTTTTTTTATTTTCCCAGCATAAGTTGTGTTGGTGATCTAGAGCAGTTGAATGTTTGAAGTTGCCTCTGTTCAATTGCAGGGGAAGGACTCCTGTGGGAGTGGGACTCAGGGTGACCCTGCTCCCTGCATTTGAATACTAGCACCATTTTTTCTATAGAAAAAGTGCAATGCAACATAGTTTTCATGAATTACTCCTTTTTTACAGTCATCACTCCTCCCAGGACTGTCCTTCAGAATGAGTGTGAAACCCTCTTCCAGGTAAGGTCCATCGTACTTACAAATTTCTCCCTTGTTCCATGCTCATATTTGTAGATCTTTGGAAATTTCCTGAGACAGTTTAGATATAAAATTTAGCTAGTCACTTTTTTAGTGCTTTAAGCCACTAGTTCTTACCTTTTTTTCCCCATCAGGACACAAGTCTAGGATGACATGTACATGATACTGCATGTATGACTAGACACCACAAAGTTCACTCTGGATTATAACTGAACATATCTAGTCAGTTTCTAGGAATTATCTATAATAATAAAACCCTAAGCGCACATGCGTACTCCACTTGTGTGTTCTGTTTTCCATGATCAGTAGGTCCCTGGCAAGTAGGAGTGCGCATGCGCGCCTACAGTTCTGTTTTCCTGTAAGGCAGTTCGTCGTATTCGCCCCCCCCCCCCCCGGCACACCCGAACCCCTGTTGGCCCTCCCACTGCGAGACGACCACAAACCTCCCGGCTCCAGCAACGTCTGCAGCACTCCAAACACGCTGCCTCGCGGCCCTCCACCACCCTGATTTCCTCTGCTGTGTCCCTGATGACATTATCAGAGACGCGGCAGAGGAATCGGGGCAACAGAAGGCCGCAAAGCAGCACAGCTAGTGCGCTTCAAACACTGCTGGAGCTGGGAGGCCTGTCGGTCGTCTTGCGATGGGAAGGTCAGTGGGATCAGCTGTACGGCAGTGGTAGTGGCGGGGGGGGGGGAGATGGAAACATGCTGCTCAAGGGTTATACTGCAAAGGGGAATGGGAGGCAGGCAGGCTGGCTTCGGAGGGTGGGGGTGGGACAAAGTCTGGAAGGCAGTGAGGGGGACATAGGAAGGAGGCACGGGTGACACTAAGGACATAGGAAGGGGCACTGAGGGCATAAGGACATAGGAGGCACTGAGGGCATAAGGACATAGGAGGCACTGAGGGCATAAGGACATAGGAGGCACTGAGGGCATAAGGACATAGGAGGCACTGAGGGCATAAGGACATAGGAGGCACTGAGGGCATAAGGACATAGGCACTGAGGGCACTAAGGACAAAGGAAGGGGCACTAAGGACATGGGACGGAGGCACTGGGGGCAATAAGGACATGGAAAGGAGGCACTAAGGACATAGGAAGGGGCACTGAGGGCACTAAGGACATAGGAAGGGGCACTAAGGACATAAGAGGCACTGAAGGCACTAAGGACATCGGAAGGAGGCATTAAGGACATAGGATGGGACACTAAGGATATAGGAAGGCGGAACTGGGGGCACTAAGGACATAGGAAGGAGGCACTGAGGGCACTAAAGACATAGGATGGGACACTGGACATAGTAAGGGGGCCATGGAGCGACTGGCAGGCATGGCGCAACAGAGAAATACAGGCAGGTAGGAGGCCAGGGAGAGACACAAATAGAAAGAATGACAGACAGGATCAATGAAGAGAGACAGAGACAAAGAAAAAAAACCCAGACAGACAAGATATTTACTCTAGCACCCGTTAATGTAACGGGCTTAAACACTAGTAAATCCATAACATTTTAAATACTTAATAAGGAGCATTATGGAAAGGGAAACCCAACAACGAATAGTGAGCAGGATTAGTACGGGGAAGCAGTAGGTTGTAGAGTGGTAGACTTAGGAGTAACATAAGGAAGTACTCATAGAGGTGGTGGTGGATGCCTCAGGGATAGAATTAAAAAAAGTGCATGGAAAGAGGATAGCATTAAACCGTAGCAATACAAACAACCTACCTGGCGAGCTAAGCTGCCAATACTTTTTTGAGACTAAGGTAAGTAAACACCGATCTGGGTCAGGGGAGAGTATACACACTTTCGAGTCTGGGGTTGGCTCGCATTATAATCCTGGGTCACATTGTAATTCTGGGTCTAAGGGGAGTACACATTGTAATTCTGGGTCTAGAGGGAGTACACATTGTAATTCTGGGTCCAGCGAGAGAACACACATTGCAAATTGTACTAAAGGAGTTCAAGTAGCACAAGCGGGAATACCCCCACAGGGTACACACATTTCTGAGTCTGGGATAGGAACACACTGTAGTTCTGGGTCTGGGGAGTCTGGGATAGGTGCACGTTGTAACTCTGAGTCTAGGGAAAGTGCAAAACATGCGAATAATGCTAAAGGTGTCCAAGTAGCTCAAGTGGGAACATTCCCACTGAGACATAACAAACATACAACATGGAGGGCTATGTATGTAAACGCCCACAGTCTGGGAAACAAGATCCTGGAATTAGAAACAGAAATGAGGAATGCTGACCTGGATGTGGTGGCGATATCTGAGACCTGGCTCACAGATTCCCACGGGTGGGACATGGTCATACCGGGTTACAACTTGCTTCGCCGGGACAGGGAGGGCAAAATGGGAGGAGGTGTAGCATTATATACTAAAGATGACATTAAGGTCACCAGAATCACATGTCCACTACACTGGGGAATCCCTTTGGGTAAATTTGGCCAGAGGGAAGGACAAATGCCTGTATCTTGGCGTAATATACAGACCCCCAAGACAACAGGATGACCTAGATATGGAATTAATTGAAGATATAGAGAATATCACCTTGCGTGGGGACACAGTATTGTTAGGTGACTTCAACATGCCTGATGTGGATTGGGACACACTTTCCTCTTCTACCGGCAGCAGCAGGAGGCTATTAAACTCTATGAAGGGAGCAAGACTCAGGCAACTGGTGTTAGAACCAACAAGGGATCAGGCAATACTGGACCTGATACTTACCAATGGAGAAAGTGTCACAGAGGTCTTGGTGGGCGACACATTGGCCTCCAGTGACCACAACATGGTATGGTTCAATCTCAGGAAAGGTTTCACTAAATCTACCACACTGACCAAGGTCCTCAAATTCAAGGACACAAACTTCAAAGAAATGGGAGACTTCATTCACCAGGCGCTACAAAGCCAAGCAGAAACCGATAACGTGGAAGAAATGTGGTCGACTTTGAAAGCCACCATACAAGAAGCAACAAACAGCTATGTTAAATCAGTAAGTAAACGGCGAAGGAACAATAAGCCACAGTGGTTCTCTGCAGAGATTTCGGACCTCATCAAGGAGAAGAAAAAAGCATTCATCTCTTACAAACAATCAGGGAAACAGAACTCTAGGGAAGTCTATCTGGCCAAGTCAAAAGCCGTCAAAACAGCAGTTAGGGAGGCCAAATTCCGCATGGAGGAGTCTCTAGCGAAGAACATCCAGAAAGGAGATAAATCTTTCTTCAGGTATATCAGTGACAGAAATAAGAATTCAGGCAGGATAGTACGTCTTAGGAAACCAGACGGAGACTATGTAGAAGCGGACTCAGAAAAAGCCCAACTGTTAAATGAATACTTCTGCTCAGTCTTCACCCGCGAGGCGCCAGGACTCGGCCCTCAGCTACAGACAAGGGTTGACGCAGATGACCCGTTTAGAATTTCGAGTTTACACCCAGCAGTGTCTACTGCGAGCTGTCAAAGCTTAAGGGTAACAAGGCAATGGGGCCTGACAACCTACAGCCCAGGGTGCTCAAGGAGTTGTGTGATGTCTTGGCGGAACCGCTATCCGTGCTCTTCAATCTCTCCCTTAGTACGGGTAACGTGCCGTTGGACTGGAAGACGGCTAACGTCATTCCACTCCATAAGAAAGGCTCCAAGATGGAGACAGCAAACTACAGACCGGTAAGTCTCACATCAATAGTGTGCAAACTAATGGAAACTCCAATCAAACGCCAATTGGATACGATCCTGAACGAGGAGAATCTACGGGATCCCCGTCAACATGGATTTACTAAGGGGAGATCCTGCCAATCCAACCTGATCAGCTTCTTTGACTGGGTGACAAGGAAGCTGGATGTTGGGGAGTCCCTGGACATCGTATACCTGGACTTCAGTAAAGCATTCGATAGCGTACCACACCGCAGGTTGCTGAGCAAGATGAGTTCTATAGGATTGGGCGACACATTGATGAAATGGGTTGGGAACTGGCTTGGAGGTAGGCTTCAGAGGGTAGTGGTGAACGGCACCCCTTCCGAAATGACGGAGGTAATCAGTGGAGTGCCGCAGGGCTCAGTCCTGGGCCCAACATCTTTATAAGAGACTTGGCAGAAGGGCTGCGAGGTAAAATAACATTATTCACCGATGACGCCAAACTAAGCAATGTAGTGGGCAAAAGCACAACAGACATAAATTCAATGTCCGACAACATGATGCACGACCTACTCCTACTGGAGCGCTGGTCTAGGTCCTGGCAACTCAGCTTCAATGCCAAAAAATGCAAAGTCATGCACCTGGGCAGCCATAATCCATGCAAGACTTACACCCTTAATGGCGAGATCCTAACAAGAACTGAAGCAGAACGAGACTTAGGGGTGATCGTCAGTGAGGACATGAAGACTGCCAATCAAGTGGAACAAGCTTCATCCAAGGCAAGGCAAATCATAGGTTGCATACGCAGGAGTTTCTTCAGCCATAAGCCTGAAGTCACTATGCCATTGTATAGATCCATGGTGAGGCCCCACCTGGAATACTGTGTGCAATTCTGGAGGCCGCATTACCGTAAGGATGTGCTGAGACTGGAGTCAGTCCAGAGAATGGCCACCCGGATGGTCTCGGGACTCAAGGATTTCCCATACGAGGAACGGCTGGATAAGTTGCAGCTGTACTCACTCGAGGATCGCAGAGAGAGGGGTGACATGATCGAGACATTCAAGTATCTTACTGGCCACATCGAGGTGGAAGAAGATATCTTCTTTTTCAAGGATCCCGCGGCAACAAGGGGGCATCCGTGGAAAATCAGGGGCGGGAAACTGCACGGGGACATCAGGAAATTCTTTTTCACTGAAAGGGTGGTTGATCGCTGGAATAGTCTTCCACTTCAGGTTATTGAGGCCAGCAGCGTGCCTGATTTTAAGGCCAAATGGGATAGACACGTGGGATCTATTCACAGAGAAAGGTAGGGGAGGGTCATTGGGGTGGGCAGACTAGATGGGCTGTGGCCCTTATCTGCCGTCTATTTCTATGTTTCTACTTCAGTGGCAACTCCAGTACAGTTTACAGTCTATTTGGAAATTGATATACTCACCTGGATCGGTAGCATGGAATGTTGCTACTCGGTGATTCCAGAATCTTGTTATTCTTTGAGATTCTGTATGGAATGTTGCTACTCCTTGGGTTTTGGCCAGGTACTAGTGACCTGGATTGGCCACCATGAGAACGGGCTACTGGGCTTGATGGACCATTGGTCTAACTCAGTAAGGCTATTCTTATGTTAACAGAAAAGAAATACAAAATCATAGCAGCTCTGTCCACCTTGTGGGGCAGACTAGATGGACCATGTGAGTCTTTCTTTCATCATTTGTTGTGATACTATACAAAACAAGTTGCAAAGTGTACACTTAAGCATGACAATAGCGCTTTCTCCTTTTCTTCATTTACAAATTCATGCATGTCTGGGGCCTTCAGTTGAAACCGTTGTGGTTGGAAGAGAGTGGTTCTTCAAAGATCACCAGGATTGCATTATCACAGGTGGTTGCCCAGCATTCTAAACTTCCAGAAGCTTTTGGCAGTCCTGACCATGTGCATGTGTGCTTTCCCGGCTGTCTATCACATGGGACCAGCAATTGTTATCTTTTCACAGGCTGAGAACTCTGGTGGGGGTCTCTTTCCTTGTTTTTCTAATGTATGTTTATTAACTTTTCACATAAAACCACCCAAAAAACAAGAGATTCACAATACAGCAAACAATATTGCTAATTACCAAATATTTGCACATGAAATCACAGTGTGAATCCACAACCCCCCCCCCCCCACCTATCCCCTCAGGAAATACATTAAAGTCCAGTATATAAACAGAGGATCTCAAGCATTACAGAAGGCAAAAAAAAAGGGAAGGGGAACCACCCCATCTATAAAGCTACTCCCAACAATGATCCCCTACATGATAGATCTGATATAATTTAACTGGGGTGTAGTACCAACAGTAATATAACTTATAGCCATTCTCAGTGAAAGCCTAGGACATGGAAGTGGCAAACAAAAATTTATACAGGTAATGCCAAGATGAAGGAGGAAGGGTCACCCCCCAAATCCCCCTCCCATTGAGTTTTGAAGGGATCAGCAGGAGAAATGTGAGCCAATAACGCTTGATATAATTGAGAAATACCCCCTCCCACATCCAGTACCCAACAGAAGACCCCGTTCCAATTTCGTAACACTCAAAGATCCCAAAAAGCATGTTTTATATAGGAATGCAATTGAGTATAATAGAAGGAATCAACAGCTAACATTGCATTATATTACATTACATTAGGGATTTCTATTCCGCCATTACCTTGTGGTTCAAGGCGGATTACAAAAGAATTATCAAGGATGTATTACAAAAAGATCTTACCAAAAAGATATCTGGTCATTTTCAAAGATAGTAAGAAATGAGTATGGCTAGATGTTTGGGTAGGTGGGTTTAGTGAGAGGCGGTATTTGAAACTTCCGGAGTTATTCCAGGAATTTCTTGAAGAATATGGTCTTTATTTCTTTTCTAAAAGTTTTGTAGTCTAGGGATGCCGTCAGTAGATTGGCAATTTGGTTGTCTAGTTTGGCTGCTTGAGTGGCTAGGAGGCCATCATATAGTTTTTTCCGTTTGACCTCCTTAATTGGGGGGGGGGGTATGAGAATGGGGTGTGAGTTTTCCTATGTCTGGTTGAGGTGGTGTGAATGAGGCAGTTGTTCAGGTAGTTTGGGCTGTCTCTGTATAAAGTCTTAAATATTAGACAGTAGAATTTAAATTGTATTCTTGCTGGGATTGGAAGCCAATGCGATTTGAGATATGCTTCTGTAATGTGGTCATGTTTCTTCAATGAGTAAATGAGTCTCAGTGCTGTGTTTTGAATTGTTTGTAGTTTTGTTATTGTTACAGGGGAGATAGAGGATATTACAGTAGTCTAGTAGGCCTAGTATTAGGGACTGTACTATGAGCTGGAATTGTGTTTTCTCAAAGAATTTCCTAACTTGTCTTAAGTTTCTCATGACTGAGAATGATTTTTGTATTGTTTTATTGATTTGCGGCTGCATGGTGCAGCATCTGTCGATTGTAATTCCTAGTAATTTTAGAGTGGGCTGTACGGGGTAGTTGATAACAACCCAAACTCTTCCTGCAAATGATCAAAAGAACACATATGGGTCTCCGACCACACTTGCTCCAAGGTATGAAGACCCAAATGAGTCCACTGCGTGCGAAAAGGTTTCTCACCACCCGGGAAAAACCCTGGTGTCAAACATAGACTGTATTTTCGGCAGACGCCTCTATCAGGGAACATTTGGCACCGCACCTGGTGCCAAACCTGCAAAGTATTTTGCAAATAAGGATTAGAAATATGGGTATAATGCTGTAAAATGCCTAATGATGCCCATGGCAATTTCCATAATGAAATGGTAGGCAAACATTTCTGAACAATCTGAATTCAGGGTCGGTCCAAATACGAACACCAGGCCACAATTTCCTGCAAACGAGCTGCCTGGTAGTAGCCCAAAAAGTGTGGCACTCCTATCCCACCGGCTAACAGAGAATGTTTTTTCTTTTCGCAGTTCTCTCCGGTAAAGGTATTTTCCTTTGCAACATTTTCAGCCTTTTAGTTTTTTCTTGGTGTCGGTAGCACAAGACCAATTTCCCCTTTTCCTTTTGTTCTTGGCCCTTTTAATGCTTAGTTCTGTTGCAGATATACTTGAGCTGTTGATTCCCATATCCTGTGAAACTGTAGGAGGATATCACTTTAAGAACTTGAAACTCCTCCCCTTCTGCAGTGGAGAACTGCACCCTCCTCAGTTATTCTATTGCTCTGCTCTACTTCTCTTCATTATTTTGGGGTATTTTTCTATCTGATTTTTTTTTTTTACAATTCTTTGTGGCTTTAGTGCGGGTCTAGGATGATTCGGCACAGCCAGTTCAGTGCAGACAGTTCAGCATGGCTTTTTCATCTAGCCCGGTTCAGCATGGCTGTTTCCCATGGTGCTTCTTTCCTTTCTCTTCACCCACCCGCAGTCATCTTCTCCTGCCTCCGCATTATCTGGTGACTTCAAGGTTTGAAAGGTATCATCACAGATCAATCAGCTGCATCATAAGGTTTCCTTTTATATTGGACCAAAAGGTTGTCCAGAGGGAAGACTTCCAGCGTAAAAGATTGACTTTGAGAGGACATCTTAATATTAAGAGATGAAACAGCCCGCATTGAAAGGGCTGTGATGAAACTGAACTGTCCCATGCTGAAACATCTAAGCTGAATCATCCTATTCCGTGCTTGGGTATACTCTGTTGGGGGAGGACTGCTGCTCCCAGGCCAATCTCAAAGTCCTTGTAGAGCCAGCCTGCTTTGGGTCTCATCAGGAGCTTGTGGTTCATCCCCCTGGGACCAGCTTGCCTGCAGGCTGTGTGGCCCCTGAGTAAGAACCTCTGGGAATCAGGGAGCCGGCTGCATAATTTCTGCCCCTTTCACTGCTTGCAGAATCTTGGGGTTGGGATGCATTAGTCATAATCCTTTCCCTGCAGCCAGGCTGATTCAGACAAACAGGCACAGTGAGGACTTCCATTATTCTCTGTGGTGAACATTTTTTTGAGGGGAGAGGTTTTATAGTTTTCAGTTTTACAGGTTTCTGGGGTTAGAACTCGGGTTCCTCTCCAAAATCCTAAAATCGCTATATTTTAGTCTGCTATTGAGAAAGACATGGGGCAAGCCATGGAATGTTTCTACTCTGGGTTTTGGCCAGGCACTAGTGACCTGGATTGGCCCCTGTGAGAACGGGCCTTTGTGCGACCCAGTAAGGCTATTCTTATGTTTTTACTAATTGAATTCTCATGGAAAATCCTATAATTTAAGGGAAGGTTTTTCAGACCTATGAGAGATAATGTACTGTAAAGATGTTCTTGCTAGACAGTTTCCTGAGTTCTTTTCTACTATTGATTTTCAACCATGCTAGTTTTTTGCATATTGAGTGAGCCTCATGTTTCCTTGTTGCAAATGCATTTGAGGTACCAGTGGAGTGTTCCTAGTAGGAAGCCTAGAGACTGCTGCACTAGATTTAGAAGAAGGTCTGGCAGGGAAGGAGAGAGGAAGAGCCACGATTCGAAATCTCACATCTTCAAAGAAACCTTAAAAGCACATTGTCTTATAAATATTTATAGATTGGTTTTTAATATGTGAAAAAAATCTGGCAGCTGGTGTGTTTCAGGAATGCTGTGATCTCTCCTTTTTCATCTTTCCCTTTGGCCCCTTGGGTGCACTCCTATGCCAGCAGGAAGAATCACTTTCTTAACCAGAAGCAGATGGTTGATCAGTGTTGATGATGACATTCTATGAAGCAAGACAAATGTTCTGTGCTCTGAATTTTGCGGAATGTTTTTAGGCTTTTATTTCCTATCGCCATCCTACCATATTTTCCTTTCCTGCTGCCAGGAAAAAATTTGTTTGCATGAGAAATCGGTCATGGTTTCTGGGTGGACATTTCTTTACAAAGATCTTTCTCTTCAGAACGGAGAGAGTGACTGGAGCAGTATCCCCTGAATATTCATTAACAGAACTAAAGGTTCCTTTGCTCTTCTCACTCTTCACTGTGCATTGCTCACAGGCTCTATCGTGAACTTTCTTTGATCCTTGGGCCATTTCCCTTCAAGGCTTTTGAAGTGAATGCCCAGAGCCTGATTGACAGGGCACCAGGGAAACGAACAGAAGAGGCAGGTCTTTGAACTAAGATATTTGAGCTCTCAAGATGCTGGGCTTTTAGTTATCTTCTTCAGAATGTTAATTATTCACCAAGATAATTGGGTGGGAGGGAAGCAAGAGAGGGATGTTATTAAAAAAAAGAAAAATTCCAGCACTAAAAGCTACTAAAACCTAATTTTCTTACTTGGAATTAGCATGAAAGAAATGCAGTGTTTAAAAGGGACTTGTGTGTATTTATAGGGAAGGGGGCTCTGTTCAGCTGTCCATTTCCCCAACTAGTGGGATCTCTTGAGATTAATTCAGTGGAAACTTCAAAGGCTGGAGAGTGTTTTCTCTGAGCTTTCTGGACTGTCTGCTCCTTTAATGACTTGGTTGTAGTCTGCTGAGATGGCATGCAACCTTACGCAATGCCGAGCGCAGATGCTGAGAAGCCTCACAAAATATTTCCTGCTGCTTCCTTTTGGCGGGTAGGTTCCAATCCATGTTTACACGTTTCTGGAGACTGGCTGTCGCCTGGTCTGTGTATTTACATGTTCCCAGAGGCTGCTGCCTGATCTGTATGTGGTTACGTGTAGCTTTCATCATTGTAACCTCCAGTATTTATTATCTCTATAAACTTTTCAGAATGGATGCCCAAAATTTAACAGCACACTCAAAATGTGGTTTTGGCATGCTTTATAACAGTGTCTCTCAAACTGTGTGCCATGGCACAGTGGTGTGCCTCAAAGAGATTCCGGATGTGCCATGTGATATTCCAGAATTTATTTTTAAAAATTCCCTTCATAAGTATACACTAGAATAGATGACATGTAAGTCACATATGCAAGAGTTTGTCAATGTTATGAGCGTCTGTGTGTGTTATCCAGACAAGCATCATTCTTGTCCTTGAAAACTAACGGCAAGTCATTTTATTTTGATTTTTTATGGAATAGTTATCCAACTTGAGCAACAAAGCAATCAAGGCTTTGTTACTGTTTGGATCTTCTTATCTTTGCAAACTTGGATTTTCAGCTCTGACAGAAATTAAATTAAAAGAAAGAGAATGACTGCAGAAGGTGGATGATTAAATGCGTGTTTACTTGTCGATTATCGAGTTAATTTGCACTCAAAAACAAGCACATCCATTGCATCGATTAGCAATTCTTTTCTATCTACTTTAGTTTCCCCTGTTGTTACAATTACCCATACATAGCTTAAAGAACTTAAATAAATAACTTGCAAATGTAATTTTTTATTGGTTTTGCAATTTTATAATTTCAATTATGTGCTAGAGCTAAAAAGGTTTGAGAGCCATTGCTTTATAAACTGAAGGATATCACCATGATGCCACTGTTTTATATAGGGTTTGCATTAATTCCCAGTCTGTTCTAAGTGTTGCTATGGATTTACAATAGAGTTGCAACAGTAGTTTTTCTGGCATCATTGGATCAGCTGTGAATGTAGAGCTAAAGTTAGGGCTTCAGTGACATTCCTCTCTTTCTCTTACTGCTCCAGGCTAATCTCTTCCCTGCAGCTGTTGTCCATTTTGGGTCAGAGGTCAGGAGAGGTGAGCGACTTCAGTAACTTCCTTCCCTTTCTTTTTTGGATTATTTGTTCAATTTCCTCACTCATTAATCTACATTCTATACCTTTGTTGTGTTTTTCCTGTTCAAAGGAAATGTTGAAAGGTGTTTTATATAAATGATATAGGAAAAAGAACAGGACATTCTTGTTCTCGGTGACTGGCTGAATGGCTTTTGAGGGGGCAGAGGGCTAATGGTGGTGAGATGCTGGGCTGTTTATAAGATGGAACATAATTCTAGTTTTCTGTTTGCATTTTTCTTGTGTTCTGAATGATTTTTTTTAATGTCTAATTTGTAAACTACTTTGGGTGTTCTATAAGGTTCATAGAGGCAGTCTATAATTTGTTTTATATAATTTCAAATACAGATAATTATCTCAGAAAGAACTTTCAAGATTCTGCAGTCTCCCCTACCCAAGCAGACATCTTGGTAGCCAGGTGAGCCCTTTACTATCAGGATTGGGATGAAATATATTAGTGATATCTATCTTTAAGTTATTAAATTTGTCTCACCAAGTGGAGTCAGTGGAACTAAAAGCTAAGAAAGTTAATAAACTATAGGGGTCAGGTGCAGGGGAGCTCTCTTAAGTATCTAACTTAAATTGCCTAGATTTGGTTTGTTGATTTCAAGGAGCACAGAAAGAGCGGTTACTGTTTACCTACACACCACTCCCTTCTCTTGGAAGGGAAAAAAAAATGTAAAAAACCAAAACTGTGTCCTTCCTTTCGTCTACTTGGGAACACTGTGCCTCGTGGATGCAGTGGTGTCAGGGCTATGAGGATGCATCACTCTTCACTTTGCTCTGCTGAATGATTCCTTCCTGATAAGTCTGGAGTGCTTGTCCCAAAGAGAAATGGTAAGATGGGCAATTCTGCCATCACTCATATGGGACCACAGGGAGGCCCGCAAAAGGCTATATTTGTTTGCATTTTGTATTACTAGAAAAATAATAATAATAATAACAGTATATAAATCAATCAAATCCAAAAAAATGTTATTAGTAAAGTGGTAGAAATGCCCACTGAAAAACCATTTAATTAAAGTGCGAAAAAGCCTCAACTTTTATTTCATATGCAGACGGCAACCCACTGAGTTTTTTAGCCGTTCTTATTATGTATCATGGGCAAAAAACTACACTATTGCTCAAAATGTAATCTTTCAAAACGGGAACATATCCCACCACTGTGCACAGGGAACAGGTAAAAGAACCTAGGAAAAGTTACACTTATCTTCACAGCTGTTATCAGAACCAGGATCGCGATCTGAAACTCAGTGGGTTGCCGTCTGCATATGAAATAAAAGTTGAGGCTTTTTCTCCACTTTAATGAAATGGTTTTTCAGTGGGCATTTCCACCACTTGACTAATAACATTTTTTTGGATTTGATTGATTTGCATTTTGTATCCCATCTTCTCAAACGTTATCACCTTTGTGAGGTGAGAGTGCAGTAGCATCTGGAAAACTCTGGTTGTCTGTGTCTAGCTAAGTGACATTGGTGTACACAGCCGTACAGATCTTTCAAATCCTGCCTGCAGGTTAGTAGTGCCATCTAGTGGTTGATTTAAAGGGTTTCTTGAAAGCTTGTACTGTCAGCTTATCCCAGGAAAAACAGGCAGCATATTCTCAGATGGGTAACATCATCCATGGAGCCCAGTATGGACAGTGAAAAGTGTACTGTCACTTTAATAGTAATAATAATAAATAGTTTATATACCGTAGGACCGTGAAGTTCTATGTAGTTTACAATGATAAATGTTACAAATTGAGTAGAACTGGCAGGTTAAAACTAGTGAATAGCGGCTCTAGAGATCAGTTATTGTGGGAAAGATTGTACAAATCAACTGCCTAAGTACTTCAGGAACAGATATGTTTTTAGGTGTCTCCTGAATTCCCCATAAGTATTAGCAAGCATAAGTAATTGTTCCAGGCCTTTACCCCATAATGCTGCTTGATATGAGAGAAGATGTTGATGATGACTTTTGAATTTACATCCTCTAGCTGGTGGAGATACAACCAAGTCATCAACCGAGTCATCAACCAAGAGGAGCTTGACTTGGTTAACAATAATGTAATACATAATACATAAAATTGACAAAGAAAAGTAAACTGAAATAATTAATTTCCAAAATGTTTGGCAACAAAGCTTTGCAATTGCCCACACCGTGCATGTGCGAGTGCCTTCCTGCCCGCCACCAGCTCACAAGGTTATCAATTTTTTGTTTTCCGCAGAGTGAAGATGTATCTGGACTTCGTCCAGTCAAGTTTACCTTTCTGCTAAGGTTTTTTTCTTTACTCTTGCATTACATTTGTGATTTTTATTCTGCCATTACCTTGCGGTTCGAGGCGGATTACAGAAGAGGATTTCTTGACATGTCCAGAGGTGTTAACAGAGTAGAGCGTCCTTCCAGAGTGTCCTTCCAGAGTGGGCAGGAGAGTGAGTAATGCCAGGCGAATCGCCCAAAGCTTCTGACAAGGAGTCCACTGCCCCTGAATGGAGCGGTCCCCGCAGTGAGCACACCAACCAGACAGGCTTGCATTTGCCATAAAACTTATCCTCTCTGAGATCCAAAGAAGCTTGTCCTGGCAGAGAGCCTCCCTCTGACCCACCAGCACAAACTGTTGTGTGCTGGTTCCATCCAGGGGAGCGGTATCTAAAGGGAATGATGTTGTGGACACCACTTAGAGAGGAGACACTCCTGTAGAGGGCACCTGTGTGCTCTGGCCTGGGGACTGCCTCCAAGGAGGCTGCCATGGACCCTAGCAACTGCAAATAATGCCAGGCCCTGGGGGCTGGAAGGTCCACGAGATTTCTGATCTGCTGATGAAGTTACTGGCTCAGTAAGTATGGCTCAGGAAGAAACACATGACCCTGCTGCATGTCGAAGAGAATGCCCAGCTACTCCAAGGTCTATGACAGCGTCAACTGACTCTTCTTGAAGTTGACGATCAAACCTAAGCCTTGTAGCAGAGATACCAGCATCTCCATTGCACATCCACACTCCTGTCGAGATGGAGCTCGGATCAACCAGTCCAAGTAAGGATTGACCTGGACATCCTGCCTGCAGAGAAAAGCCACTACAACTACCATCACCTTGGTGAAAGTGTGGGGAGCTGTTGTTAGCCCAAAGGGAAGAGCTGCAAACTTGAAATGCTGTTATAGAACATGGAAATGCAGAAACCTACAATGCTCTGGAAATATTGGAATATGGAGGTAAGCCTTCATGAGATCCAAGGACACTAGAAACTCTCCAAGAAAGACAGCAGCAGTGACTGTGTGGTACGGTTTCTATTCAGAAATAAGGAATCCACAGGAAAAGATTGACCGATTTGAGATCCAGAATTGGCTTCTAGTCCTCTGAGCTTTTTTTTGGCATGATGAAATATAAGGAGTATTTGCTGAAGCCCAGTTCATGTTCTGGAATGGGTTCTATAGCTTCGATGTCCAAGAGACGCTGCAGAGTAGTGCAGACCTTTGATTCCTTACCCGGCCGACCTGCCAATGAGTCCAGAAACAAATCCGGAGGAAGGCAAAGAAATTTATCTTGTGCCCCTCCCGAATGATGTCCAGCACCCATTGATCTGAGGATAAGCGAGTCCATTACTGATAAATAGCCACTGATATGAATAAACCCTGCCTGACTTTACTGAGGCTTTTTAGGAGCTGGAGCTGCCTGGGATCCAGATGCCTGAGAATGTCTGAAATTGGAATTGTTGTAAGGGGGGACAGTATCCCTGGGACTATCTTTGGGAGGATAAGCCTGAAGATCCCTGACAAAATTATTGGGAGGGACGAAAATTACTACAGTCACCTCTCGAAGTCCAATGAGACATGTTCACAGGGAGAGACTTAGGGTGGTGATCAGCAACACTGGCCATGAGGTCATCTTTTTCCAAAAAGAAGCAGATCCTTTAAAGGAAGTCTGCTTAAAATGGCCTCGGAGGCAGCGTCCCCGGCTCAATGACAGATCAAAAGAGTCCGGCATGCAGACACTGCATAAGCTGAGACCTTACTAAGAACTCGAATGAGATCATAAAGGGCGTCTGCCACATAATCCACATTGTCCATCACTAGCTAGGGACAGGCATCCACATCCGCAGAGAGCACACTGCGCAATCTCGTGTAACAGGCATTGACTGCAAAAGAGGCTGCAGCCACCACTCTGATACCTGAAGAAGCCACTTCAAAAATCTTTTTTTAATATAACATCCACTCTGCAATCCTGGGAGTCCTTTAGCACTACTCCCATCGCTAGGGAGGGCCATACATCGGGTAACCTGCGCCATAGCAGAATCCACCTTCGGTTGCTCAAAAAACTGCTATAAATCAGGTGCCAGGGGATAAAGCTTAGTCAGAGCTTTAGAGAGCCAGAAAGAGCTTTCTGGTGTGTTTCATTGTTTTGTAACGAGACCAAGAAGCTGAGTATGGGATGGAAAAAAGGAGAACAGCATATTAGAACAGTCCATGACCAAACAGAGATATGAAAGGTGGGTTTCCAATTTGAGCTCTTTCAGAACCTCAGCAATAAAATGGTGGACAGAGCCACGCTTAATGTCTGCAAATGGAGAGATCCTCACCCATATCTGGACTCTCAGGGTGACTGTTGACTAGTCCCAGCAAGGGTATCAGCTGGATCCAAAATAGAAGCAGTGTCAGGAAACACAAGAGGCACGGTATCCGCATGGCAACCAATACAATTTAACCCTGCCATATCCGGATAAGAGGGCTCCTGAAAAGGGAGCTCTGCTACTGGCCAACCAGTGGAGAAGAAACCAATGCACCTGCAGGCTGCGTCAAACAAAACGCTGGGTCCAAAGAATACGCTTTCCAGAGGAGCCAAATAAAGTCTGGTGAAAATTCACACCCCCTATCCATTGGAGAACCTTGCTAACGCACCTGTAGCATGGTAAAAGAGTTCCCAGTCTCATAACGCTGGTGTTTGGTGCCAGACTCCAGAAAAGCCTCTGGGCAGGATTTTTTTCCCTGAAATCATGGACCCAGTCTGGCTCCCCAGCCCTGGAGAACCCAAAGGAGGCAAAGTCCGAATTGGCTCCTGCCTCCTCCCCCAGAGTGATGTGGAATGCAGTACATGGTTGCTGATTCGGTGCTAATTTGGCGCAATCAATGCACACATTTGGAAGATTAGGGGCTGGGGAATCCATCCCAAATGATTTTTTATCAAATTGAGGGGGTTTGAGGCAGAACTAAAACTTTGAAAAACAGATCGATAAAAATCCAAGATGGCCACCGCCAGCGAATTTGCACCAAAAACAGCAAAAATAAAATCCCAAAATAAAAAAATAGCAGTTTGAGGAGGTGGGAGACCTGAGCCCTACCCTCAGAAACTCTCAAAAATGAGATTGAGAGTTTCACAGACTACCCCTGAAGTTCCCATTATATTAGAGATTTATATTCCGCCATTACCTTGCGGTTCAAGGCGGATTACAAAAAAATTATGGATGGTGGGTTACAATGAAAGATTATTTGTCATTTCTAGAGAGGTAAAGAGAACTCTAGTAGTTTTAGTGTGGCGGGAAGATGGAGGTAGGACGGTAAGTCTGATGTTTCAGGAATTTCTTGAAGAATATAGTTTTTATTTCTTTTCTGAACATCTTGTAGTCTGGGGTAGATATCAGTAGATTGGAGATCTGGTTATCTAGTTTTGCTGCTTGAGTGGCTAGGAGGCCATCATATAAAACAAATACTAGGAAGTTCTTTTTTACCCAACGTGTGGTGGACACCTGGAATGCGCTTCCAGAGGACGTGATTGGGCAGAGTATGGTACTGGGCTTCAAGAAAGGATTAGACAAATTCCTACTGGAAAAGAAGATAGAGGGGTATAGATAGAAGATTACTGCACAGGTCCTGGACCTGCTGGGCCACCGCGTGAGCGGACTGCTGGGCACGATGGACCTCGGGTCTGACCCAGCAGAGGCATTTCTTATGTTCTTATATAGTTTTTTCCGTTTTACTTCTTTGATTGGGGGGGGTGAATGGGGTGTGTGTTTTTCTATGTCTGATTGAGGTAGTTTGGATGAGGCGGTTATTCAGGTAGGTTGGGCTGTCTCCATTTAGGGTTTTGAATAACATACAGTAGAATTTAAATAGTATTCTTTCTTGTATTGGTAGCCAGTATGAGTCGATGTATGCTTCTGTAATATGGTCGTGTTTCCTCAATGAGTAGATGAGTCTCAAGGCTGTATTTTGGATTGTTTGTAATTGTTTGGTCATAGTGGCCGGGCAGGTAAGGTAGAGGATGTTGCAGTAATCTAGTAGGCCTAATGGAGGTGTACTCAGTCTCTGAAGTGACTGCCTTTCAGCTCTGTACACTGCAGCTGAATGGAGGAAAAGGATTTTCTGCCTCGAACAATTCCTAAATGACAAGACTTGAAGATCTCCAGACTGCCAGTCGGCCGGACACCGACTGTAACTTCCACCCCCACAGATCCTCAGGTGCACACTGAAGAGGCAGGAAATGCAGCCTACACCCTGAAACCCAGAGGTGTTTTACTCAGGACACATACAGCCTGTGCTTAAACCCCCCAAGGTCAGCGGGCAAGTGAGCTCCCAGGGGAATTGACCCCAAGTCCAGGAAGGGTGGCACACAGCAGGCTGGCTCCACAGATCCACCAAAGTTTCTCAGTGAAGCAGCAGTCCAGCTCCATGGGACTGCGTCCTTTCATCTGACAGAGGGCCACCACAAAGGAGTCTCAAGGCACTCACACCGCAAAGGGGTCTCAAGGCACTCAAGCCACCGAAAATGATGAATTTTAAGCAAAAAAATAAGAAAAAGATGCAGAGCAGAAGACTTCTGCATGAATTGCTTGCAGAAATTGAAACTACAAGGAGCTCCAACTCTAAGGTGGGAGGAGCATGTGCTCAGAAAAGTGCTAGAATTTCTGCAACTCCCAGATTGCGGGAAGGGATTAACATCTAGCATACCGAATCTGGAAGGGTTGTAACAGAATGTATGCATTATAAGCGATGTTGCTGAAGGGCTGTCGAGTAAGATTTGCCTCTTTGCGGACGATACCAAAATCTGCAATAGAGTAGACACCCTGAATGGTGTGAATAACATGAAGAAAGACCTAGCGAAGCTTGATGAATGGTCTGAAATTTGGAAGCTAAAATTTAATGCTAAGAAATGCAAGGTCATGCATTAGGGCTGCAAAAACCTGAAGGAACGATAGTGTCTATTGGGTGAAGAACTTATGTGCACGACAGAAGAGCGGGACTTAGGTGTGATTGTATATGATGATTTTAAGGTGGCCAAACAAGTTGAAAAGGTGACGGCGAAAGCTAGAGAGATGCTAGGGTGCAAAGGAAAAGGTATGGCCAGTAGGAAAAAGGAGGTATTGATGCCACTATATAAGACTCTGGAATAAGTTACTGCTTACACTGAAGTTTAGGCCCCTTTGTCGTATTCCAGAAAGCTCTGAAAACTTTTTTGTTTTCCAAACATTTTGGAAATTAAGTCTTTTTAGCTACATTCATCTTATGTTTAAGTATTATGTTTACTTTATTGTTAACTGAGTCGAGCTCCTTCTGGTGAAGACCTGGTCTATAAAGAACATAAGCAGTGCCTCTGCTGGGTCAGACCAGAGGTTCATCAAGCCCAGCAGTCCGCTCAGGCGGCAGCCCATCAGGTCCAGGACCTGTATAGTAATCCTCTATCTATACCCTTCTATACCCTTTTCTTTCAGGAAATGATCTAATCCCTTCTTGAACCCTTATACCATACTCTGTCCTATCACACTCTCCGGAAGCACATTCCAGGTGTCCAACCCCCTTTGGGTGAAGAAGAATTTCCTAGCATTGGTTCTGAATCCGTCCTGTCTTAATTTTTCCAAATGCCCTTTCGTTCTTGTAGTTTTTGAAAGTTTGAAGAATCTGTCCCTCTAAACTAAACTAAACTAAACCTTAAGTTTGTATACCGCATCATCTCCACAGAAGTAGAGCTCGGCCCTCTCCACTTTCTCTATGCCTTTCATGATCTTGTAAGTCTCTATCATGTCCCCTCTAAGTCTCCGCTTTTCCAGGGAAAAGAGCCCCAGTTTCTCTAATCTTTCATAATATGAAAGGTTTTCCATATCTTTTATCAGTCGTGTCGCTCTTTTCTGGACCCTCTCGAGTATCGCCATATCCTTCTTAAGGTACGGCGACCAATACTGGACGCAGTACTCCAGATGCGGGCGCACCATCGCCCGATACAATGGCAGGATAACTTTCTTCGTTCTGGTTGTAATACCTTTCTTAATAATACCTAGCATTCTATTCGCCTTCTTAGAGACCGCTGCGCACTGTGCCAACGGCTTCATTGTCTTGTCCACTATTACCCCTAAGTCCTTTTCTAGGGTACTTTCACCCATTACCAGCCCTCCCATCGTATAGCTGTACTTCGGGGTTTCTGTTTCCTACATGCAAGACTTTACATTTCTCTACATTAAACTTCATCTGCCATCTCATTGCCCACTCTCCTAGTTTGTTCAGGTCCCTTTGTAAATCTTCACAGTCCTCTTTAGTCCCAACTCCACTAAATAGATTTAGTTTAGTTTAAGTTTTAGTTTAGTTTAGACTCTGGTGAGATCTCATTTATAGTATTGTATACAATTCTGGTGACTGGACCTTCAAAAAGATATAAAAAGGATGGCGTCGGTCCAGAGGAAGTCTACTAAAATGGTGCATGGTCTTCGTCATAAGACGTATGGGTACAGACTTAAAGATCTCAATATGTATACTTTGGAGGAAAGGCAGGAGAAGGGAGATACGATAGAGACATTTAAATACCTACATGGTGTAAATGCGCATGAGTTGAGTCTCTTTCATTTGAAAGGAAGCTCTGGAATGAGAGGGCATAGGATGAAGTTAAGAAATGATAGGTTCAGGAGTAATCAAAGGAAATACTTTTTTATAGAAAGGTGGTAGATGTGTGGCATAGTCTCCTGGAAGAGATGGTGGAGACAAAGACTGTCTGAATTCAAGAAAGCCTGGGATAGGTACATGGGGAAAGCCACTGCTTGCCCTAGATCAGTAGCATGAATGTTGCTACTTCTTGGGTTTTGGCCAGGTACTAGTGACCTGGATTGGCCACCGTGAAAATGGACTACTGGGCTTAACGGACCATTGGTCTGACCCAGTAAGGCTATTCTTATGTTCTAATGGTTACTGCAGATGTTTCTATGCAAGAAAATAAGTCCGCCAGAGCCACCAAAGGTGAAAGAATGATGATGATTAAATATCACTCGAGTGTGAGGAACAATCTTGCGACTAAAAGATGAAAAAGAAGTTGAAGTTACAAGTTGGGTTTGTACCCAGGGCAGCAAACACTTAGAGAGGTCTAACAACTTCTGGAGTAACTTTCTGTCCATCAGCAGAAATGCATACCAGAACGTGTTTGTGCAATCTAGAAGAAAATCATCCTCCATTAACTGTGAGGAAAATAATGTGGAGGAGAATTGAAGCAACATGAGACCATTAGGAAACTCAAAGAGATCCATAGAAGGAAATTTCCCAAGGAGAGAGGATCTGGCAGTAGGTGGTGGAATGGAAAGTCCATTAATGTGGTAGAAAAAGTACTGAGCTTAAAGAAATCCAGCCTTGAGAAATAAGCATGGCAAGATTGTGTAGTCCCTTGACACGGTAGAAGAAATTACAGATATCATTGTGTGGTGATATAACACAGTACAATGAACGCAAAAAGTCCAAAAGAGAGAACCTGGAAGAGGAGGATAAGCTGGACTCTAGAAGAGGAATGTCAAAAATCTCACTGCATGCATGGAAAGCCCAGATTATGGAGGAGGCTCATAAGCATACAATGATGAAATTTTGCATGAGCAGTATGTAGAAGATATATAGTAGAACACATATTTATAATCAGATCATTACGAGAGCAAAATTCATTGCAGAGGTAAAAGCATGCAATGGGGGCATATGCATATTAGACAGCAGTTGATGTAGTAGGGTAAGTGCAATCTTGTGGAAGTATAGACAGTGCACAGCAGTTTTTTGCTTCCCAAGTCTGAAAGGGAATATAATAAGAATCGTTGATATGAACTGAGAGATTTCAGTACTAATCTTGGATGTTCCATTAACAGTATTATTGCTCTGGGAGCCAATGTGTTTGAGGAGATGAGACTCCTATTAGGTAAGCATCTCAAGAAAGAAAATGAAAGGAATTGGTGGTGCTACCACAACTGAACAGTTAGTAAACTAGTCAAAAGAGCATTATGAGATACAAAGTAAGTGAACTGCATTTGCACCTGAAGATATAGGCGAATGCCTGTAAGAGGTCTAGTGAGTACATATATAGACTAGATGGAAAGAGGTATAGCGCTTTCAGGGTCAGTATGCTATCCTGATTAGGATGTATAAGTGGCCTCCTCATGCTCTATAGCCACTCCCATTCCTCCAGATCCTTCAGCATAAAGAAATAGAATTCTTGGTTTCTACTTTCAAGTTCATTCTCCTGTTTGTTTATTTATTTTTTCCAGAGGAGTTGAAGGAAGAGAAACCAAATTGAAAAAGAAGCTCCAGAAGAGTAGTGTGGAGGACCTTGTGGAAATAAAACAGGAAGCCTTCTTGTATCACTTAGAGATTATATGATAGTGGACATGAGAGCCAGCATTGATGGCAAAGTGGAAGATCTAATCTAATTTAATCTAATCTTCAGTTTATATACTGGGTCATCTCCTGAAGGAGCTCGACTCTGTTCACAATTGATTAAGTTTGTTTGACTAGGACTAAGTTATACTTAGGTTTGTTTGACTAGGACTAAGCTATACTTAGGTTTGTTCGACTAGGACTAGCTTTGCTTAGGTTTATTCGACTAGGACTAAGCTTTCTCTATTGCTCACTTTAACATAATGGCACCTTTATACAAGCATTTGATCTGGGTTTTTATGTTTTATTGGATCTGTTACAAAAGCTGGTCAGCTGATGCATTATACACCATTCCTATCCCAGTCCTCACAAGGCCCCACCTTACCAACTCAGACCCTCTTAGAACAACAAACCGAGTTCTATATGATTATTCCGAATGGGGATCCCTTCCATATCCCGATTGTATCCCCTTCAAAAAAAACCTTGCAAACCTTATTGCAAAAAACAGCGATCACTGAGGAAGATCACCTACGCTCTAACCACTGACCCTTCTGATCATCAAATCCTTCAAGATTTCTAAATATACGATCTATCAGGAATAAGGCACAACTGGTCAAAGACTGGCTGGAGGAGACCAACCCTCACTTTGTCCTCCTAACGGAAACATGGCTGACTGCAGATAGCAACATTATTATTCGCGACTGTCTGCTCCCTGGGTTTAAAATTATATCTCAACCTAGAAGCAGGGGAAAAGGGGGAGGATTAGCTATTATCTTAAGAGAGTCCTTCGAGTCTTCTAACCTAGCTTCAAATTCCTCAGCGGACCTAGACATCCTTTCTTGTAAACTTTGGTCTAATCAGTTAGAAGACGGCTTAATAATTACCCTGTTTTACATTCCCCCTAAGAAATGGCCACAGCTAAGGACAATTTCTATGAATTCCTCCTTACAAACTCTATAACAGGCCCCTATAACCTACTGACTAGTGATCTGAATATTCACCTAGAGCAGACAGAGCAGGGTGACTCCAAAGATTTGCTATCCTTCATTTCCTCACTAGACTTCTTTGTGCCGGCCCCTGACAAGCTACCTGGTCGGATTCTTTATGGTCGGACCACCGATTATGCAATTTCCAAATTAGCTGGCTAGTAAGACACTCGCCAAACAACCCAAGAAGAAAAAAAGGAATAATAAAATGGTAGCTTGCAGAGGCTTGGTGAATCCAGTAGAATTCTGGTCACATTATGACATAACTTCTAGCCCAGTTTCAGACTCCTTCTCGGTGGATTCTTGAGTACTCATGAGTACATGAATACTCAGATTCTAAACAAAATGGCCCCCATTAAATCAAGAAAAGTGAGAAATAAGAATTTGGATGGTTGGTATGATGCCGAGCTAGGAAACGTGAAACGAGAGTTACGGAAACTTGAAAGAAGACTATGGTTGAAATCAGGAGATAGTGAAGGGAGATCGAATTGGAGACTAAAACTAAAAGAATACAAGAAACTAATAATAGAGAAACGCACTAATTTTTACGCCCAAAAAATAGGCTCACCAAACACCAATAATAAAAACCTCTTTGAATTAGTTAACAATCTTTACAATACTCAGGCCTTCTCCAGTTCCACCTTACATTCCCCACCAATTGCAAACGCTTTGGCCGAATTTTTTAAGAACAAAATAAATAACTTAATATCCATACTAACGGTTTCCACAACCAACCACTGGTCCTACCCAGTTGCTCAACACAAAGATGGACCTAGGGTAGACATGTCCTGGAATAACTTCACTACTCCTTCCTGACAACAATTCTGCAAAACTTACATGAAATATGCTGATTCCTATTGCAGATTAGACTGATACCCACCAAATATTATGAAAGTTGCTCCAGTCATCTTCAAAGCCAAGCTATACTACTGGCTTTCCTCTCTATTGCAGACCGGCACATTTCCCGAGGATCTAGGCCAGATTTTGATCACACCAATTCTAAAAAATCCTAAAAAATCTGCTAAGCAGATATCTAATTACAGACCCATTGCGAGCACTCCCTTATTTGTAAAGCTGATAGAAGGTTTGGTCAATCAGGACTTAGTAATGTATTTAGACAAATTCAGCATACTACATGACAACCAATCAGGCTTTCGATCGGGGTTTAGTACCGAAACTGTCATTGCTTCATTACTAGATTTCCTCCATAGCCTTTTCAGTTAAGGCAAAAGTGCTCTAGTTCTGCAATTAGACTTAAGCAGTGCCTTCGATCTGGTCGATCATACCATTCTGATTGAGTGTTTGATGTCAATTGGTCTTTCAGGTAATGTATTAAAATGGTTTCAGGGCTTTTTGACTAAACGATCATATCAAGTCTACAGTGACAATAAACAATCCAATAGCTGGGTAAACTCTTGCAGAGTGCCGCAGGGCTCCCCCCCTTTCTCCAACATTAACATTTACCTCGCCTCATTGGGAACTTACTGCAAAACTTAAGTCAAATTCTACATCTATGCAGACGACATCATCCTCTTTACATCCCTGTCGTCTGAAACAAAGAATCACCTGTCATTCATTTAAAATTAGATCGGATTATGGATGACCGAATTCAAACTAAAACTCAACTCGGACAAAACCAAATGTTTCTTAGCAAGCCCAAATGACAAAATTAAAGACTCAACAATTTTTGTGAACGGTCAGGCCTTCCCTATTGAAGATTCCATAAAAATTCTGGGAGTGACCCTGGACCAACACCTTACCCTAAATGTACACACGGACTTTTTGGTTAGGAAATGCTTCTTGACCTTATGGAAACTCAGAACCATCAGAAAATATTTTGACGCAGTATCATTCAGCTTATTGGTTCAATCTTCCATTCTAAGCACACTTGACTACTGCAACATCATTTATTTGGGTACCTTAAAAAAAAACCTACAAAAACTCTGAATCATTCAAAATTCAGCAGTTCGACTGATTTTTGGGTTGAGAAAATGGAAACACATCAGTTCCTACTATCAAAAACTTCACTGGCTGCCCTTGGAAGCACGAATTTTGTTTAAATTTTTTTGCCTTTGCTATAAATCAATTTTTGGCCTGGCCCCTTTGTATCTGGTTTCTCAATTTAATCTGGACAGTTCCATTAAGACCGCATGCAGAGTTCATTTGTTCTCCTTGCCATCCGTTAAAGGACTGTCGCTACAAAAGATTCCTGGACAGAACTCTCGCCTTTCAGGCAGGTAAATGGAACGACTGGCTGGCTAACATCATCAACCAGTCCTCATCTTACCTCAATTTTAGAAAATCAATAAAAACGAATTTGTTTAACCAATTGTAACCTATGAATCTAGTATATCACTCCTCCCAACCTGTACCTTATTTCCAATGACTTTGCATTGTAACTTCTTCGACTTTGTATTGTACTACTTCGATGACTTAGAATTGTAACTCCTTCGCTGATTGTCCAGCGCCTCTTGTTGTAAACTGCCTCAAATTATCATGGCTTTGGAGGTATATAAAAATAATTTTTTTTTTATTATTATTACAATACTACTTTAACCTAAAGCAAAAAAAGAAATGAAATAGAAATTTTTTCCTACCTTTGTTGTCTGGTTTCTGCTTTTCTCATCTTCTCGTCATTCTATTCCTTCCATCCACTGTCTCTCTTCTCTCTGCCTCTTCCATATGGTATCTGCTCTGTTTGTATGCCTCTACCAGAAACTGTCCGCCTCTCCCTTCCATCTCTCCCTCTACCCCCATATTTTTCCCTCTGTTCCCCCATAGTCTGGCATCTCTGTCTTCTGCCCTTCCCCAGGTGGTTTTTAGCATCTCCTCCTTTCCTCCCCCCTCAGATCTGGTATCTGTCTCCCTAATCAAGCATGTGCCCTTTTTTCTTTATCCCCTCCTTCCATCCAGTACGTGCTCCCCTCTCTCCTCCCCACTTCCCTTCAGCGTCTTCTCCCCTCTCCTACCCACTCACATGCAATGTCTGCTCCTCCCTCCTCTCCTCCCCATTTCCCTTCAGCATCTATTCCTCTCTCTCCACTTCCCTTCAGTGCCCTTTGCAGCAGCCCCCTCCTGATCACTGCAGTCTGGCCATCTCCCTTCCCTCCCCTGGCAATTTTCATTGTTCTATCTCCAAGTGGCCTGAGCCTTTTCTCAAGTTGCATGCGGCTGATCTGAAACTTCTCCTTTGATGCAACTTCCTGTTTCCGGTTGCGACAGAGGAGAAGTTTCAGGCAGCTGCATGCAACTTGTGAAAATGACTGTGTTGCTCGGAGATACAACAATGAAAATTGCCAGCGAAGGGGAGGCAGGGAAGAAGATGCCCGGACTGCAGTGATCGGGAGAGAGGGGGCTGCTGGACCACACGATTGTGAGGGGTGATGTGATGCAACGTGTGCAAAATACTTAACTGCAGGGACAAGGCCATTCACCGCTCCACATACTCTACAAAATAATAACATACTAGACTAGAGAAACGGGTACGAGTGGAAAAAAGGGTAGACTACAATGGTTAAAGAAAAGTAAGATGTAAAGGTATAAACATAAGGAAGGGGTTAAAAACAAATAAGTCCAATATAAGAGGACTCATAAAAAATAAAGAAGTTTTTAAAATCCTTAAAAGGAAATTTATACTTGAAAAGGCATCTTTAAAAAGGAATGTATTAAGAAAAGATTTAAATTTCTCAAGATTAGTTATCTCTCTTAAAGCATTTGGTGCCGAATTCCAGAGTGTTGGGGCAACTACTAAAAAGATAGTGTTTCTTCTAGTGTTGATATGATTCAGGGTTGGAATTGCTAATAAATTTTGCTCCAAAGAATGAAGAAAACGAGATGTAGTGTGCGATATCAAAAATTTTTTAATAAAATCTGGCTGTCCAGTGTTTCTTGTTTTAAAAGTCAATAATAGAGTTTTATAAGTAACACGGTGATGGATGGGAAGCCAATGGGCTTTTATCAGAAGAGGAGTTACGTGGTCATATTTTTTGGTCTTGTAAATGACTTTTACTGCTGTATTCTGGATTATTTGTAAACATTTTAACTCTTTTTTGGTAATACCATGGTATAAGGCATTGCCATAATCCAGACAAGAATTAACTAGTGAATGGATTAAAATATTTAAAGCCGATATGTCAAGAAATTTAGTTAGAGAGCGTATCATTCTTAAACGATAAAAACATTTTCTTATAACTGTACTTATATGATCATGAAAAGTGAGAGATTCATCCAAAGTGATACCTCCAATGTGGCTGTGAAACCTATCTCCAATGTAATTTTCTATTAAAACACCTTTCTATACTCTGTAATACAGCCTGCCTACAGTCAAGAGGTGGGAGAAGGAGACTAGCAATAACTGCCCAATAAACCAGCTGCAAGACTTAGGGCTAGATTCACGAAGCCTACCTTTGCCAGGCGATCCATGGCTGATCCGTTTACAAGTCTTCTTGGGCAATTAATTCAGCAAGCCTCCTTATGCAAATTAATGCACTCTGAGGCACGCCCGCACAGTCACTGGACGGATCGCTGCAGAGCAATCGGGACCCATGTGTGGACCATCTTATTTCCCTTAGATGGTCCGCGCATGTGTTGGCTCTCAGCACAAGCATAGGAGGGAGAGGGGGTTCAAGGAGGCTATGAGCTATCTTAACCCCAGTGATTTACTCTCAGCAAGAATTATCATGGTGAAAATATTTGCAGACAGCTGTTAGAGAGCGCTCTGTGGTATCCAAGAACTCTATATTTTCTTTATACATTTTCCAAATGTGCCTCTTGTCTCTAAAGCGAAATGATAATGCAAGTTATATGTGGAGAGCATGGGGAGGACTCGAGTCAATAGGGCAAATATTTATGCCTGTACTTGTAACAGGGAATGCCGACATGCCTGCCCCAACACATCCTGATCTCCGATCACCTCTGACCCTGCAAATGACGTGAAGGAGATCAGCTGGTGGCGAGAAGTGTAGCCCCGCTTTTAACCCGCAGGTTAAAAACATGGGCTCGCAGCGGGGCATGGCCAAAGAGAGCAGGGCAACATTGGGGAAATGGGGCAGAGAGGCAAGGGGAGAAGACAGGAGAGTAGCAGAGAGCTGGGCACTTTTTGGATAGTTTCAGGGCTGCAGGGCTGGGATTTCAGGCAGAGAGCAGGACAGTTGGAAAGGCGGTGAGCGACTGGTCCCCAGCAGACACTTCTTTTGATCGGCCAGCCCAGTCGGTATTCCTGAAGTTTTCTTTTGTGAATCGCTTCCTTCCTATATTTGCATGCAATTCCCCCTCATTTGCATGCGCAGATCAGATCGGGCAGGAATCAGATCGGGAGTACGATTAGTGAATGGGAGCATGGTCGCAAAGTGATTGCAAACTGATTGGTACATGAATCAGCAGATGCTCAGACAAATGGTTCAACAATGAACTATTCCTACTCAAAAGACAATGCAGACTAGAAAGAAAATGGAGAAAAAGTAACCAAGAACACAGAAGAGCAGCATGGAAAAAACTAAACCAACAATACAAACTAAAACTAAAAGAAAAAAGAAAGACATACTACACAAACCAAATAGGCATGGAAGCCCAAGTCACAAAAAAACTATTCCAATTACTAAAAGAACTCACAGACACCAAACCCTACCTAGCCAAAAACGACAACCCTCCACCTTCAGCCACCCTTTTAGCTGAATACTTTAAAAACAAAATTACAACTGCCAGGACAAACTTCGCAGGAACCACAATCCACCTAGAAGAAATCACAATGCCCCCCACAGAAAAAGAATCAGCTGTAGCAAATAGAACCTGGTCCCACTTCTCCAAAATACAATGGTCCGACCTTAACAAACTACAAAAAATATAGCCATGCAGCTTGCGACCTCAACCAATGCCCTCCATACCTCCAGGCTAAAATTCCGCAATCTCCTCATGCAATGGATACAAATCATGCTCACAGATGACCTTTTCCCACAAGACCTCTCCTAAATCGTCACCACGATCTTAAAAGACCCAAAAGGAGCAATAGATCAACCATCCAACTACAGACCCATAGCCTCAATTCCACTATATGTCAAGCTAATGGAAGGCCTCGTAGCTAAACTCCTCACCAACTACCTAGAAAACCACAGTTTGCTTCACCCTGCACAGTCTGGATTCAGAACCAATTTCAGCACTGAGACACTATTAGGCTCCCTTCTGGACACAGCTAGACAACACCTCAACACAGGCAAAAAAATGCCGATTATACAACTAGATCTCACCGCAGCTTTTGACCTGGTAAACCATGACATCCTGCTACAAATACTAGATACAGTAGGAATCACAGGCAAAGTACACACATGGTTTCAAGGATTCCTACAATCCAGGACCTATAGAGTAAAGACAAACAAAGAAAAATCAGAACCATGGTCCAACCCCTGTGACGTACCCCAAGGATCGCCATTATCCCCAACACTCTTCAATCTCTACATTGCATCCCTCGGCACCTGCCTAGACATAATAGGCTTAATCTCCTATAGCTATGCAGACGACATCACCATTCTCCTTCCTTTTAATTAGCCAACGCCCACCATGTCAGACACACTACACAGAACTCTAAAAACAGTGGCAATATGGATGAAAGACCACAAACTAAAACTGAACTCAGACAAAACAAAATTCATACTTCTAAAAAAAAATAAATAAATAAAACCCCATCCATAACAAACCTAGTAATAAACTCAATCACATACCCCATTCAACCCACTCTAAAACTTCTGGGAATGACGATAGACCGATGCTACACCATGCAACCACAAATCAACAAAACAATACAGAAATCATTCGCGGTCATGAGAAACCTAAGGCAAGTTCAAAAATTCTTTGACAGAAAACAATTTCAGCTCATGGTCTAGTCCCTAGTCCTAGGTCTCCTTGACTACTGCAACATCCTATATCTCCCCTGCCCCGCAACAATGATAATACAACTACAAACAGTACAAAACACAGCCCTGAGACTAATCTATTCACTAAGAAAACACGATCACATCACCGAGGCACACCTCGACTCACACTGGCTCTCAATTCAAGCAAGAATATTATTTAAATTCTACTGTCTATTATTTAAATCCATAAATGGTGACAGCCCAGCCTATTGAACAACCGCCTAATCCAAACTACCACAACCAGACACAGGAGAACCCAGACAGCATTCACATACCCTCCAATCTGAGACATCAAACAGAAAAAAAATGTACGATGGCCTTCTAGCCACACAGCAGCAAAACTAGACCACCAACTCCCCAATCTACTAATCTCAACCCCAGACTACAAAACTTTCAGAAAAGAAATAAAAATCCTGCTATTCAAGAAATCCATGAAGACTAACTAACGCCATATGAAACATTGCCACAGCGGTGGCATATGTAAATTGTCAAGGGGGCACAAGAAACGCTCCCTTGGGCCAGGAAGTTTGCGTGCTGTTTTGCTGGGCAGTTACATCTTCTGTCTCTCTTGGCGGTGCACGTGGCCAGAGTCAACAACATATAGGCAGACTTCCTCAGTTGACAAGTCCTGGACCTGGGAGAATGGTTCCTCTCGCAGAAAGCGTTCTGTCTGATCGTACAGTGCTGGGGTCAGCCCCAGATGGACTTGATAGCTTCAGCAGAGAAATCAAATATCAAGCGCTTCTTCAGTCAAAGAACAGAGTGTGGAAGCCTTGGTTCAACCCTGGCCAGCTCATGATCTCCTTCATGTGTTCCCTCCATGGCTTCTGGTTGGTTGGGTTATGTGCCGGATAGTGACGCATTCCGGCCTCATGATTCTGGTTGCTCTGGAGTGGCTTTGCCACCCGTAGTATGCGGATCTCATTTGTCTTCAGTGGGACAGGAAGCTTAAATTCCCTCTTCATCGCAACCTTCGGGTCCGGTGCCTATGGAGAACCTACAGCGCTTTGGTCTTACAACATGGCTCTTGAGTGCTCAGCCTTGATGAGGCACGGTTATTCAGATGTGGTTATCTCAATGCTTTTAAAGTCCAAGAAACCCTCAACTATGGCTTCTTATGCCAAAGCCTGGAAGGCTTTCCAACAGTGGTGTGATAAGGACCACATGGAGCCTGAGCGGGCTCCCATTTTGGTGGTCCTGCCCTTTCTTCAAGAAGGTTTAGATAAAGGTTTAGCGGTGGCCTCCCTTAAAGTTCAGGTAGCTGGACTTTTGTGCTTCAGGGCACGCAGGGGTTCTAGTTAGCTTCTGCTCATCCAGATGTTACCCAGTTTTTGAGGGGGGGGGCTCTTGGTTTGCATCCTCCTTTCCCTTCGTGGAATCTTAACATCATTCTATGGGATCTTGTGGAAGCCCCATGGGGCAATTAAAGGATGCTACTCTTTTGGATCTGATGATCAAGACTGTCTTTCTGGTTGCCATTGTCTTGGCATGGTGTATTTTGGAGCTTCAAGCTCTTTCGTACTGGGAATCCTTTATCCAAATCATGGACATAGGAATTGTTCTTCATACTGTACCGTCCTTTCTACCTGTCAACAAGGAGGTTCATTTGCCTGTGTTTCATTCCTCAGGCTCTAAGCAAAAGGATCAGATCTTGCACAAGCTGGACGTCAAAAGAGTCTTACTCCATTATTTGGAAAGGACTAATAATTTTCGGCTGTCTGATCTATTTGTCTTCATTGCTCCATCTTGACATGGTTAGCCGGCATCTAAGATGGTATTTGTTTTTTTACTCTTATTGGGCACACTTTTGTACCAATTACTAGTTCACCAATTTCCTTCTCCTTCTGTAACTCTATACATACTCATATCAGATGGTATGTCAAAGTTCATTCAGTGGTACTGCACCATTTATTCTTTATTTAGAGGCCAACTCTCCCTCCCTCCCTTTCAGTTAAGCTAGGAAATCCCATCTAAACTAAAGCTTAACTTTATATACCGGGTCATCAACCTAAGGAAGTTTGACTCGGTTTACAACAATTAGATAAAAACTAAAGAAAGTTTACAATGATTAAATAAAAATTAAAGAAAGCAATAGCAAAAGTTTCAAAGAGATTAGTTTTCAAAATGTTTAGCAAAAAGAAAAGTTTTTAGAAATTTATGGAAAGATTGGAAAGAACTGGGGCTCCTCAGAATTAAGGGGAGTTCATTACCTAGTTGAGAAAGTTTGAAAGCTAGAGATTGACTGAAGATCTTAACTCCTTTAATTCCTTTTCTAGAAGGAAGGGAGAGTTTGAATTGTTGGATGCCTCTTGCAAAGGAAAATCTGTAAGCATTCCATAATAAGGGAACGAGGGGAATAAAAATGCCATATAAAATTTTGAAAGAGATGCAAGCACATTTGAATTGAATTCTAAGATAAACCGGGAGCCAATGAATACTCAGGAGCAAAGGGGTCACATGGTCAAATTATTTTTTCCAAAGATTAGCTTCACAGCAGTATTCTGGATTAATTGTAATCTTTGGAGACAGATCTTTGTGATGCCAAGATAGATAGCATTGCAGTAATCTAGTCAAGATAATATGATTGATTGGACCAAGACAGAGAAATGTCGATGTGAGAATATGCTGCCTGCTTGTCTTGGGATAAAGCACAGTTACTTACCTGTAACAGGTTTTATTCAGGGACAGCAGGCAGATATTCTCACAGCCCACCCACCTCCCCTAGTTGGCTTCTTCACGTGGGCATAGAACTGATGACCTCATGAGCTGGCATCGGGTGGGAAGACACTCACGCATATGTGGTGCAGGCAGTCACAAAGCTTCATTGAAGCTTAAAGTGACAGTACACTTTTCACTGTCCGTATTGGGCTCTGTGGATGACGTCACCCATCTGAGAATATCTGCCTGCTGTTCCTGGATAACACCTGTTACAGGTAAGTAACTGTGCTTTAAGGCTTCATCTCAGTCATGGCATAAAAGGGTTAAAACTAGGGTTGAAAGTAGATGAATAATAAGCTAATGAATGATTAGATGCAGGAGAGAGTTTTTTTTAAATGAGAATAAGGTTGGTAGTACACAAATGTGTAATTTATTGTTTAAAAGCACTTAATATACTGCTAAATGAGGGTATGCCCAAAGTGGTTTACAATCTAATAGAGAAAACCTCACTTTAATTTATGCCCTACTAGGTCAATGCCACGATCACCGATTCCAGCTGCTGTGAAAAATGAAGCTGAGACACAGGAGGTAGCTGTTGTGGAAAGACCAGCAGCGTATTTAGATCCAGTTAAACCAGATGAAGTACCACGACCAATCAGAAATGACCCAGGAAAAGTGCCTAAATGGCTAAAATTGCCAGGTACATAAGAATTGCTATACTGGGATAGATCGAGGGGCCATCAAGACCAGTATCCTGTTTCCAACAGTGGCCAACCTAGGTCCTAGGTATCTAGCTAGATCCCACATAGTAAAACAGATTTTATGCTGCTTATCTTAGGAATAAGCAGTGGATTTCCCTAAGCCATCTCATGAAGTCAAATCCCATCAACCCATTCACAACCATCCAATCTGGCACAACCAGCCAAACTACCCAAAGCAACAAACCCCCACCAACCACAAAAAATCTACCCAGAACTAGGCCCATTCCAAATCCCGGTGATAAACACCAACCGCAAACCACACAAAAACCAGACCAAAAATGGAAACCTAAAAAAGATTATATATTCCGAAACTTCAACCCCAACCAACTAAGGAAACATCACTGGATACTATCTAAATACCTGCTCTGTGAGAAACAAAGCACACATAATAAACGACTGGATATCGCAAACAAAACCAGATTTCCTATTCCTTACAGAAACATGGATGATCTCAGACACAGACATCATCATGAAAGAAATGTTACCCCAGGGATACAAAATACTCCCACTATCTAGAAACTGGAAAAAAGGAGGCGGCCTAGCGATCATACTAAAAGAACCCTTTAACTACACTCAGACTCCAAAACATCAGAAAACCTCGAAATACTAACCTGCAAAATCACTAACGCCAAACTAGAAGAATCACTGACTACTACCCTATTCTACATCCCACCCAAAAAATGGTCAAATGCAAGAGATGAATTCTTCGAATTCCTAACCGTAAACACACTAAAAGGATCATACAATCTACTCCTGGGGGACATAAACTTACACCTAGAACAAAAGGGAAAGCCTGAAGTAACCGAAATTACCAACTTCCTATTGTCACTGATTTTCCAATTCCAGACACAGAGATAACCCATGATAAGGGACACAAACTGGACTTAATCACTTTCTCTCAAAAAGAAACCCTCGACCCGAAAATACAATACTACACAGGGACCTGGAAAAAATGCATCTGGTCAGACCACTACATATGCAATTTCAACCTTCATTGGCAAATAAAGAGTCCACAGCTGAAACACAAAAATAAAAACACAAAAACTATAACCAGTCGTGATACCATAAACCCAACAGAATTCTGAGCTCAGTATGAGCTGAGCTACACCCCACCACCAACGAAATGCAGGAATTTCCAACAAGATGGGAAAAGTTCAGTAAAGACCTCCTAGACCAAATAGCCCCATACCAAACATACAGAAAGAAAGATAGACCACCAAACGAATGGTTTGACGTAGAATTACTAACCAGCAAACAGGAACTAAGAAAATTGGAAAGAATCTGGCAAAAAACAAACAATGAAATAGACAGGATAAACTGGAAACAAATAATAAAAATATACAAAAACCTGATCAAAGAAAAACGCACAATACACTACGCACAAAAAATTGATTCAACAAAAATAAACAGTAAAGAATTATTCAAACTGGTAAAAACGTTAACAGACAACACAAATTCTGAAAAAGGACAATGAGAGCCCCCCATCTGCTCAAAAACTAGCTAACTTTTTAAAAAAATAAAATCGCTGACCTAAGAACTACTCTTCTCACACCCACAACCAATACACTTCAATACCTTGAACCCCATGATCAGGTTCCCAGAGCAGACATGAACTGGGATCACTTCGAATTCCCAAACTGGCACCAGTTCCTAAGTTTATTCAGCAAATATACCAAATCTAACTGTCTACTCGAATGTTCCCCTAAACTCATGACAGCTGCCCCCCCTGAATTCAAAATGGAACTATTCAATTGGTTAACAACTGCCCTTACAAATGGAACCTTAAAGAAGGATATGGGACACATACTGATTAGAGAATGACATGGGGAAAAAATCTGTCCCCGTCACTGTCCCGTCCCCGGCCCACCATCCTCTGCACCACCGTTCCCTTCACCGCCCCGTCACCGTCACCGCCATCCCTTTCACCGCCCCTGCCATCCCATTCACCGCCCCGTCACTGTCCCCGCTGCATCCATATAAGCCTTAGTACTGTAATATTTAGCTTATTCCTTTCTTATAAATCAAAGTTCCTGCTGCTGAACTAGAGAAAGAGATGTTCAGCTGGCAGGGCTTTGTTTATAAATTTTTATCAACACAACTAATATACTACTTTATCCTAAAGCAAAAAATAAATAAATAGAATTTTTTTTCTACCTTTGTTGTCTGGTTTCTGCTTTCCACATCTTCTCATTCAATTCCTTCCATCCGCTGTGTGTCTTCTCTCTGCGTCTTCCATTTGCTGTTACTGTGCCTCTCCCTTCACCCCCCCCAATTGGTCTAGCACCCATCTTCTTCCCTCCGCTCCCCCATAGTCTGGCATCTGTCTTCTTCCCATTCTGTCTTCCACATTTCCCTTCAGGGTCTGTTCCTCTCCACCCTCCTTCAATGTCTGTCCTATTCCTTTCCACCACCACCCTTCCCTCCCTCCTTTACCATCTGTTCCTTTCTACCACCCTTCAGCTCCTCTCGTGTGGCCTATCTATCTACCTTCCTCCCTCTTATTTTCATGGCACGTTACAATGTAATTTGTGCAAGCCACTGGAGCCTGCAAGCTCGGTCCCTGTCCCATCCCCAGAAACCATCTCGCTTCTGTGCTCCTAGTTTCCCCATTTCTAATATCTCCCCTATGTATCTGCCATTGCCCCCCCCTGTGTCCATATACCATCCCCATGGCATGTCCCCTTTATGTCTCTGTCCCTATGCCCCATGCACATAATTTCCCCTCTTTCTGTTACCTTCCTGTATCCAGATTTCCCCTATCTTCCTCTTCCATACCAGTGTGTCTCTTCTTTTCAACCCCATCTAGCTTTTTTCCCTCTTTCTTCCTCCCCCCCCCCCCCTGCTTCTAGCATCTGGCTCACCTGCTTGTCCTTCCCTTTCTTTCCTGCTGTGGGTTTTTCTTTCCATCTTCGTCCCCTTGGCCCAGAATCCTTTTCCCTTTCACTCCCTCCTTCCAGTTTGAGCTGGGAACACGGGCGATCGCACAGTCCACGGAGCCCCCACCCGCCTGCCTAATCGATCCTAGTATTTAGCCAGCTCTCTCCCTTCTCACCTTAGTTTGCAGGCTTTCTTTTTCAGCGACCTGCACGCTTTCCCAAAGAGCCGCGCACACGCGGCTGCTCAGTGTTCAATCTTCTGCTCTGCTGCAACTTCCTGTTTCCAGTTGCGTCAGAGCAGAAGATCGAAACTGAGCAGCAGCGAGTGCGCGACTCTTTGATAGCGTGCGGGTCGCCGAAAAAGAAAACCTACAAACTAAGGTGAGGAGAAGGGAGAGAGCTGGCTAATCACTAGGATCGATTGGGCAGGCGGGTGTGGGCTGCGGGGACCGCGCGATCCTTCATGCCTCACTGCGGGGACAAGACCATTCACCGCTCCACGGGGCGGTGAATGGCCTTGTCCCCGTCCCCGCAGCGACTGCTAGTTTTCGTTCCCCGTTTTGGCGGGTTACCCGCGGCTAAACGCGGTGGCCGCAGGTAAACCGCCACCGTGTCATTCTCTAATACTGATTACTCCTATCCCCAAAAATCAAAAAACCTCAATAGCTCTAACAACCAATTACAGACCCATAGCAAGCATTCCCCTTTTCACTAAGCTACAGGAAGGATTGGTCAACCTACAACTAACGGACTACATAGACAAATTTAACATTCTCAGTGAACACCAATCAGGCTTCAGAAAAGGATACAGCACAGAAACTGTCATAGCGTCCATACTAAACCAACTCTATGAACTTTTCAGCAAAGGCAAAAGCGCTCTGATTCTGCAACTAGACCACAAAATCGACCTAGTAGACCACAAAATCATGCTACTGTGCCTAGACGCAATAGGAATCTCGGGAAAGGTAATGAAATGGTTCCAAGAATTCCTAACAAACAGATCCTACCGAGTAACCAGCAACGGAAATTACTCCAACACATGGGAAAACCCTTCAGGGGTACCTCAAGGCTCCCCTCTATCACCCACATTATTCAACATCTACCTCGCATCCTTAGGTCACCTTCTACAACAACTAAACCTAAAACACTACATATACGCAGACGATATAACCATCCTAATCCCCATAACTGACATCACAAATGAAACTAGAGATAAACTCTCACATACTATGATGGAAATCGAAAAATGGACCACCAGTTTCAAACTAAAACTAAACACAGAGAAAACAAAAATCTTCTTGGCAAGCCCCAACGGCAAAATAACGAAAACTTCACTAAAAATAAACAACCATGAACACCCAATCTCCAAAACATAAAAATACTGGGTATCACTCTAGATCAGTGTTCTTCAACCTTTTTACACCTATGGACCGGCGGAAATAAAATAATTATTTCGTGGACCGGCAAACTAATAAGACTGAAATTTTTAAAAACCCCATTGCCGCCCTGTCCTCGTGAGCTCGGTCCCGTTAACCATCTGATCCCATCCGCACAAGCCTCAAATAGTTATGATTTTATATTGAACATATTTTATTAAAGTATAAAAAGAAACAATATTCTGTACAATTGTCATTTTATAAATATAAATAATACAGGGCAAGGATCAACAAAACCCCCGTCTCCCCTCCCCTTCACATATATCCCCTCTATCAAGAAAACTAAATAAGCCAAATTATTACAGAATGCTACACAAATATCATGCTAACAGAATACCGCATTCACACATGGCAGGAATGGTGTTAGGGGGAGTGCAACTAGGGCAACTGCCTCATAGTGACATAGTGACATAGTAGATGACGGCAGATAAAGACCCGAATGGTCCATCCAGTCTGCCCAACCTGATTCAATTTAAATTTTTTTTTTTTTTTCTTCTTAGCTATTTCTGGGCGAGAATCCAAAGCTTTACCCGGTACTGTGCTTGGGTTCCAACTGCCGAAATCTCTGTTAAGACTTACTCCAGCCCATCTACACCCTCCCAGCCATTGAAGCCCTCCCCTGCCCATCCTCCTCCAAACGGCCATGCACAGACACAGACCGTACAAGTCTGCCCAGTAACTGGCCTAGTTCAATCTTTAATATTATTTTCTGATTCTAAATCTTCTGTGTTCATCCCAGTCTAGTCAGAGAGAGCCCTAAGCCAGCTGGAAGCTAAAGACGCACTGCCTGGGCTTTGCACTCCCCAGTTATGTCTAACATGAGCTCTAGCAGGATACATATTTTAAATCTGATATATTCTAATCACAAGATAGAAATAAAATTATTTTTTTCTACCTTTTGTTGTCTCTGGTTTCTGTTTTCATCGTCTTTTCACTCTCTTCCATCCAGCGTCTGCCCTCTGTCTCTTCAATCCAGCATCTGCCTCTTCCATCCACTTTCTGCTCTCTACCCCTCCCCTTCCCATATGGTATCTGCGTTCTTTCTATGCCCCTCTCTCCTACACCAGATCTAGCATCTTTGTCCCTATTTCCTTATTTTTCATCTGACCCACCTTCCCAGCATCAATCTCTCTCTACCTTGTCATTCCTCTGTCTCCCCTTTCCCTCATCTGATCTCTCCATTCCATCCTGACTCCTTCCCCTCCTCTAATCTCCCTGCCAGCTGTTTCCTTCCAATGTTCCTCCTCCCTTGTCCAGCAGTACCTTCTCCATTATCCTCCCCTTATCCAATAGTAACTCTCTTCCCTTCCCCTTCTCCCCTTTCAGTAGTAGCCCCTTCCCCTCCCTTGTCCAGGAGTACCCCTTCTCCCTTTCCTCCTCCCCTTATCCAACAGTAATTCTCATCCTTTCCCTTCCCCTTCTCCCCTGTCAGCAGTAGCCCCTTCTCCTCCCTTGTCCAGGAGTACCCCTTCTCCCTTTCCTCCCCTTATCCAACAGTAATTCTCATCCTTTCCCTTCCCCTTCTCCCCTGTCAGCAGTAGCCCCTTCTCCTCCCTTGTCCAGGAGTACCCCTTCTCCCTTTCCTCCTCCCCTTATCCAACAGTAATTCTCATCCCTTCCCTTCTCCCCTGTCAGAAGTAGCCCCTTCCCCTCCCTTGTCCAGGAATACCCCTTCTCCCTTTCCTCCTCCCCTTATTCAACAGTAATTCTCATCCCTTCCCTTTCCCTTCTCCCCTGCCAGCAGTAGCCCCTTCCCCTCCCTTGTTCAAGAACCACCTCTACTCCCTTCCCTCCTTCCCTCTCCAGCATA